>NC_091469.1:459020352-459358566 GCF_036971445.1 Narcine bancroftii
TCCCCACTGCCATCAGATTCCTGAATAATCAATGAACCAAAAACATTGCCTTACTTTTCATGCACTGTTATTTTTATTTTTTCATATGTATTGTTGTAAGATGGTTTATAAGATGAATGTTTGCACTGTGACGCTGCAACGAAACACCGAACTTCATGACTTGTTCATGACAATAAATTCTGATTCTCATTCTGATAGGAGTTGGGATGTTATGTTAAAGTTGTATAAGACAAATTTGGAGTATCGCCAGTTTTGCTCTCCTAACTACAGGGAAGATATCGATAAGATAGAAAGATGCAGAGAAGATTTATTAGGATGTTCCCCAGATTTCAGGAACTGAGTTACAGGGAAAGGTTAAACAGGTTAGCACTTTATTCCCTGGTGAATAGAAGAATGAGGGGATATTTGACAGAGGGATTCAAAATTGAGGGGGATAGACGGAGTAAATGTAGGTCGGGGTTTTCCACTAATGGAAGGTGAGATACAAATCAGAGGACATGGGTTAAGAGTGAAAGAGGAAAAGTTTAAAGGGAACGTGAAGGGGGACTTCTTCACATAGAGAGTGGTGGGAATGTGGAACGAGCTGCCAGCTGAGATTGTGAATGTGGGCTCAATTTTAACATTTAAGATAACTTTGGACAGGTACATTGATAGGAGAGGTATGGAGGGCTGTGGACTTGGTGCAGGTCAGTGGGACTGAACAAAAATAAAGAATGATTCAGCACAGACTAGAAGGGCCGAAAGGGCCTGTGCCTGTGCTGCAGTGTTCTATGGTTCTATGTTTCTGTACCCGAAAAAATTATTGGCAAATACATGAACACAATCAGACCACTACCATCCTCCAAGGTTTCCCACTTCCAAAGTCTATCAAGTTTGCATATTTGCAGCATTTCCGACATAGATTTTGAAATCATAATTCACTTTTACTATTCAGCATTTGAACAATCTGTCAAGTTTCCCAGTGGCATTTTAAAAAATGGTTTTCATTGATCTGGCTGCTTTCAAATCAATTTCAGAACATTTTATTTCACAGTCAAATGAAGTACAGTACATTTGAAGTGTAGTAACTGATGAAATATATCATTTAAGGGAGCCATGCTACAAATCAGAAATAAAATCAGAAAATGCAGGACTCAGTGCATCAGAAAACATGAAATGAAAAGAAAACTGATTTAATTTTTCAGGTCTTCTCCAGTAATGTTAGAATGGGAGGATATTAAAGCAAAGCATTTTGGAAGGGCAAACCAAGGTAGGAGATTTACAGTGAATGACAGGGCACAAAGGTGTGCGGAGGAGCAGAGAGATCTGGGAATACAAATACATTGTTGCATTTGGACAGGGTTGTAAATAATGCATTTGACATTTTAGCCTTTATAAATCAACTGAAAAACCTCAAAGATTAGCGTATACAGAGCCGTTGTCATACCCACACTCCTGTTCGGCTCCGAATCATGGGTCCTCTACCGGTATCACCTGCGGCTCCTAGAATGCTTCCACCAGCGTTGTCTCCGCTCCATCCTCAACATTCATTGGAGCGACTTCATCCCTAACATCGAAGTACTCAAGATGGCAGAGGCCGACAGCATCGAGTCCACGCTGCTGAAGATCCAGCTGCGCTGGGTGGGTCACGTCTCCAGAATGGAGGACCATCGCCTTCCCTAGATCGTGTTATATGGCGAGCTCTCCACTGGCCACCGTGACAGAGGTGCACTAAAGAAGAGGTACAAGGACTGCCTAAAGAAATCTCTTGGTGCCTGCCACATTGACCACCGCCAGTGGGCTGATATCGCCTCAAACCGTGCATCTTGGCACCTCACAGTTCGGCGGGCAGCAACCTCCTTTGAAGAAGACCGCAGAGCCCACCTCACTGACAAAAGACAAAGGAGGAAAACCCAACACCCAACCCCAACCAACCAATTTTCTCTTGCAACTGCTGCAACCGTGTCTGCCTGTCCCGCATCGGGCTTGTCAGCCACAAACGAGCCTGCAGCTGACGAGAACATTATCCCTCCATAAATCTTCGTCCGCGAAGCCAAGCCAAAGAAAGATTGACTAGAGGATTTGGGATGTTAAGTTGAAGTTGTTTAAGACATTGGTGAGGCCAAATTTAGAATATTGTGTGTAGTTCTGCGTGCCTAATTACAGGAAGGATATCAATAAGATTGAAAGAGTGCAGAGAAGATTTACTGGAATGTTGTTGGGTATTCAAGAGTTGAGTTACAGGGAAAGATTAAGCAGGTTAGGACTATACTCCTTGGAACAAAGAAGAATGAGGGATGATTTGAAAGAGGTTTACAAGATTATGAAAGGTATAGAGAGAGCAGATGCAAATAGGCTTTTTCCACTTAGATTGGGAGAGATAAATGCGAGAGTTCATAGTTTTAAGCTGAAAGGAGGAAGGTTTAGGGGGAAAATTAGGGGGAAGTTCTTCTCTCAGAGAGTAAAGGGATTGTGAAATGAGCTGCCATCTGATGTGATGAATGCAGCTCGATTGTGTGTTTTAAGAATAAATCGGATAGGTGCATGTATAGGAGAGGTCTGGAGGGTTATGGAATGGGAGCAGGTCAGTGGGAACTGGGGAGATGATGGTCTACACAGACTAGTGGGGCCAAATGGCCTGTTTTCTGTGCTGTAAACCCAACACCCAACCCCAACCAACCAATTTTCCCTTGCAACCGCTGCAATCGTGTCTGCCTGTCCCGCATCGGACTGGTCAGCCACAAACGAGCCTGCAGCTGACGTGGACTTTTTACCCCCTCCATAAATCTTCGTCCGCGAAGCCAAGCCAAAGAAGAAAGAAGCCTTCTATGGTTCTATGGTTCACTACTAATTGAAAAAAAGGTAGAGAAAAATAAGGAACTATAATTCAGTTAATATTAAATTGATTGTGAGTCTATTCTTTGGCACAGACAAGATGGGTCGCAAAACCTGTTTCTGTGCTTCTTTGTTCTCCAGTAAGAGATTATAGAGAGCCTAGAAAAGCACAATATGACAAGATTGAATGCAGCCAGCGATTAGAAAGGCAAAAAATACCTTGTCCTTTAATACAAGAAGGGTGAAGCTGACAAATATGGATGATTTGTAATAATTGTACACGACACTGTTGAGGCCACAGGTGGTCTACAGTGTTAGTGAATAAAGTGGAGTCAGTGGATGTAATATATTTAGATTTACAAAGTACATTTGTTAAAAATGTCATTCTTGAAGGTTATTTATTGTGGAAGCAAAGGGCTCATGGAGTTATGTGTCATATTGTAAATGAGGATTGGTTCTCGGACAAAAGACAAAAGGTCATAGTCGAGTTGAGATACTGTTTCTCATCTGGATGTGGGATTATGCTGTGCCTCGATAATCAGTGCTGGAACCAACTATTTACAACTTGTGTTAATTACTGAGAGGAAGGAACTAGATTGTAATTAAACTTGAAGTAAATGGAAAATATATAACCATAACCATATACAGCACAGAATAGGTCAGTTTGGCCCTCCTAGTCCATGCCCACCCTGTCCATCCCCACCCTCCTAGTCCCACTGACCAGCACCTGATCCAAACCCCTCTAATCCTCTCCCCTCCATGTAATTATCCAGTCTTTCCTTAAATGTAAATGACGTTCCTGCTTCAACCACCTCCACCGGAAGAAATTTCTCCTCATGTTCCCTTATAGTTTTCCTTCCTTCAATCTCTAACCACGGCCTCTGGTTTGGCAGTTGTTGAGGCCATGGACAGACATGTTGGTGTACAAGTTGGGCATGGAGCTGAAATAGTTGGCCGCTCGGAGTTCCTCGCCCTTGCTGCAGACAGTGAAGGCGCTCAGTAAAACAAACTCCCCGTCTTATCTACCATGTGTTCATTAAAGTTGCCTGTAATTGTTACAGTCGTGTCCAGACTTCACTCTCTCTATGAACCCACTGAACCTGATACTCTTCCAAACACAACACATGGCCATCTAGATGTCTCCGAATTGTTTTTTTGTGAGTACAATGTTATTCACAGTGGTTCGGCATCATTCTGTTTATTTTATTTCATTACGAGGCAAGTTCTGCTTTTAATTTTTTTCTCAGCATTACAGCAAATTGGTTAAAAAGATGTCCATACTCGCTCACTCTAAAATATCCTCTAGGACTAGGCTTAAAATTAGGGTTTGCTCGAAACATGAATAATTTGAAGAGTAACAATTAACATTTTATGGCTCAGACCTGCTTTCCATGGACGCTTCCTGACCTGCTGAGTCCCTCCAGCACTTTGTGTGTCGTTTCTGACACCTAAACTGCTTTCAATTTTGCTTTCATCTTGGAAGATTGAACTCACTGGCCCTTGTTCAATTGGGTTTCTCTTCAAGAGTTCTTTGCATTTTCTCACAACGCCTGTGCTAATTCATTTCTGTTGTTTTGTAGCGTCGCCCCAGAAGATGGCCCTCGATGAAGTTCAGACGTGGCTCTGGGCATCCTGCTTACGCTGAGGTGGAGCCCAGTGGGCAGGAGAAGGAAGGTTTTATTGTGAGTGAACAGTGCTGAAACTGAAAGACAAACAGTGAACCAGTGCTGGCCTACGGATGTGGGATTATGCTTTGAAGTGGAGAAAGAAACAAGCTGATGCCCACCATCCACAAAATAACTGCTTTTGGATCAGTTCAAAGTAAGAAAGATAAACATCTTCATCTGCAAAGTCACCACTCCATCGTCTTCCACAGTAGCCCTGCAGACTTCACCAGAGTTTCAGAAAAATGGCAGTGCATTCCTATTTGTCAGTTGTGGAATGAGCATTCGTGAGGCATGCAAAGTGCAAAACGGAAGAACAGATTCACTCATTCTTTACTTGTTCATGTAAGCCCCTACACGTTACTCCCATGGAAAATGAAAACAAATTCACTTATCCGTGTGGCAAATGTAACTAGAAGCATGTGTTTAACCGATCATCAGCCAGGCCAAGTGATGAATCGAGTTACTCACTTCAGCATTTTCGTGGTTCAATATATGTGTGTACCTTAAGAATGCACTAATATCAGTTGGTGGTTATTGTGTGCATTTTCTTCATGATGTTTTCAAATGAATTAATTGATTTTAGTATCTGTGAATCACTATTGATGGATTTCTTTCCTGTAGATGAAATATAATGTGTGGAATTCCATGTTCCATTTAAGAGAATTCAGCTGGTAAAGGGTCGGGAGATCACTTTTGAGGCAGAATGATACGTTTAAAATTTTGCAAAATACACAACTAACATTTTTTTTTCTTCAATTGACTGTTTTTTTTCCTCAGTAACTTTATACACATTTCTAATGTACACTTAAGTTATCAACAGTAACTCCAAAGTATTATACACAGCAGGATAACTTTGGTTTCAGATTGCTGAGCGATTTGTGAGGTTTGTGTTTGCTAACTTTGCTCCAGATGTGCAATGTATCATCTTTTGGCTCAAAAGAAGGTCATGAAACTGTTGAGGTTTAAGCAGCAGACTGGAAACCTGGGAAATTTTGCACATCCTACTGGTTCTGTTATGTAGTAGATGCATTAGTTAAATAGATGAATATATTTTGTTTCTTGATCGCTTACACAAGACCGGTTCTTGTGCTCCAGAGTGTGAAAAAAAGATTATAGTGTATTTTTTTCCATCTAGAAGAAAAGTGTAACACAAACTACCCTCTACTTTAAATGGGCTGTAAAAGAGTATTGAAAGCTAGAGAGTTGCTTGATATTAGAAAGCATTTTCATTCTTGCAAAGGGCTGTTACTTTTAACGGGAGAGGAGTGATTGCTTAGTTTTGGGTTTGTTTTTCTGTAAAGGTAGGCTGACATGGATAAATTCAGGTAAGTACACCTAAATAAAATCTTTATCAATAAACTTTTTCATTCTTTCAAGTAAAAGCGCTTGCAATTATTGATGTATTGAGAGTGATGCAATCAGATCAAATTACAGAGAGTTGATTTCTTTCTGCTTGCTCACACCCTAATGAATAAACAATGAAATATTCACTCGTAAATTTGCGTCATCAGTGACTCTACAAAACCAACTGTAGACACAAAGTCTACTTTTGCATATCTCTTGTATAGCAAATGAGATGTTTGTTTGTGAAATGTGACCTGATAACTAAACCTCAAAATCTGACCTTTTTAAGATATTTCATTATTTTATTAACTTATTCCCTAATAATTACTGACTGTGCAAATGCAGAAAAAAATCAGTAAGAAAACATGCAATTTAAGAGTTATCAAATAAGTCTCCGACTGAGTCTGTTATTTATCATCAGGTGGCTGAAGAGTAGAAATTTATTTAATTGTTCCTGAACCTGGTGGTGTGATCCCTATAGCATCTTTACCTCTTTCCTGATGGTGGCAATGAGAATGGAGCATGTCCTGGGTTGTGTGGATCCTTGGCCGTGCTTCTACTGAGCGATAAAAATTCAGGGCAATGCGAGGTGATGCGTGGTGATACGAGGTGTCCCAGTAGAAACACGCACCTTGATGATTGCTGCTGCTCTCTGATGGCAGAGTTCCATGTAGATGTTCTTAATGGTGGGGAGATTGTTTTACCTGTGAGGTACTGGGCTGTCCATTGCCTTTTGCAGGGCTTTCTATTCAGAGGTTTGGTGTTCCCATAGCAGACCATGATTCAGCTGGTCATCACACTTTCCACTGTATATTTCTGCAAGTTTGCCAAGTTTTCCATTGATGTACCAAACCTCTGAAAACCCATAGATGTAGAGACGTTGATGTGCTTTCTTCATGATGACTTTGGTTTTCCATTCCTAAAGTCTACAATTAGGTTTTTGGTCTTGGTGACATTGAGTGTGAATTTGTTGTTGGTGCACCATTCAACTAAGTTTTCAATCTCCCTCCTGTATGCTGACTCTTTGGCCCTTTTTATACCACCAACTTCTGTGGCCATTTCAGTGCACGAGTCCATTCCGCCCAATTTACACCTAATTAACCAGCACGTTTTGAGCGGTGGGAGGAAACCGGAACCCCATACAGACACGGGAAGAATGTACAAACTCTTTACAGAAAGCGTAGGTTTCGAACCCCTGTCCCGATCGCTGGCGCTGTAAAGGTGTTGCACTAACCACTGAGCCAACCATGATAGATGAAACAGATCATAACAATGTCATTTGGGTTCAACTTCAAGTGTTTGCACAGTTTGACATACATTCAATCATGGGAAGGTCTCCAAAAACTTCAACTTCTGAATTTTCTTTTGGGTAAATAAAACATAAATATCCATAAAGGCAGCTATTACACAGAAGTTATAAAAAAAACTACACCTAGCACAACTTTCAACCCTCTCATTATGACCCTGAATATGCCCATTTGGATATTAAACGTAATAAGACCTGGTGCAGCATTTGATTTATTATGAAGTAGTAATATTGTTCAAATGGCACCGAAGAATTTTTAATTTTCAATGATATGCAAGTTTTATCATCAAGACTAAAGCATAAAAGCATAAATAATAAAACAATTAAAAGGATAAAATAAAATTCCAGCAAAGAAAGGTTTACATCGCCTTAAATGCACAGTTGAAAGTTAATTAAATTGGGTCACTCCAATACCACTTTTCCATCTGGGATATTTTTTTTAACAGTGAGATAATATGAGAGTGAGATAAAACACAGGATTCTGCTGACACCACAGTTAAGTGAAAAAGCATACAAATGCTGGAGAAACTCATCAGATCAAACAGTGCCTTTATGTAGCAAAGGTAAAGATACATCAACAATGTTTCAGGCTTGAGGCCTTCACCATATGAGAGTGATATGATTAAAGTAATCATGTACATTAAAATGACCACAATATGCCATGATATAAAAACAGAGATTATGAAGATAAAACTATACAGTGCCCTCCATAATGTTTGGGACAAAGACAGTTTTTCTTTCTTCCTCTTTTTGCCCCTGTGCTCCAGAGTTTTAAATTTGTAATCAAACAATTCACGTGTGATTAAAGTACACATTCCAAATTATATACTTTGGTTTGATCATGTAGACATTACAGCACTTTTTATACAGAGTTCTCCCATTTTCACCATAATGTTTTGGACATTTGGCCTCACAGGTATTTGTGAGTACTCAGGTATGTGCAATTGCTTCATTGGTGCAGGTATAAGAGAGCTTGGCTTGCCTCGAAGTTTTTGACCAACTTTATAGCCTGTAGTTGCCATGGGACCAGAGACGTGCCCAATGAAAGTCAAATAACCCATTATGAGGCTGAAAAACAAGAATAAAACAGTAAGAGACATCACCAAGGCTTAGGATTACCAAAATCAACTGTTTAGAACATCATTAAGAAGAAAGCGTGCTGGTGAACTTAGTAATCACAAAGTGAGTGGTAGACCAAGGAAGACCTCCACTGTTGATAACAGAATAATTCTCATCATAATAAAGAAAAATCCACAAATGCCTGTCTGACAAATTAGAAACACTCTTCAGGAGGCAGATGAGTATGGGTCACTGACTACTGCCTGCAGAAGACTTCATGAACAGAAATACAGTGGCTGCCCTGCAAGATGCAAACCATTAGTTAGCCACAAAAACAGGATGGCCAGATTACAGTTTTCCAATAAGTATTTAAAAGATCCCACAGAATTCTGGAAAAAGGCCTTGTGAACAGATGAGACCAAGATTAACCTGTGTAAAGGAACAGCCCAAGATAAAAGCATATTAGCTCATCTGTGTAACATGGTGGTGGGGGTGTTATGGCCTGGGCATGTACAGCTGCCACAGGTACTGATGCACTTATATTAATTGATGATGTAACTGCTGATGGCAGGAGCACACTGAATTCTGAGGTGTATAAAAAAAATTGTATCTGCTCAAATTCGAGCAAGTGCTTCCAAACTCATCCAACAGAAAAACAATGATCCCAAAAATATTGCTAAAGCAACAACGGAGTTTTTCAAAGCTAAAAATTGGAAAACTCTTGAATGGCCAAGTCAGTCACCCAATCTAAATACAATTGAGCATGCCCTCCATATGCTGAAGAGAAAGCTTAAGGGAACAACCCCCCAAAACAAGCAGGAGTTGAAGATGGCTGTAATAGAAGCCTGGCAGAGCATCACCAGCAAAGATACTCAGTCATTGCAACAAAGTATAAACATGACAATTGTTAGGTCTGCTTTGTTCATGAATGAGTGAGACAAACACCAGGCTGAGTCGAAATCAGGGTTCTTTGTTCTTTATTACCGGATTGTAACACTTGCGACTAACAAAGTTAGTCAGAGAATGCATTCTGCCGTTATCAGCAAAATGGTGATTTTTTATACCCTTGGATATGTGCTTAGAACATCATCATATCATTACTTGTCCAATGACTAAAACTGTTGCTATCCTTTCCCTGCTAGCTTCCTGCCTCTCAATCCATCAATGTCTCTCTTATCTTGTAAGTACAAGGATGCATTTACATCTTGTTACAGCCCTGTACATTCCCATCTCATGATGTTTTACCTAACAGGAGTACAAGGACACCTCCCCTTCTTGTTACTGCCCTGTACAGGGTAACTCCCTACACATTCCCATCTCATGATGTTTTACCTTACACTACTTTAATATACATATCATTGCTATGTCCCAAATATTATGGTGAACTGAAATGAGGGAACTATGTATAAAAAGTGCTGTAATTTCTACATGGTCAAATAATTTAGAATAAAATATGGAATGGGAATTTTAATTACATGTGAATTGTTCTATTACAAAATCAAGGTTAAAAAAAAAAGTATCTTTGTCCCAAACATTTGCAGTTAGTGAAAAAAAAGTGACATTTCAATTGAACAGACAGATGTTTTGATAGCACCAGTATAATTTCTGGGTAGGGATGTAAGGGGAGATTAAGGAGCATGATAGATGTTCCTGAGTCTAGAGGTGTCATTCTTCAGCCTTCTGTACTTTCTGCCTGAAGGGAGCAGTGAGATGATATTGTGAGCAGGGTTATGAGGATCCTTTATGATGTTACTGCTTTTGTGAGGCAAATGTCTTCAATGGATGGGAGATCAGTGTCCATCATGGACTTGGCTAGGTTTGCCACTTTCTGAATTCCTAGGCACTCCAGTTTCCAAATTAGGTCATGAAGCAACTGGTCAGTATACTTTCTACAGAGATGAAATTGGATAGAATACTTGATGATATGCCAAATCTCTGTCGACTTCTTCAAGAGTAGAGGTATCAATGTGCTTCATGTTACCTCAGAGTGCTGGCTCCAGGAAAGATCCTCCAATGTGTGTACTATCATGAACTGGAAGATCCTAAATTTCTCACTGTCATTCCACCAATGTGTGATTTTTCAGTGTCACTTCCGAACATCTACAATAAGCTCTTCAGTTTTCCTGACGTTGAGAGCAAGACACAAGCAGATTCTGGCACCACACAAGCAAGTTCTTAATCTCCATCCTACATCTGACTCATTATTTCCCATTATTCAGCCAACATCGGTGGTTTCATCTGCAAACTTATAGATTGCACTGGAGCTGAACTTGGCTATGTGGCGAGGGAATAGAACAAGCAGCTGTGAACAGAGCACGCAGCTGTGGCATGCCCTAATGTCAATGACAGCCAGGAGGAGGGAATGTTGCCAATTGCACTGAATGGGCTGATGAGGAAGTGGAAGATCCATTTGCAAAGGGAGCATCAGAGTCCCAGATTCCCAAGTGTAATAATTGATTACACAGGACAGTGAAACTTACAACAGCAACATTTCAGCCTCTTTGGCTTTGGAAATACTCCTACTTGAGAATGATAAGAGTCATAAAGCATAGAAACAGGTACTTCAGCTCAACTTGCCCACGCTGACAAAAATATGCCTCCCACGTTAGTTCCACCTGCTTGTGTTTGACCCATATCCCTCCTAATCCATCCTATGTATTTGTCCAATACCTACCCAGCCACCTCCTCCGGTGGTATGCTCCTTATACACAACACCATATAAAAATAATTGCCCCTCAGATTCCTGTTAAATCTCTCCCCGTCACTATGAGGACACTCAACGTCTCCTCACTTGGCAAGAAGGCACAACAGTGAATGTACTTTCTAAGAAGAGTGAGGAGGTCAAGGCTACCAGCCAGCATTATGTCAATCTTCCATATGCTCTCTATAGAGAGCATCCTGGCTGGTTGCATCACAGTGTAGTATGGTTGCTGCAGAGAAATAGATCAGAGGTCAATCCACAGGACCATAAGTGTTCCAGAGAGGATCACTGGAGTTTCCCCCCCCCCCCCAGTGAAGTGATCTACCAGGATTTCTTGGCTTAAGAGGATGCACAAATCATTGTGGATCCCTTTCACCCTGCACACATCTTGCAGCAGTTCCCATCAGGAAAGAGATACAGGAGGATCAGGGCCAGCATCACCTGGCTGAGGAACAGCTTCTTCCCACAGGCAGTGAGAATGCTGAGTGACCAAAGGAACTGCTCACACTAACCACCCGAGACTCTCATATTCATGAAACAATATTTATTCATTTATTTGAATAGATGAAATGCTTGTCCTGCATATGTATTGTTTGTTTATATGTGAGTTATGCCTGTTGGTATGTCTGCCTGTTTTACATTGAGGACCAAAGAACACTGTTTCATTGGATTATACTTGTATAATCAGATGACAGCAAATTTGACTTGACTTGACTTGACTTAAACCTATGTCCTCTAGTTATAAATTTTCCTACTCTGGGCAAAAGTCTCTCACCGTTCACCCTGGCTATTTCTCTCACAATTGTGTATACCTCTCTAAGATCCTCCTATTCTTTAAGGAGTAAAGCACAAGCCTGCTCAACCTTTCCCTATAGCTAGCCCCCCCCCCCCCTACCCTGACACCTGACAACATCTTCTGCACCCTCTCCAGCTTGACCACATAATTCCTGCACCATTGTGACCAAAACTTAACATAAAACTTTAAATGGGGTCTCACTAACATCTGTAGCATAACATCCAACTCCTATACACAATAATCTGACTGATGAAGGCCAATGTGCCAAAAGCCTTTTTAATGATCTTATCTTCCTGTAATGCCACTTACAAGGAACTATGTATCTGTACTTCTTGATCCTTCTGCTCTACAAAACTCCCCAGCTTTACTGTGTAGATCCTACCCAAGTTAGACCCCTCAAAATGCAACAGCTTACATTCATCTAAATTAAGTTACATAACATTTCTCTGACCATCTGTCCAACCAGTCAAGATCCTGTTGCAATCTTTTGCAACCTTCTTCAATGTCTACAATAGCAGACGTAGAGCATCAAACATTACAGTACAGCACAGTACAGGCCCTTCAGCCCTTGATGTTGTGTCAACCAAAAAAAAACATGCTCAACTATTCCTACCTCATAACCCTCTATTTTACTTTCATCCATATGTCCCTAATGTTTCAGCCTCTACCACCACCCCTGCACGGTATTCCAGACCCCATAATTCTTTGTGTAAAAAAACTTACCTCTGATGTCTCCCCTAAACTTTCCTCCCTTCACTTTGTAGCGATGTTCACTGGTATTTGCTATTCCTAACCTGGGGAAAAGGTGCTGGATGTCCACTTTATCTATGCCTCCAAAATATTGTGGATCTCTATTAAATCTACTCTCATCATTCTTTGATCCAAAGAGAAAAGTCCTAACCTTACCTCATAAGACTTATTTTCCAATCCAGAAAACATCCTGGTAAATCTCATCTGCCCTCTTTCCATACCTTCCACATCCTTCCTATAATGAGGTGACCTGAAATGAACTTAAGTACTTTAATGTACTTTAATGTACTTTAAGTACTTTAAGTACTTTAAATCATGCCATGTACATTTTCATATGAGTCGTTGATATCAAATAACAACCTTGTGGTGGACCCAGCACCGAACCCTGTTTCAGACCACTAGTTATAAGCCTGCCCCGTCCGCAAAACAACCTTCCACTATCACCCTCTGATTTCTTCCATGAAGCTAATTTTCTATTCATTCTGCAATCTCACCTTGGATCCCAGGTGATGTAACCTTCCCGAACAGCTTATTGTGTGGAGTCATATTGAATACCTTTCTTAAATCAATGCATACAAGATCTACAGTACTACTTGCCATTGAACTTCTTGATCACATCTTCAAAAAACTCAATCAGATGCATGACACGTGACCTCCCACTCATAAAACTGCTGGGTTACCCTAAATTCGGTCTTTGCTTTTACAAAGACCTCTCCCTCCCCACCCAATATATTTTCTGTGTCTGTACATACCTCTGAAATATGCAACAGCGTTTCAAGTGAAGAATTGATTTGCATTGGTTTCTCACATTCTTCTTACCGAACCAAAGCATGTTATATAAATTAGATTTAGGAAGAAGAGCATGAAAAGAATTCAATTCGTACTACAAGTCACATTAATTAGAAATCTTCCTATTCTTGTAATACACTTAATCAGTACCATTAACTCTTTGAATTCATCCATTTATTTAAATTCATGAAAATAATTCAAAAGCTTGGACTTAAATATAAATAAAATCTTCTGATCATTAACTTATTTGTTGCATTGCATTCCCATTTTCATGCGCATCTTACCAAACTCTGTTAACAGAGTAAGTTTTCTGCTTATTCTTTACATCCCCTACATGTCGAGGAAGGCTTAATTCTTCTGGAATTTGTTGGTTGTGAGCCCAAATCCATTGGTGGATTTTGTTCCTATAATTTATCTCTCACTTGTTATTGTTTGATGTTAAAGTATGATATTTTTCCTTCTCATTGATCAATTATTTTGGGATTTAACTATTTTTTTATTGAAAGCCCTGATTTTACCAACATTCACCTTTGACAAAAGGCATTCAGGTTAATCTTTTGGATAATGATGATATTCGACACCAGGAGCTTTGACGATTGATTTCTTTGTTATGGCCATAATTTTTTGCCCAACTTACTCGACTTGGCCGCATTCATTCAGTGAATTTAAATCTCCTGGTATTTATCAGCCAAACATCTCAGAAATGATCATCATATACTGGAGTAACTGATGAACTCATGGCTAACTTTAATGGGCTCCACCTAATCTTCCCAGAATGGATACATTGCCATGACACCTATACCAAGTGACATACTTTCCAGTTTAATGAAATTATTCAATTCTCTCATCTCTTTCCTTATAGTTGCTGTCAATGACAAACATCATAGTTGTAGTGGGCTCAGTAGTGTATCTGATCAATATGGCTTACAGCAAACCCCAAAAAGTATACTTCTTTTAACCTGACCATTTGATACATCAAATTCTTTTAGCCAAAGTAGCTCCACTGCAAGAAAGACTTGCATGATGTAACAAATATAACTATCAAATCTCAAAGTTTATTGCAACCTGCCATTCTCCAAGGTATCATTGAGTATTTTCTTGTCAGTCACTGATCAATTTCCATTGATTAACTTGCTTGTATTCAATCAGTGTTACCTTTTCTAGAAGTCTTTGAATTTTAAATTTGACCACAGAAAATATTGTGACAGAAACTAAACCTCTCTCCTTGGCATTAAAGCATTTGCAACAGCCAATTCCTATGAGGCAAGCAGTCGTCCTTTCCTTGGCAGAGCAGTGTGATAGAGAGAAATTAAGAATAAGGAACAGACCAGGTTGGTGTATTGGGAAGGGTTGTGGCTGTCATGTGACAGCACTGCGCCATACCCTAGTCAGGGGACACACCAGCTGCCAATTAAGGTTTGGTTCCTGCCCACCCATTAGTGCACACCCTGCTGTTGGTGCCATGTACACTACCTGGACTGGACTCTCCAGCCTGCCTGTATTTGGTCTTGGCCTATTGGCTGTTGCAATTGGAGTAACCCTCCTGATATCGAGCCATTGTTTTCTGCTAATGACCTAGGCTGGACCCTCCAGAACTATAAAGGTGCCATGTGTTTTTTGTTCTCTCTCTTTGTCAGTTTGGGACTACCCTGCTTTATTCCAGGCCTAGAAATGTGGAAGGGCGCAGGAGAAACTGTTGGTAAGATGTGCAGTGTTAAAAGGGTTGGGAGCATTTTATTAGTGCTCCTTGTTGCATAGAGCCATGCCTGACCTGAGTCAAGGGGTGGTGGGGCATTGTAGTAATTTTTCCTTGATCATTGTACGTATCAGTTCATTTTGTGTGTGTGTGTGTGTGTGTGTGTGTGTGTGTGTGTGTGTGTGTGTGTGTGTGTGTGTGTGTGTGTGTGTGTGTGCACATGTTGCATCTGTTACCATTTCCTACACTTGCCTTCTGTAAATAAAAACCTTCCCCATCAAAAGTGTGTGCCCAGAGACCTACCAATTCTGTTTCCTCACTCACAGCAGTTGGAGAAGTGGATGAAAGAAGGACAGAATGCACTCAACAAGAAGGAACGTCTATCATAAGTCTTCACATAGCAATTTGCATACATCTATCCAAGCGAGGAACCTTTTGTGAGATACCTGCAATTCTCTCAGGACATTCTCACTGAAATACAGTATGTTGTATGGTAAAGCCCTCTCCATCTCCAAAGCTGCCGACATAACATTTCAGTTGAGTCATTCCTGACCAGAGCCCAAAGCTATTTTTATATATTGTCAATCCCTATTCTCTTTTAAGAAGAAAATGTAGCAAACAATTGATTAGCATTTTAATTAATTTAATTTAGAGATACAGCACAGTAATAAGTCCTCTGGCCCATGAGTCTGCACTGCCCAAATATGTGCATGTGACCAATAATCAACTAACCCTGTACATCTTGAGAATATGGGAGGAAACAGGAGCACCTGGAGGAAACCCAGATGTACATGGGGAGAATGGACAAACTCCTTACAGATAGTGGAAGATTGAAACTCCTGTTGCTGGTACGAGTAGATCATGGTGCACTGCTGGTTAAATATTTCCCATAGAGCTGATAAAATAACAATGAAAGAATGTTACCTTTCCAAGGTAAGATAATATTAGTACATGGAGAGGAACCTGGAGAGGTGGTGTTCAAATATGCCTACTGTCTTGTCCTTTTTTGGTGTAGAGATTTTATGGTGCCATCAGAGATACTTGAGCAAAATGCTTGTTGCACTTTGTAGATGTATGCCAGTGGTCGAGGGAAAGGTTATATTTAGAATGATGGACTTCTTCATACCTGATGATTCAAGGTTCTTGACAGTTGTTAGATTTGCACTATCCAGGAAAGTGGGGAATATTCCATCAAGAGCAGTTGTAAATTGTGGAGGATGATGGCTTTGTGGGAGTCAGGAGGTACAGGGTACTCAACTTTGTTCCATGGAACCATAGAATATAACAGCATAAAAGCAGGCCCTTTGGCCCTTCTAGTCCATGCCAACTGTTATTCAGCCTAATCCCACTGACCTGCACCCAGTCCATTCTCTTCCCATCATTTACATATTCAAATTATTCTTAAATATTAAAAATGAGCCACATTAAACATTTTAGGTAGCAGCTCATTCTACACACCACTGCACTCTGAGTGAAGAAGTTGCCCTTAATATTCCCCCCATAAACCTTTCCCCTTTCACCCTTAACCCATGTCTTCTATTTGTATCTCACTATCCTCAGTGGAAAAAGCCTACCTGCATTGATTCTGTCTATACCCCTCAAAATTTTAAATACCTCTATCGAATCTCCCCTCATTTTTCTATGATCTAGGAAATTATGACCTAATCTGTTTAACCTTTCACTGTAACTCAGTTCCTGAAGTCCAGGAAAAATCCTAGTAAATCTTCTCTGCAATCTTTCAATCTTATTAGTTTCTTTCCTGTAGTTAGGTGACCAAATCTGCACACAATATTCCAAATTTGGCCTCACCATCTTATATAATTTTACCATAACATCCCAACTCCAATACTCAATCCTTTGATTTATGAAGGCAAAATGCCAAAAGCTATCATTACAAACCTATCCTGAGACACCACTATCAGGGAATTATGTATCTGTATTCTTTTTTTAATTTTTAAAATTTTTTCACACTGAATCATGTCAACCAAAATATGTACAAGCGTTTCTCATTAAATTTATACAGTGACCTTTTCTCCCTTTTATTTCCCCTTTCCCTCTACCCACCCCCCCCCCCCAAACCCACTGGTATTCAAAATATACAATACAATAAAACCATAAAACAATATGTTCACACAAAAGAAAATAAACAAGAAAAATGCGTCGTCTATTAATTACACGCTGAATCTAGTCCTTTTGTCTTATCATTTTCATTTTAGGGGATGGAGGTCCTAGGCATGCTCTATCTGATATGTTCCATGCATGGTTCCCAAACTTGTTCAAACATTGTGACTTTATTTTTTAAATTATATGTTATTTTTTCCAATGGAATACATTTGTTCATCTCAATGTACCATTGCTGTATACTCATGCTCTCTTCCATTTTCCAAGCCGACACCATACATTTCTTTGCCACTGCCAAGGCCATCACAATGATTTTTTTTTTTTGCGCTTTATCCAATTTGAGGCCCAATTCTTATGTTATTGAAAAGAAATAATTCTTTTTTTTTGGTATGCTATTTTTTGTAATTTTATTTAGTATCTGATTTAGAATAAATTTAGCAGCCTCTTCCTTTTAATTTGGTTATATATTCCATTAATGTTTATAGTCATATAGTTCAACATGGCCATCTTATATCTTGCTTATATTTCTTTTCCACCTCCGCCACCTCCATCCCCCTTTTCACCATTTTCATCTCTTAGTTTTCTCTTATTAAACTTAATGTATGACAACACATTTAAAACATAAAGTAACCCCACAGTTCCCACACCCACTAAAGCCTTAACCCCAAAAGTTCCCTCCCTCTCTGAGTTGGCCCTTATCCCTTGCCAGGCAACCACAACTCCCCTTTTCATTTGGCTTGCAATCTTGCTCGCAGCATCAACTGATTTTGCAGTGATGGTTCTTCCCTTCCACCCCTCAGCCCTCCCCAGAAAACACTTTTTTTAGCACATATAACAAAGCTCTCTCTCTTTTTTCCCACCCTTACTTCCTTCCTTCACTTCTGTTTTCCCTCTTTAGTTCTTTATATATACATTGTTTTTACATCTATATATATATACCGCCATTCTTCAATCTTATTACACCTCTTCATCTCTTCTTCTGACCTGCAAAAGTTCTGTGAATTCTGGTGATTCCTCTGGATTCGAGAACAATCTGTTTTTCTCCCCGGGTATAAATATTTTATGCACAGCTGGATGTCTTAACATGAATTTGTAACCTTTTTTCCATAACATCGTTTCGCAGGATTAAACTCCTTCCTCTTCTTTAAGAGTTCAAAACTTATGCCTGGATAAAAAAAAGATTTGACCCTTGTATTCCAATGGTTTATTGTCTTCTCTAACTTTATTCCTTGCCCATTCCAGTATGTTTTCTCTTGTCGTATATCTCAAAAATTTTACTAAGATGGATCTTGGTTTTTGATGTACCTGTGATTTCAGAGCTAGTGCTCTGTGAGCCCTTTCTATTTCCATTTCTTCCTGTATTTCTGTCGTTCCTCGGACCTTTGGGATCCATCCATTTATAAATTCCTTCATGTCTGTGCTTTCTTCACCCTTCTTCAGTCCCACTATTTTTATGTTGTTTCGCCTACTATAATTTTCCAACATATCAATTTTCTGAGATAACATTTCTTGCGTCTCTTTAATTTTTTTGTCACTTTCTTCCAATTTTGGTCTTAAATAATTTATTTCCATTTCTACAGCCAATTCCCACTCTTCCACATTCTCTACTCTTTTCCCTATTTCTGTCATTACCAGTTCTAAACTTTGCATTTTATCTTCTGTTCTTTTCATTTTCCTTTTAATTGCATTAAATTCTAATCATAACCATTCTTTTAATGACCTCATTTGTTCTTCAAAAAACACTGTATCTCTATTCTGTCCATCAGTTTTACCTTCTATTTCTCTGTGAAGATCTTCTTCTGTGTCTGTACCTGGGTTTTTGTCATCTTCTTCTCTTCTTTGTGTCTGTGACTCTTCTGTTTTCCCTGTGAATCTGCTTGCATCTCTTTGTCAGGCCTCTTGTTGATGGCCCTCCCCTCTTGGGCTACTCCTCTGTTGTGCCTCCTGCCATTGATCTTCTTGCCGGTCGTCTCTCCATCTCTCTCCCATGTTGCTCCGTTCTCTGCTGCCTTTCTCATCTTCCAGCTTAGCGCCCTGGTGTCGGGCGTCCCTCAGCTGTTCACGCTGCGGCTGCCTGCTCCTCTGCTTGGTCCCCTCCCACCGCTGTCCTCTTTTTTCCCTTGTTTCTGTTGGTTGCGCACTTTTGTTTGGCTCCAAGAGCCATTTTTGAAGTCCACCGACAGGTGAGTCGCGACTCCGCAGGGCAGGCACTGACCTCTTGGGTTGGGCACTCCTCGCCACCACAGCGTCCTGTTCCTTCATGCAGGTAAGCCCTTCTTTCTTCTTCGGTGATTTTTCTGCTTCTTTTATTCCAGTTGTTTTTATTTTCTCCTTCTTGGATGCCATCCTCCTTCTCTTCTCTGTAACATTATCTTCTATTTCTTCTATTTTATTTTTGTTGTGCTTTGTCCTTTTCTAACTTTTTTCCTGTTTTCCTGGAGAGGGCTGGTTTTCCCGACTGGTCACTACTCCATCACGTGACTCCCTCCTGTATCTGTGTTCCTTGATCCCTCTGTTCTATCCCACCCTTCAGTTCCCTACCATTTACCCTGTATGTCCTTTCTTGGTTTCTCCTTCCAAAATGAGACTCCTCACACTTGTATTCATTAAATTCCATCTGCCATTTTTCAGTCCATTTTTCAAGCTGGTCCAGATCCCTCTGCAAGTTTTGAAAGCATTTATTGCTGTCCACAGTGATTCTAATCTTGATGTCATCTGCAAACTACTCTATTTTACCACATTATCATCCAAATCATTGATATAGATGACAAACAATAATTATCCCAGCATCGATCCCTGAGGCACACCACTAGACATTGGCCTCCAGTCTGAGAAGTAATTATCCACCACTACTCTCTGGCTTCTCCCATCCAGCCACTGTTGAGTCCAGTTTACTTCTCCATGAATACATAGCATCTGAACTTTCCTGACTAACCTTTGATTTGGACCTTACTAAAGTCCATGAAGACAACATCCACAGGCTTTCTTTTGTCAATTTCCTGGTAACCTCCTCGAAAAAACTCTACAAGATGCACAAAGCCATGTTGACTATCTCTAATCAGACCCTGGCTATCCAAAATTGTATATCTGATCTCTTAGAACACTTTCAAATAACTTGCCTACTACTTACATCAGGCTCATTGGCCTATAATTTTGAGGGTTACTTTTGGAGCTGTTTTTAAACAATGGAACCACATCAGTTACCTTCCAATCTTCTGGCAGAACACCCTTGATAAGGACATTTTAAATATTTCCGCAGGAACCCCTGAAATTCCTACATGAGCCTCCCTCAAGAGATTATCTTGTCAGCCCCCTGGGGATTTACCACCCTTATTTGATTGAGACAGCAAGCACTTCCTCCTCTTTAATCTATATAGGTTTTATGACCTTACTGCTTGTTTTCATTGCTTCCTTAGACTCTTTGCCAGATTCATGAGTAAATATTGATGCACAAAAACCAGTGGAGTTCTCTCCCATCTCTTTTGGCTCCATATAAAGCCAATTACTCTGATTTTCAAGGGAACCAATTTTGTTCCTTGCTATTCTTTCATTCTTAATTTACATGCAGATACCCTTAGGATTTTCCTTCACATAGTAAGCCGAAGCAACCTCATGTCTTTGCCTTTCTGATTTCTCTTGAGGTTTTCCTTGCATTTTTTAAAACTCCTTAAGTGCCTCATTTGCTCTGTGTTCCCTCTAGCTGCTGTACACCTCTCTCTTCTTCCAAATCAGATCCCCAATACTTGTTATAAACCAAGGTTCCCTATGCCTTTTAACTTTGCCTTTGACATGGTGGCAGAACAAGGTAACTGCAGCTCCTGCTGCAGTTCAACAGAAGGCATTTTAAAAGTTTCACTGCGGGTCTGGACTCCCAGCGATGGTACCCCAACTTCTTCAGGGGGTCGCCGCTGGTCTCTCCCCCCGCATCTTCTCGTTTTCTCATCCATTCGCGAAGAAAAACGATTTCTTCTGATTATAATGCTACCTGATGCATTTCCAACAATGGAGTCGTCTTCCTGCATGCTCCTCCCATTGGAATCGAAAGGCTTTCCAAACCAGGGTCCACTTCTTGGGAACATGCACCTTCTTCCGGAGAATGTGTCATCCGGATCCATCCTTCATTTGGTGAGTAATGGGTTTATTTTTCAGCCTCCACAGGCGATCTTTGGGATTTAGACAATGAATAAATTGTGCCTGGGGCTGTTTCAAGTCGTCTAGACCCCAGAACTTCAACACTTCGAAAAGGTATCTTCTTTTGAACTTGAGATTTAGTCTTTTTACCATTTGTGGCCATAATAATTCCTTAATACTTTAAACTAAAATTTAAAAAGTTTAAACTTGGAAACAAAGGGTTAAAAAAATGGGTATTTAAAAGTCTGGCCAGAGAGGTCGAGATTGCACGTCTAGACTCTACGCCATCTTGCCACGTCTTGTTCTGCCACCATGTCAGAGAGAGCAGAGTTGAGATTTACTGATTCACTGTGTATGCAATTGAATGCAGTTATTGAACCTTTGTTGACATCTCTAATGAATGAAATTATTCAAATGAATGCTGGTATAAGTTCAGAATTAAATATGGTTAAGACACGTGTGGATGCATCTTATGAAGATTTTTAAAAATTTCAGACTGCCTTTTTGGACTGTCAACAACAAGTGACTTCTAACACAGAACTTTGCCTTTAATCCTGACAGGAACATACAAACTTTGAACTCTCAAAATTTCACCTTTGAAGATCTTCCACTTACCTATCACATCCTTACTAGAAAACAACTCATCCCAATCCATGCATTCTAGATACATTCCGATTTCCTCAAAATTGTAATTTCTTCAATTTTGATTCTCAACTTGAGGCCTAGATCTATCCTTCTCCATAATTAACGAAACTAATTTCATTATGATCATTGGACCCAAAGTGTTCCCCTGCAAATACCTGTCACCTGTCCTGCCTCATTCCCCAATAGGAGATCCAGTGTATTGTATCCAGTGATTCCTCTACATATTGATTGAACAAATTTTGATGAACAGTTGAGATTATTCAATACTGATTCTCCAGTTGTCAACAGTTGAGGTCCAGGTGATGAAAGGTACTTTTGAATATCAAAGGTAGGTAATTAGTCTCTGAAATGATAAAATCAGAAAATGTTCAACAGGCCAGGCAACATTTTGGAAAGTGAAATATATAAAGTTTCAGGTGAAAAACTGAGAAAGAGAAAAAAATGATCTGCATCAAGGGTGCATAAGAAAAGGGAATTAGAGCGAGGTCAGAGTTTGCAATGAAATTAAACCGTCGATGAAGTAATCTGGTTGTTATTTAACTTAATTTGGAGACAGAGCATGCTAACAGGCACTTCGTCTGGTCCACAAACCCATGCCACCCAAATACACGCATATGACCCAGACATATCCCAGACATCCTTGGAATGTTGGTACCTGGAGGAAACCAACAATTTATGAGAACAAGCACAAATAAAATAATGTTAAAGCTGTGAGCTTTAGAGCTGCAGAAAATAATAAGCAGATCAGGACATGCTGAACGGAGAGAAAGACAGCCAATATTATAGATGGATGACCACTTCTGATACAACAATCAGTGAGTTCTTAAAGCTGTTGAGTTTCAGCAATGAGTTCCAATGGTCAAATTCTCTTTGGTTGGATATGGTCAATAGATAGCATGGTTGTGGCATAAATATTATCTACCACTTACACCGGACAATGAAGATTTTGCTTCCTGAACACTTTTCAGTGTATTTTATGGATTTTGGGCTACTGATCATGAAAATCAGTAAAACTTTCCTATTGTGTACCATCCTTTTAGATATAACCTATTTTTGCTATTTCCTGTGTTACGAGACTAGAGGACCCCAAAGCCCAGCAGCAATAGAAATTCACCAATGGTTACTTAAACAAAGAATGCTTTTAATTTTCTTTAAACAGAAAAACAGGATCAAACTTTAACATTGCTATTAACTTAACTTAGCCCCCTTCTAATACTAAGTGCATGTGTATGTAATGTGTATATGTTCAGGAAAGTTCTTTCGTTTAATAGTCCAATCATTCACTTCTCACTTCTCCAAGTTCACTGGTATTAGGCAATTCTTATACTCTGCACAGAATTTAACATTTATGAATTTTCACCAGGCTCTGGTGAAAAGTTAAATGATTACCACTCAGGAAGGTTCTTGTTGCTTTCAGAGAGAAATTTGTTCTTCATTGGGCACACACAAACTGATTTCCTCCAATCAGTCACTTCAAAGTCTTGCTGAAGAATCTTGCCACATGGAGGAGTCACGTGATGGAGTAGTGGCCGGTAGGAGAATACCAGCTCTCTCCAGAAAAGAAGAAATAAAGTGAAGAAAATACAATTTTCAAGAAATACAAAACATAACAAATAAAAGATAAACTTGTAGAGAAAAGAAAGAAAATGCCATCCAAGAAGGAAAAAGTAAAATCAACGGGAAAAAAAGAAGAAAAGACGCCGGAAGAGAAAGGAGAAGCCCTTACCTGCATAAAGAAACAGGGAACTGTCATGGAGAAGAGAGCCCGTTCTCTAAGGTTGGTGATGACCCCACAGAGTTGCGATCTCCCGACCGCTGGACTGTAAAAATGGCTCTCTGAGCCAAACAAAAGTGTGCAACTGCGCATGCGTGAGGAGTCGTGCATGTGCAGTGCACTCATTAAGGGAGGGGGGCCCAGCTGAGGAGTGAGCAAACACAGCGTGACCAGCTGAGGGATGCCCGACACCAGGGATCTCAGCTGGAAGAAGATGAAAGCAACAGGAAAAGGAGTGATAAGAAAGAAGAATAGCAACAGGAGGCCCAACAGATGACTAGCCCAGAAGAAATGGACCAACAGCAAGAAGCCAAGCAAGAAGAAACCCAGCAAAGTGAGGCAAGCAACTCAACAGGAAAGTCAGAAGAGACACAGATACAAGGAAGAGAAGTAGAAGACACAAACACAGCTGCAGACACAGAAGAAGAGGAAGAAGAAGACCAAGATCTGCACAGGGAAATAGAAGGTAAAATAGATGGACAGAATATAGATTAAAAAAAAAATTCAGGAACATATGAGAGCATTAAAAGTATGGTTGACATTAGAATTTAGTGAAATGAAAAGAAAAATGAAAAGTACAAAAGAAAAAGTGAGTAGAATAAAGCTGATCATGACAGAAATAGGGAAAAGATTAGAAAATGTGGAAGAATGAGAAACGGCTGGAGAAATGGAAGTGAATGACTTAAGAAGAAAATTAAAAGAAAGTGACAAAAAAGTTAAAGAGTCACAGGAGTTGTTAGCTCAGAAGATGGATATAATGGAAAATTATAGTAGGCGAAATAACATAAAGATAGTGGGCCTAAAGGAAGATGAAGAAGGCAAAAATATGAAATAATTTATATAAGAATGGATCCCAAAGATCCTGGAATGACAGAAATACAGGAAGGAATGGAAATAGAAAGGCCACAGAAAACACTATTAGATGTGGGAGTTGTTGAAGTATTTTATGTTTTAAAAGTGTTGTCATTCATTGAGTTCAAAAAGGAAAAACTGAGAGATGACAATGGGGAAAAGGGGGATGGTGGTGGTGAGAAAACGGAAATGAGGTGTAAACAGGATATGAGATGGCCGTGTTGAACTATATGACTATAAATATTAATGGAATACATAACCAAATTAAATGAAAAGGCTATTAAATTTCCTGAAAAAAGAAAAAAATAGACATAGCATTTGTGCAGGAAACACATCTAACTGAAGTGGAACATAATAAATTAAGGAGAGACTGGGTCGGGCACGTAATGGCAGCATCATATAATTAAAAACCAGAGGTGTAGCTATATTAATCAATAAAAATGTACCAATCAAAATAGAAGAGGAAATAATAGATCCAGCAGGGAGGTATGTAATGATAAAGTGTCAGATGTATTCAGATTTTTGGAATTTGATTAATATATATTCACCTAATGAAGAGGATCAAAAGTTTATGCAAGATATTTTTTTGAAGATTGTAGATATGCAGGGGAATATATTGATAGGAAGGGATTTTAACCTTAATTTGGATTCAATTTTGGATAAAACTGGACAAAAGACTAACAAAAAGAATAAAGTGGTCATATTTATGGTTAAATCAATGCAGGAAATGGAGGAGGCAGCGCTCAAGGGAGAAAGAATACTCATATTATTTGAGTAGGAATAAAACATACTCAAGGATTGATATGTTTTTGTTGTCGGCCCATATTCAAGGAAGAGTTAGGAAAACTGAATATAAAGCTAGACTGCTATCTGATCTTTCACCCCTGTTATTAGCAATAGAACTGGAGGACATCCCACCAAGAACATATAGATGGAGGTTAAACTCCATGCTACTTAAAAGACAGGAATTTATTGAACGCCAAATTAAAATATACTTTGAAATAAGTACAGAATCAGTGAAAGACAAATTTATATTATGGGATGCAATGAAAGCCTTCATTAGAGGGCAGATAATAAGTTATGTAACTAAGATGAAAAAGGACTACAATAGGAAAATAGAACAGGTGGAAAGGGAGATAGTAAGTACAGAAAAATAACTAGCAACAAGGGATGATATAACAAAAAGAAGAGAATTGGTGGACAAAAAAATAAAATACAAAACATTACAAACGTATAAGGTGGAGAAGAACATAATGAAAATAAAGCAAAAATATTATGAGCTAGGAGAAAAAAAACACAAAATATTAGCCCGGCAACTTAAAACAGAACAAGCTAAAACAATTGTATTGGCATCAAGGAAAAAGGACAAACAAATTGCATATAATCCAATGGAGTTTAATGAGAACTTTAAGGAATTTTATGAAGAATTATACCAAACTGAGAACAAAGGGAAAGATGATAAAATAGAAGAGTTTTTAGCTAAAATTTAACTGCCAAAATTGCAAGAAGAGGAGCAAAACAAATTGATAAAACCTTTTGAAATAGAGGAAGTGCAGGATATATTAAAAAATCTGCCAAACAATAGAATGTCTGGAGAGGATGGATTCCCAATAGAATTCTATAAAACATTTAAAGAGTTATTAATTCCTCTTCTCCTGGAAGTAATGAACCAGATAGAAGAAACACAAAATTTGCCAGATTCATGTAAGACAGCAATAATTACAGTAATACCAAAGACGTGGAAGGATCCACTAACACCAGCATCATATATACCAATATCTCTACTTAATTCAGATTATAAGATAATAACGAAATTGTTAGCAAACAGATTGGCCGATTGTGTACCAAAAATAGTAAAACAAGATCAAACTGGATTTATCAAGAAAAGACGAACAGCAGATAATGTCTGTAAATTTATTGATCTAATTCATGCAGTTCAAGAAAATAAGAAGCCAACAGTGGCTGTTACTTTAGACACAGAAAAAGCCTTTGACAAAGTAGAATGGAATTATTTATTCGAAGTATTACAGAGGTTCAATCTACCAGAAAAATATATTAATTGAATTAAAGCGTTATATAATAGACCATTGGTGAAGCTAACAGTAAATGGATATGTGTTGAACCAATTTAAATTAAGCAGGTCAACTAGGCAGGGATGTCCACTATCTCCCTCACTATTCACTTTAGCAATAGAACCATTGGCAGAACTGATAAGAACAGAAAATAAAATAAAAGGGATAAAAATAAAGGAGAAGGTGCATAAAATCATTTTATTTGCAGATGACATCATAGTATACTTAACAGAACCAGAAATATCAATAAAAGAATTACATAAGAAATTGAAGGAATATGGAGAAATATCGGGGTACAAGATCAACGTAAATAAAAGTGAAGCGATGCCAATGAGTAATGCGGATTATACAGAATTTTAAAAAGAATAACCATTTAAATGGCAAACACAAGCAATCTGATACCTAGGTATTAGATTAGATAATAATTTAAGCCATCTGTCCAAATTAAATTATCAGCCACTAATAAAGAAATTGCAGGAAGACTTAGAAAAATGGAAAGAATTACCACTAACATTAATAGGGAGGGTAAATTGCATTAAAATGAATGTCTTCCCAAGGATAAAATACTTATTTCAATCATTACCAATTTTCTTAACAGAGAAATTCTTTAATGAACTAAAGAGAATAATAAGGATTTTTTTATGGAAAGAGGGAAACCAAGGATAGCATTAGATAAATTAACAGAGAGGCACAAGCAATGTGGTTTGCAGTTACCAAACTTAAAAAAATATTATAGAGCAGCACAATCATGGTATTTATCAGATTTTTATCAGACAAGGGAAAAACCAGATTGGACTAAGATAGAGCTAGATAAAATAGGGGAGATGGTACCGGAACATATACTTTATAAGTGGGATGAAAAGCTGATACGATATAAAAGCTGACCAGTATTGCATCATTTACTCAATATATGGAAGAAGATTCACTTAGAAAGGAAAAAAACAAATTACCAACTATCAAAATTATTATTGACGCAAAATCAGCTAATCCCTTTTACAATAGATAACCTTTCCTTTAGAGAATGGGAGAGAAAAGGAATTAAAAGAATAGAAAATTGTTTTTTGGGAAGTAATGTATTAACATTTGAACAAATGAAGTACAATTATGGCACTCACGGTACAATATTTGCATACCACCAACTGAAAGCCTACTTAAAGGATAAACTGGGAAACAGACTGAGTTTACCAGAAGGAAGCAGCTTTGAATATGTGATTACAGAAACAATGATAATAAAAAGATTTATAGCAAACATGTACATCAAACTGCAAGAGACGGAAAATGATGAAACAAGCTATAAACCCAAACAAAAGTGGGAAAAAGGTTTAAACATCAAGATAAAAATGAAACATGGGAAAAGTTATGCTCTGGAACTATGAAGAATATAATAAACACAAGGTTACGCATGATACAGTATAATTGGTTACACAGGTTATATATCACGCCCCAAAAATTTTTAAAAATGGGATCCAACATTATCAGATAGATGTTTTTGCTGTAAGAAGGAAATGGGAACAACAGTACATGCAATTTGGACATGTAAGAAAGTGAAAAAGTACTGGGAAGAACCAAATCAGGTATTAAATAAAGTCACAAAAAGCAACAAACCAAAAAATCCATAGATCTTTCTTCTAAGTAATATAAGAAGTAAAGAATTAGGCCTCAAACTGTATGAAGCGCAAAAAAAAGATTTATTATGATAACCTTAGCTGTAGCAAAAAAATGCATAATGTCAACTTGGAAATCAGAAGAGAGCCTGAGAGTACAGCAATGGTACATAGAAATGAATAAATGTATTCCATTAGAAAAAATAACAGATAATTTAAAAAATATAGTCAAATTATTTGAACAAATTTTGGAACCGTACATGGAACATAACAGAGAGGGCTTGCCTCGGACCTAAAATGATAAAATGATAAGAAGACAAAATGACTTGATCCAGTGTGTAAAAGCAGATGACACAATTTTCTTGTTTATTTTCATTGTGTGATGACATTGTTTAATGGTTTTATTGTATTGTATATATTGAACGTTTAATGGGTTTGGAGGGGGAAAAGGTAGGAGGGAAAAGGGGGAGAAAATGCCACTGTGTCTATTTAAGAGGGAAATGTTTGTATGTATTTTGATTCATATGGTTCAGAGTGTGAAAAATAAAAAAAAAATATAAAAATGAATCTTGGCCCATCGTGGGTTTTTCAAATGATAACCTCTTCTTCCAGGTAACCACAGAGTACCTCTTGTTTCCCTTATTTCAGGAAAAACACTCCAGCTAGCCATTTCCTCTTCTAAGGACTACCAGGGTTTTCAACAGGCCAAACTCAGAACTCACAACCCATCTTCACAATGGGATTTTCAACAAGACTGCCAGCTTGCCATGTTGCAGCCTCAAAAAGCTACTGCAGAACTGACTTCTCTCTCTCTCTCTCTCTCTCTCTCTCTCTCTCTCTCTCTCTCTCTCTCTCTCCTCTCTATCTGCTTGTAAAAACCAGAACCCCTCCAAGACTGCAAATCCAATCCTTGAAAGATCTTTATCAGCTCTTGAGCACAGACTTTGTTCCATTTCCTTCCAAAGCAGTTCCATTGTCTTTTGCAAAGCCACTGGTGCCTAAATGTCTGGCTTCAACAAAGATCTTACATTTTGAATGAGATGCGAAGTGAAAGTATCTGTTTGTGAAGTGACCTACACTGAACCCCCACAATCTATCTCTTTTAAAAACATATTTATATAATATATAATATAATCCATAATACCTGCCATATTTTAATTCTACTTCGAGCATACAAATCCATGAATATGAACAAGTCATTGAAAATTAATTTTCTGCATTTGCACTTGGACTTCTTCCCTGTTGATCTTGGTGCAGTCAGTGATTAACATGGTGAAAAGTTTCACCGGGGTGTTGAGTGCATAGAAAATTGGTATCAGGGCAACAATGCTGGCTGACTATTGTTTGACACTGACACGAAAGGCATCAGATGCTGAGTACAAATGAAAATGAGTGGCAAAACATTTTTAGGTCAATTGAACTAACACAATGAGTCAGCTCCATTATGTGAAAAACATGCTAAATTCAATAAAAGTTCATGTTTCTCCACCTTCCTACGTGATACAGCAAATTATCTTTCAGCCTGAAGCTGAACATGCTTAACATGCTCTTGAACAATTGGAGCTACCCAGTTCACATCATCAGAAGATCTCCCTATTTTTGACTGAGTGATAGAAAATCAGCGATTAAACAGCTAAAGACTATTGGACTCAGGACAGTGCTCTGAGATCATCAAGTTGATAGAAAAACATGAGTGCTGTGTGAAATGGTGAGGATATATACGAAAATGTTAGGATTCAAACACATGTGAATGAAACTTAACTTCCTGCTGTAGAGTACAATTAGAAAGGAGATAGTAAATCTGGTGTAATTACTAGAGGATTTGTACAGAAAAGGAACATGAAAGCATAAGAAATGGGAGAAGGAGGAGGCCATTGTGCCAGTTGAGCCTGCTCTGCCATTTAATAAGATCAAGGCTGATCTAACCATGGACTCAGCTCCACCTATCAACCCATTCCCATAACCCTTAATTCCCCTACTTTGCAAAAATCAAACTATCCACATTTAACTATATTTAAAGAGGTAGCTCCTCTCCATCCTTGGGCAGAGAATGCCATAAATCGATCACTCTCTGGGAAATACAGTTCCACCTCATCTCCTTCCTCAGCCTACTCCCCTGAATCTTGAGGCGATATCCCGTTAAAGTGTAAAGTCTTCTCTTTGCAGATATATAGTGTGTTGATGGCATTTTGCTGTCATATTGTGTGCTATACAATTTTGTTCTTTCCTAGTGAAGAATATTTTGTTACAGACGAAATGCAGCAAACATTCACCAGACTGATTCTTATAATAATGGGTCTGTCATGTGAAAAGTGATTTAGTAGGGTTGGACTCTATTTTGTGAAAGAATAAGTAACCAAATTGAAACATGTAGGATTCTTAGAGGGCTTTAACTTATAGTAAAGTGAGAAATGGCTCCCCTTACTGAGGAGTCCCGAAATAAAGGTCACTGTCTCAAAATAAAGGCAGACCATTTAGCACTGACATGAGGAAAAATCTCTTCACATGAGTTGATTTATCTTTGGAATGCTCTGTCCCAGAGAACTCAGCCATTGACTGGATTTAAAATACTGATTGATGACTTTTTTATGCTAGAGGAATCAAGGGATATGGAAATGGGGAAATAAAACAATATTTAGGGTGGAACATAGCCCTAAACCCATAACTATTAAAGAAGATGCAAAATGGCCTTCTCTTGCTTCTCTTATGTTCTTATGTTATGACTTGATGCCATCATGTCTCTGAGGGATGTTCAGAGTATTACAACTGTTAACAATCAGTCCACTAACAGAGTACTAACATTGCCAAGTCACTGCCCTGGGTTGGTGGCAGCTATTTTGTGGCCCTCACAATTGCTTCCTCTCTCAAATTGTGTCCATATCTCACACAGCAGCCATCCATGGTCCTGTGTAGTGACCCTGACCATTGGATGCATTGTTTACAAACATTTCAAGCCACTCCTCATGCCACAACTCTGTGCCCCTTGCTACTGGGGCTGGATCTCAGAGAGTTATAGAGAAATTTGACGGCCCCGTTCCTCCCTCACAATTTGAAATTAACAGTTCATAGATAGTCCTTTGCATGTGATCTGCGACCTCTTGAGACTCAAGGTCGATCCACCCCCACTGCTTGCCAACCTCACCTCCATCTGCAAGCTGGTAGCCACCAGGAGTAGATGTTACTGTGCGGCAGACAAGATGTTCATTATTTTGGAGGTTCAGCATTTGTCGGGCAAGGGCATAATTGCCCTTGGAGGATCCAGGTGGTTGTGGTATAGAACGGGGAAAAGAATAAGTTGGTCATAGATTACAGCCAGACCATCAACTGGTACACGCAGCTTGATGCATAACCCCTTCCCCGAATACCAGATTGCACAATATCAGTTATTCTTCATGATCGACCTGAAGTCGGCATATCACCAGCTCCCAATCTGCCCTGAGGACTGCCAGTATATGGCATTCGAGGCAGATGGCCACCTCTACCACTTCTTTTGGGGCCCTTTCGGTGTCACCAATGGGGCCTCCATCTTCTAGCAGGAGATGGACAATGTGACCATCAGTGGCCACGACCTGCAAGATCACAATACAAATCTCCATGAATTCCTCCAGGCAGCCAAATGCCTGAACCTTAATTATATAAGGGGAAATGTGTTTCGGACAGCACAACTAGCCATCCTTTGTTGTGTGGTTGAGAACGGCGTCATTAGTCCCATCCCCAACTGCATGCATCCGTTGCTGGAGCTACCTCTCCCACGTGCCCTCAAAGCACTGAAGAGATGCTTCAGGTTCTTCTCATATCAAGCTCAATGGGTCCACAACTATGTGGACAAGATTCATCCACTGATCAAAGACATCTCATTTCCCCTGCCAGCAGAGGCCCAAGTTGCATTTGACTGTATCAGAGACGACATTGCCAAGGTAACCATGAATGCTATAGATGAGTCCACGCCATTCCATGTGGAGAGCAATGCCTCCGACTTTGCCTTGGCTGCCACACTTAACCAAGCAGGCAGACCTGTCGCCTTTTTCTCACACACCCTCCAGAGCCTTGAAATTCACCACTTCTCCATCAAGATTGAGGCCCAGGCTATCCTGGAGGCAGAATGGAACTGGAGGCATTACCACGTGCAAAAATTATTCACCCTCCTCACAGATCAGTGAGTGGTTGCATTCATGTATAATAATAAGCAGAAGGGCAAAATCAACGAGCCCCCAGACACTCTATCCCATGGGATTTGTGCAAGGGTCCAACTGGACAGACTGCAGACTCTCCATATTAACCTTTGTCATCCTGGAGTTTTTAGGTTTTTCCATTATATCAAAGCTCCGAACCTACCATACTCTGTTGAGGAAGTCTGGATAATGATTAAAAACTGCCAGGTCTGCACCAAATGCAAACCACAATTCTATAGACCGGACAAGGCACACCTGATCAAAGCTACCAGCCCCTTTGAAAACCTAAGCATTGATTTCAACGGGTCCCTCCCCTCCTCCAAACAGAATATCTACTTCCTTACAATCATTGACGAATACTCACCAAGGTCCTCCATAATATCTGCATGCTCTTTGGGTACACCAGCTTCATCCACAGTCATGGGCCACATTCATGAGTGATGAGTTCATCAGTACCTGCTGGTCGGGGACATCACCACAAGCAGGACCACCAGCTGCAACCCTAGAGGGAATGAGCAAGTGGAAAGGGAAGCTGCCATGCTTTGGAAATCCATCCTCCTGCCACTGAGGTTGCAGAGCCTCCCATCTCCCAATGGCAAGAAATCCTCCCAGATGCACTCCACTCTGTCCAGTCACTTTTAAGTACGGCCACTAACACCTTGCCTCATGAATGGATGTTTGCTTTCTCTATGAAGTCTGCATTAGGGACTCTGCTGCCCACCTGGCTCATCTCTCCAGGTGATCCACTTGTCAAGAGGGTCCACCTTCTCCATCCTAACTCCTAGAATGCCTATGTTGTCTTCTCTGGTGGGCACGAGGACACAGTCTCGATGTGGCACCCCTCCGATCACCACTGACTACCATCAGACACTCCCCCCACCCCTGCTTCCTTAGGGGTCCCTGAGCCTGCAGCTGACCACTCTCCACCCATGGTTACTGTTGTCACCTATGATACACCAGCACCACAGTCCCTTTCCCCACACCAGTCCACCCCACCCCCCCTTGCCTCCTCGATAAACGGTTACCAGTGATGACAGGCCAACTGCACAAGTTGCTCAGGATGCTATGGCAGAGCCCCAACCATTACCACATTATTCGCTGCGGCAAAGGAGACCTCCTGACAGACTTAATCTGTAATATGTATATCTGTTTCATCTCTTTTTTTTCACCCCACAGGACTCTTCTTAAAAAGGAGGGGTGAGTATGCTAAACCACTGTTATGCTATGATTGGCTTCTGCTGGCTGGATATGCCTTCTGAGACCGGTCCTACCCATAGCCCTTTGCATGGTCTCCATTCCACTCTGCCTTGATCAGCCATTGAGGTTGATGGCTGTTCCAGTCTTTAATTAATAAAAACCTGTCAGTTTCATAACTTTTGTCTTTTGTGATTATTAATGGTGCAACAGAGAGATAGCAAGATAGGGAATGTTTGGACATATTAAGTGGTCTCTCATTTGGATTAGGTGGTCATAATAAACCCAGTCAGGAAGGAACTTCTTCACCATCCCTCTGCTAATCCTCCTTTTTCTTCTTGCCATTCAGCAGGAAGTAAGTATCTTATTAGATATCACATGGATGAAGAAAAAGGTTCTTTAAAGTTGTTGTAAACAGCATATGAGGCATGCCATGAGGTTGCAAGTCTCCATTACAGAGCTGCATACTGTGTGTCCTGCTCTGTGTCAGCCAAATATAATCAATGAGTAAGACATTGCTAGTTGCATTGCAACCATGATCTCTATCAAGCTCTCATGGATTTCCTTGTAGACATTCTACCCAAGTGTATGTAGGGTGTGCATTACTGTCAAGTACCATGTATTTGAAGCTTTTATTGTCTTGTGTTCTTCCTCTGGTTTTATGTGAAAGTGGGTATATGGTGGTATGTGGTATTACACCACTGTAATAAGTGTATGTACTGGCCTGGACCACCCCTTCCTTCCCTCTGACTCCTCCCAGGAGATTCCCTAATAAAGGTCCCAACCCAAGATCACTTCTTGCTTGGATCCAGGCCAGATGCTCCCTGAGCCCCAGCTAATGTCTAAGCTAATAAAAGCCCTTTGACTCCGATCTACTGCCTCGTGGAGTCACTTGATTGCCCATCAGGATATATAGTTGACTCCACGGTATTGCAGCCTCCTGACTGAAACCAGAATAGTCTGCATTAGCTCACATGGCCCAATCCATTTCAGAGCTGGATTCTGAGGAAACAATCTCCGAACAAGTTTGAACATGCTATGTGGAATAAAAATATAGTAAATAACACAAGCATCACTGGAAAGCCATTTTTTTGTAGGATCATGTGATTACAATTACTGGGTTTGTTGGTCTACCTTGAAAGGTGGATAAGGCAATATTTACTTCTCTTGGAATGAAGAAGTGACAGAAGGTTGTGAATCTTGGAGAACATCACAACTTTAGCTGTCTTCTCTTTGCATTGAGTTACATGCTGTGTCATTGGCCATCAAATGCTGTACCATGGTGTGGCGCTAAGGAAGCTAGTAATAGAGTCAAAGGCTTCAAATACTGACACCCTGTACACGTGATAGTTGTAAAAGCAGAATATATTTACAAACAGGAAACAGGAGGCAGCACATCTCATGCAAACAAACCTCACTAGCATGTAGGTTTTCTACAGTTACCGACAGAAGGTATCTGAACTACTAAAACAAACAGCACCCACCACCCTCCCCAAATATACAGGCATGTTATATGGATGAAATTTCTAAATTAGATGCACAGATCTTTCCGCACCATGAGTCCATGCCGCCAAAATACACCAATCAACCTACAACCCCTATACATTTTGAAGAGTGGGCGGAAACCAGAGCACCTGGGGAAAGCACACGTAGGGAGAACGTGCAAGTTCTTTGCAGACACTGCCAGGTTCAAACTCAGGTCCCTATGCTGTAATAGTGTTGCATTAATCACCATGCCATAAAAAAGTTATTTAGCTACAGATTTGAACCTACAAAATAGACCAGGTGAACCACTTAAACTGGGGGGATCCACGATCATTCAGCCAGATGTGCGACAAGTCTGAGCCCCGTGCCTTACAGCACATGCCTCACAACTGGTCCTCTCGACCAGGAGCAAGCTTGTGGTACAAAGAGAATGAAAGTAGCACAGGTGCTGCTTTTTATAATCCTGAAGCTAGAGGCCAGCCAAGTCTGTACCATGAAGTCACATGACTTCAGATGGGGAGGATGACCAATTGGAAGGTGGTGATGATTGTGGGCAGATCTGATTTTTAAAAAATTTAGACATCCATCACAATAACAGGCCACTTCAGCCCACGAGTGCATGCTACCCAATTTATACCCCATTAACCTACATTTTGAATGGTGGGAGGAAACCCATGCTGACCCTGGGAGAATATACAAATTCCTTACAGACAGCGTGGAATTCGAACCCTAGTTCAATCCCGATCGCTGGCACTTAAAAGGCATTACACTAACCTCTATGTCAACCATGCCGCCTCACTACGCCAACCGGGTCCCATCTATGAGCACCATGGAAGTGACCTTTGACCTATGTCCTGTCCAACCAGTGAGGTGGCGCTCCATGTTACATTCCACCTCTTGAAGGTCACAATACTGTGCCCTTTTGCCAGCAGGCTAATATAAATCCCAAGGAGGCCCTATTAAATTACATGCACATAACAGATTAGAATTATGCCAAATATCATGAGCACAATGGTTATTGGCCATTGCATTTCAGTGGTCCGCCAGCTTCTCTGTGAGGTGTCACAGTCAAGGAAATGGTCTCAGGCTAATTTAATTTTGTTCACCAACTCTCATATGTGATCAGCCAAGTGAATGGTATTTCCCAATTCACCTGGAATGTGAGTGAGCCACAGATTTCATTCTACTTGGACTGGTTTGCATTCTGCACCTGTCTAAAAGGGGATATGCATAAGCTAAGGCTACATGTGTGCTCTATTTGATGCTTGTGAATCTGCAGAGATGATAGGATAAGGGGGAAGGAGGATTTGCAATGAAGGATGAAGTATGAGAATGTTGATATCTTCAGTGGCTTTAGCTCCATCACCTCCTTCCCCACACCATCGTCTCAGTCACAATGGCTCAAGTTATCACCACTATCTCCATGGGAGTGAGTGACACAGGTTGGTCTGCTCTTTCCCCGATTCACCAATACTGCTGGAGATTATTGTCCTGTGAGAGCAAGGAATATGACAAGCAATCCCATGCAATGTGTTTGGAGGTTTCACTTGTCATTATTGGAGAGATGACGGTCTGTGAAATGTGGTAAGCAAGCAGGAGAAATAGGAAAGGGTGCAGTGGCACAAGAATTTTAGAGACAGGAGAGATATTGACTGAGTTTGTTGGCAGATGAATGATGTAGATGAGTGCACTTGTAGGGTCTCGGGCTAGTTATGAAGTTGGTGGAATGTAGCATTTGAAGATATCCTGATTGGTGTTGGCCACTCTTTCGGCCTCTTCAATTTGGTGTGCCACTACTTCCAGGTTCTCAGTTCTAGGTTTCACCTACGGGGCGCTCAACACCTATGAGAGAAATGGAGAGGAAGGTGCCATGGATCTCCATGGATGCTGACTGATTCACGGAGTTCCTCCAGCTTCTGTTTATTCACTCAGGATTCCAGCATCTGCAGCTGTGTTTCCTCACGCTTGCACACTGTCTGGTCTGAAGAACCTGCGGCTTCTTGTGAATCTTGTCACAAGACTACAGCATTGGAAGAAGATGGCGGCCTCCCTCTGTTATCTTTTGTGCTAGCCTTGAATAATTTCCTATTTGACATCACACCCCTTGGTTCTGAAACCACAATACATTTCCCATGTAAGAGGTTTTGGCTGGCTTCATCAAATGGAGATGAGCTACAACCGGTGCTGACCATTAATGAATGGGATGCCCCCAGCAGAGGTGCCAATGAATTGATGACACTGGCTGGCTGATCCTTTGGCTTGGCTTCGCGGACGAAGATCTATGGAGGGGGTAAAAGTCCACGTCAGCTGCAGGCTCGTTTGTGGCTGACCAGTCCGATGCGGGACAGGCAGACACGGTTGCAGCGGCTGTAGGGGAAAATTGGTTGGTTGGGGTTGGGTGTTGGGTTTTTCCTCCTTTGCCTTTTGTCAGTGAGGTGGGCTCTGCGGTCTTCTTCAAAGGAGGTTGCTGCCCGCCAAATTGTGAGGCGCCAAGATGCACGGTTTGAGGCGATATCAGCCCACTGGCGGTGGTCAATGTGGCAGGCACCAAGAGATTTCTTTAGGCAGTCCTTGTACCTTTTCTTTGGTGCACCTCTGTCACGGTGGCCAGTGGAGAGCTCGCCATATAACACGATCTTGGGAAGGCGATGGTCCTCCATTCTGGAGACGTGACCCACCCAGCGCAGCTGGATCTTCAGCAGCGTGGACTCGATGCTGTCGACCTCTGCTATCTCGAGTACTTCGACGTTAGGGATGAAAGCGCTCCAATGGATGTTGAGGATGGAGCGGAGACAACGCTGGTGGAAGCGTTCTAGGAGCTGTAGGCGATGCTGGTAGAGGACCCATGATTCGGAGCCGAACAGGAGTGTGGGTATGACAACGGCTCTGTATATGCTTATCTTTGTGAGGTTTTTCAGTTAGTTGTTTTTCCAGACTCTTTTGTGTAGTCTTCCAAAGGCACTATTTGCCTTGGCGAGTCTGTTGTCTATCTCATTGTCGATCCTTGCATCTGATGAAATGGTGCAGCCAAGATAGGTAAACTGGTTGACCGTTTTGAGTTTTGTGTGCCCGATGGAGATGTGGGGGGGCTGGTAGTCATGGTGGGGAGCTGGCTGATGGAGGACCTCAGTTTTCTTCAGGCTGACTTCCAGGCCAAACATTTTGGCAGTTTCCGCAAAGCAGGACGTCAAGCACTGAAGAGCTGGCTCTGAATGGGCAACTAAAGCGGCATCGTCTGCAAAGAGTAGTTCACGGACAAGTTTCTCTTGTGTCTTGGTGTGAGCTTGCAGGCGCCTCAGATTGAAGAGACTGCCATCCGTGCGGTACCGGATGTAAACAGCGTCTTCATTGTTGGGGTCTTTCATGGCTTGGTTCAGCATCATGCTGAAGAAGATTGAAAAGAGGGTTGGTGCCAGAACACAGCCTTGCTTCACGCCATTGTTAATGGAGAAGGGTTCAGAGAGCTCATTGCTGTATCTGACCCGACCTTGTTGGTTTTCGTGCAGTTGGATAATCATGTTGAGGAACTTTGGGGGACATCCGATGCGCTCTAGTATTTGCCAAAGCCCTTTCCTGCTCACGGTGTCGAAGGCTTTGGTGAGGTCAACAAAGGTGATGTAGAGTCCTTTGTTTTGTTCTCTGCACTTTTCTTGGAGCTGTCTGAGGGCAAAGACGATGTCAGTAGTTCCTCTGTTTGCGCGAAAGCCGCACTGTGATTCTGGGAGAATATTCTCGGCGACACTAGGTATTATTCTATTTAGTAGAATCCTAGTGAAGATTTTGCCTGCAATGGAGAGCAGCGTGATGCCCCTGTAGTTTGAGCAGTCTGATTTCTCGCATTTGTTTTTGTACAGGGTGATGATGGTGGCATCACGAAGATCCTGAGGCAGTTTTCCTTGGTCCCAACAAAGCTTGAAAAACTCATGCAGTTTGGCACGCAGAGTTTTGCCGCCAGCCTTCCAGACCTCTGGGGCAATTCCATCCATACCTGCTGCTTTGCCACTTTTCAGTTGTTCGATTGCCTTATATGTCTCATCCAGGGTGAGGACCTCATCCAGCTCTAGCCTTAGGGGCTGTTGAGGGAGCTGGAGCAGGGCGGAATCTTGGACTGAGCGGTTGGCACTGAAAAGAGATTGGAAGTGTTCTGACCATCGGTTGAGGATGGAGATCTTGTCGCTGAGGAGGACTTTGCCGTCTGAGCTGCGCAGCGGGCTTTGGACTTGGGGTGAGGGGCCGTACGCAGCCTTTAGAGCCTCGTAGAAACCCCTGAAGTCGCCAATGTCCGCGCTGAGCTGGGTTCGTTTGGCGAGGCTAGTCCACCACTCATTTTGGATCTCCCGGAGTTTGCGCTGAAGATGGCTGCATGCGCGACGGAAGGCTTGTTTCTTCTCTGGACAGGACGGCTTTGTAAGGTGAGCCTGGTGGGCAGCTCGCTTCTTTGCCAGCAGCTCCTGGATTACCTGGCTGTTTTCGTCAAACCAGTCCTTGTTTTTCCTGGAGGAGAAGCCCAGTACCTCTTCAGTGGATTACAGTATGGTAGTCTTCAACTGATCCCAGAGGGTTTCAGGGGACGGGTCCGTGAGGCGGGTTGCATCGTCGAGCTTTGCTTTGAGGTTTGCCTGGAAGTTTCCTCTCGCTTCGTCTGACTGCAGGTTTCCAACATTGAACCTCTTTCTGGGGGCTTTACTGTTCCTGGGCTTTGGCGTGAAGTGAAGGTTGAGCTTGCAGCGAACCAGCCGGTGCTCAGTGTGGCATTCCGCGCTAGGCATGACCCTGGTGTGGAGCACATCTCATTTGTCACTTTCTCGCACCAGGATGTAGTCCAGGAGGTGCCAGTGTTTGGATCGGGGATGCATCCAGGTGGTCTTAAGGCTGTCCCTCTGCTGAAAAAGGGTGTTTATAATGACAAGCCGCTGTTCTGCGCAGAGCTCCAACAGGAGGCGCCCATTGTTGTTGCACTTGCCGACGCCATGCTTGCCCAGGATTCCTGGCCAGGTTTCTGAGTCTTTGCCGACGCGAGCGTTGAAGTCGCCAAGGATGACAACCTTGTCGGCTGTAGGGGTGCGTTGGATGAGGTTGCGCAGGTCAGTGTAGAACTTGTCCTTTTCTGCTGGTTCCGCCTGGAGGGTTGGAGCATAGACACTGATGAGGGTGATGCGACGCTTGTTTTGAAGGGGGAGTCGCATGGACATGATTCGGTCCGAGAGGCCTGTCGGAAGGTTTTCAAGTTTGGAGGCAATGAAGCTCTTGACCATGAAGCCCACACCAGATAGGCGTCGTTCATCCGAAGGCTTGCCAGACCAGTAGAGTGTGTAGCCCGCGCCACGTTCTTGGAGGCTGCCTACATCTGCCAGGCGGACTTCACTGAGAGCGTCTATGTCGATGTCAAGTCTGAGGAGTTCATGTGCAATGAGGGCAGACTGACGTTCAGGTCGGTGGCTGTCAGCCTTGTCTAGCATGGTTCTGATGTTCCAGCATGCTAGCTTGAGTTTGTGAGCATCTTTTGAGGGGGAGGACGTGGAGGGGAAGGACGTGGAGGGGGAGGACGTGGACCTGTCCTCGGGCCTGCGCAAAGGAGCTTTTAGGTGGAGTGCAGTGCGCGCAGTACTGGCCCCACCCTTTACACCCATGGTTCGTGAGCCGTGGCCGAGCAAGCTGGGACGTGGCAGCGAGGACCTTGGGTCGTAGGTTTTATATTGGAGTGGCCTTCTCCTATGCAGGTTTCTTACCCGGGCTGGAGGGGCCTGCCTCCCCTCCTAGGTCAGTCCATACTGCCCGGACTGGGGCCGAGGCCGCCGCAGCTCACCCTGTGCCTGGACTGGGGCCGCCGCCTCCCACTCTCTGCCCGGATCGGGGCCTCCGCCTGCCTCACTCGACCAAGGCCGGGGCCGCCGTCTCCCCCTTGCTCCTGCCCGGATCGGGGCCGCCGCCGCCTACCCTTCGCCCGGACCAGGGCCGGGGCCTCGCTGCTCTCTCTGTGCCTGGACTGGGGCCGCCGCCTCCCATTCTCTGCCCGGATCGGGGCCTCCGCCTGCCTCACTCAACCGAGGCCGGGGCCGCCGTCTCCCCCTTGCTCCTGCCCGGATCGGGGCCGCTGCCGCCTACCCTTCGCCTGGACCGGGGCCGGGGCCGCTGCTGCTCTCTCTGTCCAACCACGTTAAAAATGGGCAACTTCAGATTTATGCTGTGCCTGTACCAGGAATCATTCATGTTATAGATAGAGAATTTGGGTTAAAAAGGGTTTAAGTTAAAATGTGATGATTAGTCATAAAAGGGGCTAACCACTAGAGTTTAGCTGGAAAATGTTACAACAGACTTGCAACAGATTTAACTACAGAGAGACATGCAGGAGCCAAAGATTGATAAAGAGTGAAAAACAGGATTTGGTGTGAGCAGAGGTCATGAATGATTGTGGTGTGCGTGACTAACAGTAATCAGGATGATTCTGCAAAAACTAACCAATTAAAGCAGTGTAGTGGAGATGCCGAAGGACAAGCAAATTGTATAAAAAACAACGCACTGTATGTATCGGGGCTTGACTTGGCGAGAAGCCGGTTGAGTCCAACTCTGCAGACTTGTGAATAAAGTTTGTCGTGTCACCGATCTTAAAGAGACTCATTTGTGAGAATTTGTGTTTCTGACAATTCATCCCAACACCCACTCTCAAATTCCATTCCTATCAATAGCTGAAGGTGCCAATTACATCTTTTCTGCATCTTTATAATAGTTACTCTGTATAAATATGTATCTCTCCCAAATTCTACTGACCCATCCTGGTAACAATAATATGCAGCCGGCAGGAAGATATCACCATAAGGCCATGATTTCAGTATTCTTTACTGCATCCAACTGCACGAAAACCAACAAGGTCGGGTCAGATACATCAATGAGCTCTCTGAACCCTTCTCCATTAACAATGGCGTGAAGCAAGGCTGTGTTCTGGCACCAACCCTCTTTTCAATCTTCTTCAGCATGATGCTGAACCAAGCCATGAAAGACCCCAACAATGAAGACGCTGTTTACATCCGGTACCGCACGGATGGCAGTCTCTTCAATCTGAGGCGCCTGCAAGCTCACACCAAGACACAAGAGAAACTTGTCCGTGAACTACTCTTTGCAGACGATGCCGCTTTAGTTGCCCATTCAGAGCCAGCTCTTCAGCGCTTGACGTCCTGCTTTGCGGAAACTGCCAAAATGTTTGGCCTGGAAGTCAGCCTGAAGAAAACTGAGGTCCTCCATCAGCCAGCTCCCCACCATGATTACCAGCCCCCCCACATCTCCATCGGGCACACAAAACTCAAAACGGTCAACCAGTTTACCTATCTCTGCTGCACCATTTCATCAGATGCAAGGATCGACAATGAGATAGACAACAGACTCGCCAAGGCAAATAGCGCCTTTGTAAGACTACACAAAAGAGTCTGGAAAAACAACCAACTGAAAAACCTCACAAAGATAAGCGTATACAGAGCCGTTGTCATACCCACACTCCTGTTCGGCTCCGAATCATGGGTCCTCTACCGGCACCACCTACGGCTCCTAGAACGCTTCCACCAGCGTTGTCTCCGCTCCATCCTCAACATCCATTGGAGCGCTTACATCCCTAACGTTGAAGTATTCGAGATGGCAGAGGTCGACAGCATCGAGTCCACGCTGCTGAAGATCCAGCTGCGCTGGATGGGTCACGTCTCCAGAATGGAGGACCATCGCCTTCCCAAGATCGTGTTATATGGCGAGCTCTCCACTGGCCACCGTGACAGAGGTGCACCAAAGAAAAGGTACAAGGACTGCCTAAAGAAATCTCTTGGTGCCTGCCACATTGACCACCGCCAGTGGGCTGATATCGCCTCAAACCGTGCATCTTGGCGCCTCACAGTTTGGCGGGCAGCAACCTCCTTTGAAGAAGACCGCAGAGCCTACCTCACTGACAATAGGCAAAGGAGGAAAAACCCAACACCCAACCCCAACCAACCAATTTTCCCCTGCAACCGCTGCAATTGTGTCTGCCTGTCCCGCATCGGACTTGTCAGCCACAAACGAGCCTGCAGCTGACGTGGACTTTTTACCCCCTCCATAAATCTTCGTCCGCGAAGCCAAGCCAAAGACTGCATTATAATGAGCACACCACATCCATGACTTTAATTCTACTTGTTTAATTATTTCCTTTAATCTTTACTAATCTCTTCAAACTCTTGAGCAACATGTCTATCAAATGCCATCTAACAGTCAATGCAGAAAATATCCATTGACCTGCACATCCAACTTACACTTCACAAAATCCATACTGACTTTTTGAAATCCGCTGGTAATTATTGCTCTGTGTTAGGTTAATTGATTCAGAAACATCTGTCAATTAATGTTCAACTGGCAGATTTGTACTTGCATAGATTCTCATTCCTTCTCCTTCTGTCTTTTTGAAATAATCAAAATCCATATTCAGCTTCAATAACAATTTCCATTTCCAATTTAACATGGTAAAACAGCTGTGAGTGTTTCACAAGTGTGTAGTCAAGCAAAATGTGACGTCAGATCGAAGAGCAGATGCTCTGAAGTTTGGTTGGATGGGTATGCTTTAAGGAACTTCTTAAACCGGGGGGAAGGGGGGGAAATTATAGAAAGGCTGGTCTTGGAGAAGATGTTTCAGTGCTTGGGGTTTGGACAGGTGAAGCAGCCACCAGAGATGGAACAATTCAGGAAAGGTGTGGTCATAGAGCACTTGAAAGCAAAGCGAAGCAGCACGGCTAGCATAGCAGTAGGCACAACGCTATTAAAATGCCAGCAGCCTGGGTTCAAATTTGGAGCTGTCTTTGAGGAGTTTGTATGTTCTCCTTGTATCTGCATGGGCTTCATCAGGGTGCTCATGTTTCCTCCCACCCTTCAAGATGTTCGGGGTTGTAGTTTAGCTGGGGTATTTCAACAGTAAGGGCTTGTGGGGCAAAAGGGCCACAAGCTGTGTATCTAAAATTTAAAAATGTTTGACTTCAAAAATTTAAAATACTTAACCAGACGAAGATGGTGAGGAGTGTATAACATTTTCTGAGTACCGTTTCAGCAGTAAACAAAAAGCAGAACGCAGGACGTACTCAGCATCTGTGAGGGCGAACTGCATATCAACACTTCAGCTCAAGTCCCTCCATCAGGGCTAAAAACACAAAGGAAAACTTGCTGGTTTGTGGCAGTACTGAATCAGGGTGCAATGGTCCCAGAGGGGCAGAGGCCGATTACACCAGATGAGGAGAGGACAATGGGCAGATGGAACCGTTTGGGGAGGGGAATGTGAACAAAAGGAGAAGAAAACGAGCTGGCGGATGAGTGTGTATGGGAGGCTATGATTCACCAGTATAGAGGAAACCTCACCAGGAGTATCGAATGTAGTAGGTATGGGCTCATAGGCTGAAATGGCCTGTTGCTGTGCGCTGTACATCTAATATTTTTAAATTTGAATTTTAATGTAGGTCAACAGAATTGTTCACTGTTTCGTAAGACACTTTTCAGCTGCAGTTTGAAGAAAGGTGGTCCCCGTGTTAAACTTTCGAAGTTTTCACGTTATTTACTCGAAAGGCAACTTGTGTTCTGCTGCTGTCTCTTGTATATGTAAATGTTCAACGTCTCATGAGTGAAATTGAAATCAACAGTCACCAGAGTGCCGCAAATTGCTTTGTGTGAATGATGAAGTTGAAACTGAGTTGTAAAAGCTTTCTTTCAGGCCCATATAATTCAAAGATTATTACATGCATCGATTCTTTTCTGCAATAGACTGTCATTTCTATAATTTTGAACTTCTGCATCAGCTGAGTTATTTCTAAGTGAGTAATCTATTGATCTTGCACAGATTTTTAAAAATATATTCTTAAATAATTATAACCTAATGAAAATGTAGGAAGACTGAATATTGTGTTTACTAAATTGCTGTTCACCTTTACCTTCTCAGTACTTGCACTTAGAAGATTGCAGATATGATTATGCTTTAACATAAAATAATCCTGTTCAGTTCAGAGTGAATATCAAGGCAGCTCCCGTAGGAAGTAACATAGCCGGTTTTGAAATTCATTACAAAATGGTAATATCCATCTGTATGTGGATTGTTAAAGTAATTTTACTGATGTCAGATCCATTCTAAGCGATCCTTTTAAATTTGTGATCTTAAACAAAAAGTAATGGCATGGGCAGAAAATTGTATGGGCTGATCTTTTTTTCTGGAAAGGATGCAGAGGAGATTTGGAGGGTGTTTAAAGAAGAGATATTGAGAGTACAGGATCTTTACGTGCCAGTCAGATCGAAAGGCAAGGCCAAAAGTTCAAGGGAACCGTGGTTTTCTGGAAAAATTAGAACGTTGGTTCTGGGTAAGAGGGGAGCATATGCTAAATTTAAGAAGCAAAAAATGGATAAGATATATGATTATTACATCGATAGCAGAAAAAACCTTAGGAAGGAAATTAGAAAGGCAAAAAGAAGGTATGAGGTGTCAATAGCTGATAAGTTAAAAGTGAATTCTAAGGGTTTTTACAGATATGTGAATAGCAAAAGGAGGGTTAAGGATAGAATAGGACCGCTGGAAAACTATGAACGGTGAACTGTGTGAGGAACCATATCAGATGGGAGAGATATTAAACGATTTTTTTCTCATCTGTGTTCACGAAGGAAAAGTACATTGGACTATGTGAGATAAGTGAGGCAAATGGCTTAGTTATGGAAAAGATAAGGATTAGTAAAGAGAAGGTTTTGGAGCTTCTAGGGTCAATAAAAATGGTTAAGTCTCCTGGTCCTGATGGGATTTTCCCCAGGACATTAATGGAGGTCAGGGAGCAAATAGCAGAGGGACTGTCAGTGATTTTTCAACGATCACTGGAGGAGTGTGTGGTGCCGTGGGATTGGAGGGTTACTAATGTAGTTCCATTGTTTAAAAAAGGCACGAGGTGTCAGCCAAGTAATTATAGGCCTGTAAATTTGACTTCGGTGGTAGGGAAAGTTATGGGGGATATTCTTAGAGATGGTGTGTATAAATATCTGGATAGGCAGGGATTCATCAGGAGCACCCAGCATGGGTTTGTGAAGGGGAAGTCATGTTTGATGAACCTTGTTGAGTTTTTCGAAGAAGTGACAAGAAAGGTGGATGAAGGTAGGGCAGTTGATGTTGTCTATCTGGAATTTAGCAAAGCTTTTGATAAGGTTCCACATGAAAGGTTAGTAAGGAAGGTTCAGTCTCTAGGGATTAATAGAGAAATAAGATGGGTTCAGAGGTGGCTGGAGGAGAGACAGCAGAGGGTCATGGTAGGCAACTGTCTGTCAGGATGGAAGCCTGTGACAAGCGGCGTGCCTCAAGGATCGGTGCTCGGTTCCCTGTTGTTCATAATTTATATGAATGATTTGGATAATGGGGTGGTTAACTGGGTAAGTAAATACACAGATGATACAAAAATTGATGGAGTGGTGGATAGCGAGGAAGGTTTTCAGGGATTACAGAGAGATTTGGTTTGTCTGGAAAATTGGGATGAAAAATGTCAGACGGAATTTAATGTAGAGAAGAGTGAGGTGCTTCATTTCAGAAAAAAAATAATCAATATAGGACATATATAGTAAAGGGGAGGACATTGGGGAATGCACAAGAACAAAGATTTTGGAGTTTTGGTGCAGCGTTCCTTGAAGGTCGTTTCCCATGTTGACAGTGTGGTTAAAAAGGCATTTGGTATGTTAGCCTTCATAAATCATAACATAGAGTATAGGAGTTAGGAAGTGATGCTGCGACTGTTTAAGGCATTGGTGAGGCCAGGTTTGGAGTATTGTGTTCAGTTCTGGTCTCCAAATTATAGTAAGGATATAGCTAAGGTGGGGAGGGTGCAGAGAAGATTTACAAGGATTTTGCCTGGCTTAAAATACCTAGAGTACAGAGAAAGATTGAAGAGGTTAGAACTTTATTCATTGGAATGTAAACGGTTGAGCGGGGATTTGATAGAGGTGTTTAAAATTATGAAGGGAATAGATAGACTCTTCCCCCTGAGAGCAGGGGAGGTTGAAACAAGAGGACAAAAATTGAAGGTAAAGGGGCAAAATTTTAGGAGAAACATTAGAGGATGATTCTTCACTCAGAGAGTGGTGGCTGAATGAAATAATCTTCTGGTGGAAATAGTTGAGGCCGAGTCATTTCTTTCATTTAAGAGGAGGCTGGATATATACATGAATAGGAGGGGGTTGGAGAGTTATGGGTGGAGAATAGGCGGGGGGAATCCAGAGGAGTTGTTTGAGTGAACCGGTGTGGACTTGAAGGGCCAGGATGGCCTGTATCCATGTCATAAACTGTTATATGGAACTATTTGTTTATTTGGAAGTTCTAAATTTTTTTCCAGTTATATCAAAGTTAACTTTCTTTCAAGGAAAGTATGGTCTATGTTATGGCATCTTGTACCATAAAATCCATCAAACTGATAGCAAACCTGGCGCTTATTTTTATCCCTTCCACTTACTCACAGCTAAGATCGAAGTCAGTGTTTTCAATAATCTACAATGGCCTCAAGAAATATTTCCTTCATTCTGATATTAATATTAAATTGAAAATAGCTGCAACGTCTCTCCTTTCTTAGGAGGTCCTTTGGGGTTGGGAAGGTGATGGACCATCAATAATTCATAGAAGGCTGAGTAGTGAAACAATCAGGCTTTTAATGACTAAAGACTGGAACATGATCAAATAACCATCCACTCACTTGGCAGTTAAGGACAGAGCAAGCCTCAAGAACAATCAATGCAATACAAACAGAGAATGGCCGGATCTCATAAACCTAAGAAAATTAATAAGATCTTCAGAGAATTTTATGAAGGACTGTATAAATCTGAATTGACTGGGGATCCTAGTTGAACTGATCAGTTTCTAGCCAGATTAGATCTCCCAAATTTAAACCCGGAGGACCAGGAAGGACTAGACATTCCTCTTACAGAGGAAGAGCTGGGGAAAACATTGAGTGCACTACAAGCTGGCAATTCTCTGGGGGAAGATGAATTCCTAACTGAGTTCAATCAAGATTTTAAGGATTTACTAATGCCTCTGTTTTATGGAGATGATAGACCAGGCAAGGGAAACACTTTTGCCTTCTTCATATAGACCAATTTTCCTGCTGAATACTAATTACAAGATCCTTGCCAATGTCCTGGCAAAGAGATTGGCATTGCATTTACTGAAATTAATAAACAAAGACCAGACAGGCTTTGTGCAGGAGAGGCAAGCAACAGACAACATTGGCAGACTTTTGAGTAAAATGCATCAGGCACAAACTAGAAATGCGAAGGGATTGGCTGTTTCCATGGATGCAGAGAAGGCTTTTGATAGACTGGAATGGAAATTTTTATTTAAAGTGCTAAAGAAGGTGGGGTTAGGGCCCACTTTTTGAAATTGGATTAAGGTGCTATACCATGCACCCAAGGCAAAGGTTACAACCAATGCTCAAATTTATTCAGCTTTCTCACTTACCAGATCAAGTAGACAAGAGTGCCCACCATCTCCAGCTCTCTTTGTGCTAGCAATGGAACCACTGGCTGAGGCCTTTTGTCAGGCTCCAGACATTAAAGGTTATAGAGTGGGCCAGGAGGAACACAAAATCAACTTATTTTCTGACAACGTGCTGATATATCTGATAGACACTGTGACTTCTCTGCCTCGATTGCACAAGGTATTGGAGGACTATAAGATCAACTGGGGAAAAAGAAAGGTGATGCCACTCAGCGAGGGGAACTACACCCAACTTAAAGAAAATAGCAAATTTAAAAGTGTCCGCAGAAGGGGATCAAATACTAGGAGTTAATATTGATGGCAACTTGAATAATTTATTAAGTTAAATTATGCCCCCTTGATGGAGAGAGGTGAGGCAGACTTAAATAGATGGGTGTCCCTGCTCATAACATTAGTGGGCAGGGTCAACAGCATCAAAATGAATGTGTTGCCAAGATTCAAGTATCTCTTTCAGACATTTCCTGTGCCATTGCCCCAAGGTTTCTTCAAACAGCTGCTACACAAGGTCAGAATGTTTCTCTGGAATGGTAAGGTGGCATAGGTCTCTATGGAAAAATTGACATGGGATTAATGTCTAGGTGGATTGAGGATGCCAGACTTTAAAAAATAAATATTGGACAGCTGTGATAGTACAGATCTATCACCAATGTACATAGTGTATATAGTTACTGTATCTAGACTGTGCTTACAGCGATTGGCTGAGAGCTAAGCCACACCTATTGTTTGGGCCTTAAAGGGTTGTGTCCCTAGCCAGGTCGGATCATTCCGGACTGGTCGGCCACCTGTGAAGAGCTCCGGTCTTTTGCTAATAAAAGCCTTGGTTTGGATCAACAAGTCTTTGGTTCTTTCGACGAGCTCTACAACAGCTCAGTCGAGATACATTGCCTTTCTCTTCCAAGGAGCTGTACCATTCTGGGCACAAATTGATCTGCACTTGGTGGGAAGATAGCAGCGGACTTTATTTATAAATGGGACACCAAATTGCTGTCAGGAAAGAAGGGCAGCACCATACTGAAACAAGTGATTAATATCTGGAACAAAATTAATCAATATCTGAACACCAAAGTGGGGATGTCCCCAAAAATGCCCCTGATTCCTAATAAATTAATACCATTAACAGTAGGTAACAAGATCTTGGATGGCTGGTGCCATAATGGCATCAGGTGCATAGAAGATTGTTATGAGCAGGGCAATTAATGTCATTTGAATAACTCAAAAATAAGTATGACTTGCCAAATCAGACATTCCACCACTATCATCAAATAAGATCTTTTTTATGGAACATATTGGGTCCAAGTATGGCCCTACATTGGTGCAGTGCCATAGAGACCAGGATTCGAAGGGGGAGTGGAAAGAAATTCATTTCTGCAATTTATTTCCTGCTCCAGTCAGATGGACCCAAACCGGGCCTTCATAGATCGAGAGTGAGATGGGAGTCAGACTTGGGTATTGTAATTGATGAGGGATGCTGGTTCGACTTATGCCGGGACAATATGACCACGGTCATCAATGCAAGGTACGGGTTGGTGCAATATAATTTTCTGCACCAGCTGCATCTAACGAGGCAGAAAATAAGCAGGTCAAAATTGGAACTCTCGGACCAATGCTTCAGATGCAGCCTGGTGACTGGACTTACGTGAATGCAACATGGTCATGTACCCTTTTAAGTAGAACTAGGCCAAGTCCCAGAGAAAATCATAGGTAAATGATTCCCGCAGGACCTGGACTTATTCCTGTTGGGAAACATAATGGACATAAAAATTGCTTATAATGAAGCTGTCTAAATTTCAAATCCAATTTGTGTTAATCACATTGGCAGTGGGCAGGAGGTGCATTGCTGCGACTTGGAAGTCTGACTCAAGTCTTAGTATCGAAAGATGGAACACGGAAATGCAGAGCTGCATTTGCCTGGAGAAAGAATCTTATAATCTGAGAAACAAATATGACACTTTTCGTAGGATCTGGCAGTCGTACATGCACCACATAGGCGTATGGCAATGTTTGATTGCCCTGTTCCCTGCCGTGGGGTCCTCTCGCTCGCACTAATCCCAATCAAGGAAAGTCAGGAATATATATCAGCTCATCGACCACCCACCGAGCAGCGACAATCCCCGTTCCTTTATTTATTATCCTGGTGTAAAGTTTCTTTTGTTGTTGATTGAAGTCTGAATGAGATGCCCTGTGTTAGGTGTGTGCGTGGGGGAGGGGGGGGGGGCGGGGGTGGGAGGGGGAGGAGGAAATGGAAAAGATGTCAGTTTGTGTATATAGTCAATAATGAGAATGGAGTGTATGTACATTTGAATACGAGCTGCCAGAATGGCACTAACAATGTATATGGCGGTACAAGCTTGTGTGAAAATAGGAGTAAAATATTATATATAAAAAAATAACCATCCACCTCCTTGACTCATCAGAGCAAAAGGGAAGGGGTAGCCTGCAAGAGGTCATGGGTCGGAACAGTATTGGGAGGCAATTCCAGTCGGGAGCAGCCAATCACGGTTTACCACAGAAGGATTTGCTTCCACTCCACTCTTGTGGGTTTTGAAATAAGTGATGAGATGCAGAAACACTTGCAGACATACTTTGTGAGGTGCTAGACTGCTTCTGTAGTTTCCACTGAGGCTCTTGGTCTCCTGAGGAGCAGACTCCGAGTTCTAAATGCTATTCCAACTGCACCTTCTCCATTTTCAGAAGCCATGGGTGAGAGGGAACCACATGTAAAATGGGTGAAGGTAACATGGAGCAAATGAGGTACTTCAGGAGTATCTAAAATGCAAGAAAAATCTCAAGAAACAAATCGGGAAGGCTAAAGGAAGACATGAGGATGGTTTGGCAGACAAAGTGAAGGAAAATCCTTGGAGTTTCTCCAGGTATACTAAAAGCAAAAGGAGAGAAAGGGACAAAATTGGTCCCCTTGACAATCAGAGTGGTGGGCTTTATATGAGGCCAAAAGAGAAGGGAGAGTTCTTAAATGTGTTTTTTATTTCATCAGTATTCACTCAGGAAAAGGGCACAGAGTCATGGGAAGTAAAGAAAACAAGCAGTGAGGTCATGGAACCTATAGAGATTAAAGAGGAGGAAGTGCTTGCTGTCTTAAAGCAAATAAGGGTGGATAAATCCCCAGGGCCTGACAAGATATTCTCTTGGAACTCGAGGGAGACTAGTGTAGAAATTGCAGGGGCTCTGGCAGAAGTATTTAAAATCTCCTAAGCCAAGGGGGTGGTGCCAGAGGATTGGAGGGCAGCTCACATTATTCCGTTGTTTAAAAAAGGCTCCAAAAGTAACCATGGAATTTATAAGCCAGTGAGCCTAACGTCAGTAGTAGGGAAATTATTGGAAGATGCTGCAAGAGATTGGATTTACAATTATTTTAACAGCCGTGGACTGATTAGGGATAGTCAACATGGCTTTGTTCATGATAGGTCGTGTAAAATGATCATGTAAAACCAATCATAGTTTATCAAGGAGATTACTGGGAAAGTTGATGAAGGAAAGGCGGTGGATGTTGTCCACATAGACTTTAGCCACAAACGAGCCTGCAGCTGACGTGGACTTTTTACCGCCTCCATAAATCTTCGCCCGCGAAGCCAAGCCAAAGAAAGAAGAAGACTTTAGTAAGGCTTTGACAAGGTCCCGCATGGGAGGTTAGTCAGGAAGGTTCAGACACTAGCTATTCATGGTGAAGTAGTGAACTGGATTCGACAATGACCAGATAGAAGAGGCTAGAGAGTGGTGGTGGATGATTGCTTCTCAGACTGGAGGCCTGTGACTAGTGGTGTGCCTCAGGGATCAGTGCTAGGACCATTGTTGTTTATCAACTATATCAATGATCTGGATGATAATGTGGTAAATTGGATCAGCAAGATTGCAGATGTCACTAATAATGGAGGTGTTGTGGACAGTGAAGAAGGATTTCAAAGCTTGCAAAGGGATCTTTTCCAGATGGTAAAATGGGATGAAAAATGGCAGATGGAATTTAATGCAGACAGGTATGAAGTTTTACATTTTGGAAGGACAAACCAAGAAAGGACATACATGGTGAATGGCAGGGCACTGAGGAATGTGGTAGAATAGAGGTATCTAGGAATACAGATACATCATTCTTTAGAAGTTGTATGATGTGGATAGGATTGTAAAGAGAGCTTTTGGCATATTGGCCTTCATAAATCAGAGTACAGGAGCTGGTAAGTTATGTTAAAGTTGTATCAGACATTGGTAAAAGCTTTCTACCCATATGCAGTAAAAATCCCATTATCTGGCACCAATGGCATTGCGCATACTGTAAATCCAAATTTTCCAATTGACTGAAACTCACTCTTACAATGCCTAACTAATACACCTGCATTATAAAGACAGTGCAAAATGTAAAATAATTAGGAAAAAAATATCAGTATTGTAGTATTACAAGCTCCTGTTTTCATTTAGGGGCTGTCAATTTAAGGGCTACTACTGGCTTTGACCATTCACAACTTTGGAGAGAACTGAGTGGAAACAATAAGGTACTGACTGTGGTTTGTGCCCAAGGTTTAACCTCTGGAGGAATCATTGTTTGCTTTATGCAGGAAGGCAGGAGGTGAGAGGGACTCACATGAGTGGAACCCTTAAAGAGACAGCAGATTTGCCCACCAGCATTCTAATGTAGACAGACGTGGAATGATTGTGTGCAATGGTCAATTTGGATATCTCTCCTTCTCAGGGGAATTATTGAACCATCATGACCAAAGAAAAGGTCACTTTGATGACCTATATCTAGGTAAAGGAAGCAGTGGTATTGCTGCATTGGATCGTGACCATTGTATGGTCATTCAACTGACCCGTGCCTGGGTTTTGGAAGGATCATGGCAGTCACACATTTCGTTTCCTCTATGCAAGGAAAAGAGCAGTTGTGACAACCATTCATTTGAGAGGACATTTCTCAGCAAGACACTCGAAAAGGATTCATGAGTTTTCTGCAGTCCAGTCACTCAGACTCTCCCACCTCCTTCTTAATTACTTCTGGGCATCAGTTTAAAAAGACTGAGTTTCAACACAGGATTACCAAGATGGAATTGTGAACTGACTTTCCAGAATTGTGCCACACACACACACACACACACACACACACACACACACACACACACACACACACACACACACACACACACACACACACACACACACACACACACACACACACACACACACACACACACACACACACACACACTCTCGCTCTCTCTCACACTTCCCCCCTATAATTTGTGCATAGTTGGGGGTTAAGTTCAGATAAGTTAATTAAGGTGTTATATTATTCGTAAGTATTAATAAAAATAACACTGTCTTGGTAAATTTCTATTGCTGCTGGTCAGATGCAAGGATCGACAATGAGATAGACAACAGACTCGCCAAGGCAAATAGCGCCTTTGGAAGACTACACAAAAGAGTCTGGAAAAACAACCAACTGAAAAACCTCACAAAGATAAGCGTATACAGAGCCGTTGTCATACCCACGCTCCTGTTCGGCTCCGAATCATGGGTCCTCTACCGGCACCACCTACGGCTCCTAGAACGCTTCCACCAGCGTTGTCTCCGCTCCATCCTCAACATCCATTGGAGCGCTCACACCCATAACGTCGAGGTACTCGAGATGGCAGAGGTCGACAGCATCGAGTCCACGCTGCTGAAGATCCAGCTGCGCTGGATGGGTCACGTCTGCGACATAATGTATTCTTTAATACATAAAGTTCACTTCAATCAAGTAATTCCCATAACATACAAAATTTAAATTTGTACCCCAGTCACTGGCCCTATTACACACGTCTCCAGAATGGAGGACCATCGCCTTCCCAAGATCGTGTTATATGGCGAGCTCTCCACTGGCCACCGTGACAGAGGTGCACTAAAGAAGAGGTACAAGGACTGCCTAAAGAAATCTCTTGGTGCCTGCCACATTGACCACCGCCAGTGGGCTGATATCGCCTCAAACCGTGCATCTTGGCACCTCACAGTTCGGCGGGCAGCATCCTCTTTTGAAGAAGACCGCAGAGCCCACCTCACTGTCAAAAGACAAAGAAGGAAAAACCCAACACCCTACCCCAACCAACCAATTTTCCCTTGCAACCACTACAACCGTGTCTGCCTGTCCCGCATTGGACCTGACAGCCATAAACGAGCCTGCAGCTGACGTGGACATTACCTCTCCATAAATCTTTGTCCGCGAAGCCAAGCCAAAAAAAAAGATTATTAGTAAGTATTAATAAAAATAACACTGTCTTGGTAAATTTCTATTGCTGCTGGTCTGCGACATAATGTATTCTTTAATTACATAAAGTTCACTTCAATCAAGTAATTCCCATAACATACAAAATTTAAATTTGTACCACAGTCACTGGCCCTATTAGAGCATTAAGCTAGCCACTACATTAACTGTACCACTGTCATAATTAAGCCTCCTTCTCCAAGTTTTACAGATAATTCTTTACTAGTATACTTAATATAAATAAAGATATAGATTCTTACTAGGCAGGGATAGAGAGACAGTTTGGGAGAGTCGCCCCAGCGACATCGACTGGCTCTTCATCCCGGTGTCCCAGTCAGACCCTTGGCGCACATTCCTTTATATTCAAACCCCAGTCGCCGGCTCTGTTACAGGATTGTGCTAACTACTACGCTAACTATGTCACCATCATAATTAACCCCTCTCTCCCAAGTTGACACATAAAGCCTTACTAACATACTCAATAATATACTGATAAAGGCAGGGTTAGGGAGACACTTGGGGAGAGTCACCCAAGTGGCACCAGCCAGCTCTTCATTCTGGTCGCTGCCATTTTATTCACACACAACTTTACTGAAATTTTATGCTGTGGGCAGGGCACAGCCGGGGCACTCCGTTTGTTGAATGTTTACTTTTACATTTTTAAAGTTTTATTTAAACTTTCATTTAAAACTTTATTTCTTATTGTTTATTTTTAATTGGAGCGGCCCATGGGCTGACACAAGAAATGGCCGTCGATCGTAGTAATTGATCAGACGATATGTGAGCTCAGCAGCCTGTTACCATAGGCCGCAATGGCAGAGGCTAAACCAGCCAATCACCAGCAGCAGACCAAGGGGTGTCCAATCCATGCCAGTGGATCGCAAGGCGAACAATCCGCAACCAGCATATCACAAGCCGCGCCCATGGTGATGCAGCAGTATAAAAAGTGGAGCAGATATCCAAATTAACTCAGTGTCAACTGCACTCTCTCAGTGTGAGCCTCTCTTCGAGCAATAACCCTGAGCAATAACCATAATAGTGTGCTGGTCCATACGGCGCCTTGAACTCGACGATGGGAGATCAGTCTGCAATCAATGTAGTATCATTGAAGCTGCCGGGCTTCTGGATGGCGCAACCATGGGTGTGATTCCCACCAGTTGAGGCACAGTTTGCCATTCGCAAGATTTCTGCCGACGACGCAGTGTGCCCTTGACCAGGACAATACGGTCCGTATCATTGATGTATGTGGACATCAAGGCTCTCGAAGAGCGAGTGCGCTGCTGCACTGTTACATATAAATGGTTTGGGGGACAGAGCCCCTTCCGCCCTCATGAACGACATGTTTACTCTCAATGATGGCCACGCTTCTTGCCCTGAAGACATCCAGCTGCTCATCACAGAAGAGGATTTCGACAATCCCAGAAAGGTAGCTGCCCGTGCTATAGGTGGCAAAGTGAGATGCCTGCGCTACACTGGAAGAGGGCACGATGCTTTGACAACAGCGACCAGCCAGGAAACTTGCCAGCTGAAAGATCAACGAACTGACCACCCGAGTGATGGACCCCACCCGTGAGCAGTACTGTTTTTATCATCAATGGCGGGGTTCTGTGGCCTGTTGATGCCACTCCCCCTGCATGTCCATGGAAACGCCAAAGCTGGTCATCATTGATGGTTGTGACGACCAGCTGGCTACACAGCCTCCTCCGTGACCAGAACTCCCTGTCGGGCTGTCGCTTCCTGGTTGACACCAGGCCCAAATCAACGTCCTTCCCCCATCCAGCGTTGAGGCATGCAGCGGGAAGGTGGGCCAAGAACTATGGGTGGCTAACAACTCTAATATCCAGATGTTCAACACCCGCACAATTCCCCTTTGCTTCGGGGACAAATGTTTCACATGGAAGTTCACGGTGGCAGCCGTGCAGCAACCATGACTTCCTCAAGGCTAACTCCGTGTTGGTGGTCACTAAGGGGTGTCACTGGTACACTTCTGGATTCCCAAACCCTCTCACTCAATGGCACTGAACTTACTGCCCCCCACCCGCATTCGGTAATTATTGCTGATAATGAATTAGCTCAAATCCTAGCAGAATTTCCCTCCATCACTACTCTTCATTTCAACTCGGCAGAGCCTAAAAGTGGAGTGAGGCACCAGATCATCATGGAGGGCCCTCCCCTCCACACTAGAGCAAGGTGCCTTCCTCCGATAAACTCAACCTGGATAGAGAGGAGATTCAGAAGATGGGAGGAACTTGGCATTGTTTGGTGCTCCAACAGCCCAAGGTACCAAAGGCAGCAGGGGTTTGGAGGCTTTGCAGAGACTACTGTTGCCTTAATGAGGCCACCACACCTGATAGGTTTCCCATGCCCCATATCCAGGACTTCACCGCTAACCTTCAAGGGGCACAGATATTTTTTAGGGTGGACCTCATCAGGGGTTATCATCAGATGACATTGCAAAGATTGCCATTATAACCTTCTTTGGTTTGTTTGAACTCCTCTACATTTCCTTCACGTTAAAAAACACAGCTCAAAGCTTCCAGAGGTTAATGGATGCAGTGGGCTGGGATCTACAATTCGTCTTTGTTTATTTAGATGATATTTTGATAGCCAGCCGCAACCATACTGAACACTTAAGACTATTGTGCTCCATACTAAATGAGTTTGGTTTAACCAACAATCTGGCCAAGTGCCAGTTTGGCCCAGAGACAATTGATTTCCTGTGGCATCACATTGACCAACATGGGACCAGGCTGTTGCCTGCAAAAGTGGACGTCTTTTGATCCATCCCTCGACCATCGACAGTGAAGACCCTGAAAGAGTTTGCAGGTATAGTCAATTTCTATCACTGCTTTATGAGCCCATTATTCCCCCTCATAATAGGGCCCAAGAAGAACAACTGAATGGGATGGCTGAGGCTTTCCAGACAGCTAAAAATTCCCTGGCTAACGCCACCCTCCTTGTGCACCCGAGGGCAGACACCCTGACTGCTCTCACTGTGGACGCTTCCAGTACACTGGTCAGGGATGTACTTGAGCAACTGGTTAATAGATGGAGGCAATCACTGGCCTTTTTCAGTAAACACCTCAGGCCACCAGAGTTAAAGTACAGTGCCTTTGATCAGGAGCTGTTAGCATTATTCCTGGCAATTTGGCATTTCCGGGACCGAACTGGGCCGATGAACTTCACCGGGTCTTCCTTGGCATTCATACTTCTCCGAAAGAGGACTCGAGGTGCCCTCTGCCGAATTGGTCTACAGCGTACCGTTTGTCATCCCAGGTGAATTTGTAGCCATATCCAATGATATGGGGGAGCTCCTGGCAACTACCTTGCCTCACCTGAGCGAGCGCCTAGGTACATTTGCTCCTACGCAGCCCAAACCACATGGCCAAGCCAGAACTTTCATATACAAAAACTTTATGGACTGTGGGCACATAATTGTATGACACGGGGCTTATAGGCCACCCTTCCAGCGGCTTATGAAGGGCCATACCATGTCATCAGACTCAATGGCTCCACCTGCGTTTTGGACATCGGTGACAGGGAGGAGACCTTCACAGATGACCCCACGGCGCAGGAGCTGACCTCCAAAAAAAAATGAACATTCCTATCACCGGTTCTTGGGGGGGGGGGGCGGAGGGTGGGGAACATGTAATGACCCACAGTCCACTTTCCATGCCAACACAGGAATTAGCCATTGAATGTGGCAATCGAACAGGTGACATGAGTGGCCTGTTACCATTGGCCGCAACAACAGACACTAGACCAGCCAGTCGTCAGCACCAGACTAATCTGGGCCAGCGGATCACAGGGTGAGCAATCCGCAGCCGGCAGATCACAAGCCACGCCTGTGGAAATGTGACAGTCAGCCTATAAAGGGCAGAGCAGATAGCCGAATAAACTCAGTGTTGACTGCACTCTCTCGGTGCGAACTTCTTTCTTCAAGCAATAACCCTGAGCTATAACTGCAGCAGTGTGCTACATAATCACAGCTATTTATTAATCTATCTATTTATTTATTTATTTATTGCTAGTTGCTTGAATTTCCAGTTGTATTGAGTGCCAGATAATGGGATTTTACTGCATCCATCTCAATGTCTTTGGAACATCATAATTATACCAATTTCTATAGCTTTCTCTGCTTGTTTGTTCCAGAGACAGACTACCTTTGAGTGAAAAAGTTGCCCCAAAGGTCCTTTTAAATTCCTCTGCTCTCACTTTACAGCTCGGCCCTCTAGTTCTAGAAACACTTCTCAGCCTTCTATGCTCCAGTGAATTGATTTAGCAGCCTTTTGAACCTCTGCCTATAACTCAAGCCAGCAGTATCATTGCGAATCTCCTGCACACCCCTTTTTAACTCACTGATATCCTTCCTATGGCTCGGTGACCAGAGCACTGCACAATACCCCACGTGTGGTCTGGCCCACATATTTCAACAGTGCTATGAAATATTTGACCTTCAGTTGTCCAAGTCTCAGATATAAGAGGGCAGGAATCATTTCTGTGAGATGTGCACAGTATTTGAAGTCTTGATCTTGAAACCCTCCGTCTCAGAAGCCAAAAGGCAGCTCTGGCACATTGACTGCAAAGATAATTTTAATAATTGCCGTCTGCCTGCAACAACAAGTGACTCCCAAGAAATAAGAAGCAATCCGTGATTTCTAAAGTCTTATCATGAACATTTATTATCAGAGGATGGTGTTATACTATGAAGAGAAATTATATAGAATCTCCATTTTGCGGATCTTAAGTGTCAGTTCTGTCTCTTGAATATATCACAGAACATGTTGATAAAAGAGCTCAGCTCCAAACATGCACCAGCCCAGGCATCTTTGTCATTCTCCAGCTTGATGACGGAACTTAGTTATGAAATGGAAGTCATGAATGTTGAACACTTTCCCATCTGCAATCAGTAGTAATTCATTTGGGAATTGTAAATGTTAAAAAATAAGCACCTGTCAACTTCATTTACATCAATTTCAAAGCAAAACATGCTTATAAAGATGGGAAATGAAAGATTGATCATGTGCATTGTATAATTCTGTTCAAATACAGATTACAGGTGATCTGACTGATAGATATCAGACTTGGTAAATTCTCCTACACAGGATAAAAACATTTTACAATAGTAATTATAATAATAAAATATTTTGTGCTTTTCATTAATGACTGGATACAGTATATATTCCATTAATTCAATTAAGGGCAATGTTTGGATAAGCATTGGATAGCAGCGACCATGTCAAGCAAAACATTACAGGCTACTATAGAAAATGGACTTTTCCGAACTGGTTCATGAACAGTTCTCAGGAACTAAAATAAAACCCTTGTTCTTAATTTTTATTCTTTAAATTTTTTTTCAAAGATAATTATGCACTGTATATTATTCATATTCAGTTTTATTCTTTGAACTTGTGATAGTACAGGTCTATCACCAATGTACATAGTGTATATAGTTACTGTATCTAGACTGTGCTTACAGCGATTGGCTGAGAGCTTAGCCACACCTATTGTCTGGGCCTTAAAGGGTTGTGTCCCTAACCAGGACGGATCATTCCGGACTGGTCGGCCACCTGTGAAGAGCTCCGGTCTTTTGCTAATAAAAGCCTTGGTTTGGATCAACAAGTCTTTGGTTCTTTCAATGAGCTCTACAGAACTATAATAAACAGATATATATAAAAAAAAATAAATGAGGTTGGTGTTGCAGTAAGCAGGTGATACATTTATTATAAGTACATTTTGAATCTGCAATAATTATTCATCTTGTCATAATCCAGGAATTTTGAAACATCAGATCCATGTGCTATGTACCCTTAATTTACACTGAGACATTAAACAAATGGTTGATGCATAAGGTTACCCTTGATCATCAGATATTACATGGCAGTGGAAAAACTGAAGTAAAGAATCTATTATATTTTACTTTAAGACCCATAACATTTTAAACTAAAATGTAAAGCCATGTGGTATTAACTTTGAAGTATGGTTCTGAAAATTATTATGCCTTGATAACTACTGTCACATACACTCAAGGTATTCTAACAGTTGGATGTTTACATGCTGTTCCTGTAGGTCAGTGAATCAAAATTTCTATGACACAAATGTTCATTAAGCGTGGGGATTTGTTGAATTGGAAAGCATTTCAAGGACATTGACAAGGAGCTTGGAATACGAGCTTTGCAGCATTTATTGCCCATCTCTAATTTCCCTTGAGAAATTGTTGGTTAATCACAGAGCCCTGGGGATGTTGATGAAAAGAGAGACCTTGGCAGTACAAGAACAGTATATAGTTCCTTGAAAGTGGTGGCACAGTGAGACAAAGTGACGAGGTAGAAAGATGGATTGATTCATTGGCCAAAGCATTGAGTATAGTTGTTCAAAATGTTGGTTAGACCATGCCTGGTGTATTGTGCAATACTGGTCTCCACACTGTTAAAAAGGATGGTGTAATGTGACAGAGGGTGCAGAAAGGATTCACAATAAATTATCCTGGATATGAGGCCTTGAGTTATCAGAAGAGTCTAAATTTTTTGTCCCTTGAGCAGAGGTTTAGAGGTAACATGAAAGAGATACAGTATTGTAAAATTACAATAAGCATAAATAGATTTGGGAACCTGTATCTGTTTCCCATGATACCAGTGTCTAAAACCAAACATCAGAACTAGGGTGAGGGGGAAAGGAGGTTTAAAGGGATACATTTTTTTTCACATTAAGAGTAGTTGGCATCTGGAATGAGAGGAGGTGAAGGCAGGAATGATATTTAAGAGTGACCTGGACAAGTACTTGAGTGTGTAGGGCACAGTGGGATAAGGTATTAATACAGACAAGTGGGATTAGGCAATGTGGTCAGCATAGACTTGGTGGGCAGAAGGGCCTGTTTCACTGCTGTACAACACTATAATTCTTTCATATCAAAATCACTGCCCACATTTCAAAAATACTAAGAACCAGACCAAAGTTGAGGTACAAAGCACACATTTATTTCGGGAATGCAAACAGGACAACAGGGTCAATATGCTAGGTGAACCTCTACACGCATACACACTCAATACGCAAGGGGTAAATATACACTTTGAATAATGAGGGAGGAACTGACAGAGGACTGGGGGAAATTACATGAACATAGACATTCAACAGTTAGGGTCAAGGTGATACTACGTTCTTGCTACCTGGCCTCGAGACTCACCCCAACCCAATGTGAAAGGTGCTAATTACATGCCAGGAGGAGTCCAAAGAGGTAGAACAAAGGGGTGCATGGCCCTTTATAGTTCTGCAGGCTGTGCTGGGGGTCCAATCACTCGGGGCAGTCTGGGCCCCATTGGCTGCTGTGCACAATAGCTCGAAGCCAAGTGCAGGGGCTCAGCAGGGGTCAGCTGAGGTGATTTATCTGGGCCAATTGGGTGAAGGTCAGGGCTGAGTCTGGGCAGGCTGCCCGGACTGCAGCACCAGGTGATTTAGGTGGGCCAATCGCAAGGGTCACCTTGATGGCTTGGGGTGAGTCTTTGACCTTGATTGGCAGTTATTGTGTCCTCCAAACAGGAGTGCAGCAGTGCCACCAGGTGGTGGATGCTGCCTCTCCATTACATAGTCTTGTTGGGCAGAAGGGTCTGTTTCAATGCTGTACAACACTATGATTCTTTCATATCAAAATCACTGCCCACATTTTAAAAATACTGAACAATTCAACACATAGGAAAGATAGCAACACACTAAAGTTGCAGAAAACTTCCTCAGTGCAGTTTGCATGAGGGGTGAAATTGGGAGAAATGTGTTGCATGGTTTAGATTTAGATAAACAAATGTAAACAGTTTGGCTGTTTTAAAGAGAACTACAATCAAACTAAGATAATCGATCCCCTTCGGGTCTTTCTGTGTGATTGGATGTTACTCCTAATAATATTCATACGCTTTTATATTTAATTTTGAATGTGTTACACAATAGGATAAACAAAGATATAGTGAACCCAGTGAGTTTCATGTGAGCTGAGAACCTGCCCAGGTTCCTGGCCTCTGGTATTCTGGTCCCCAACTCTAGCAATAGCTGCTTACCCAGCTCACCATCCACACCCCACAGCCCCACACCCCACACGCTACACCCTGCTGCCCACACCCTGCAGCCCAGGCCGTGTAGCCTAAGCCTTGCACCCCAGACACACACCCCACCACATGCCTTAGGCCCTACAGCCCATACCCCAAGCTCCATGCCCCACAGCCCAAGCCCCAGACCCTACACCTACACCGCACCTCATGCTCTAGATGCCACATACCACACCCCAAACCCCATGGCCCATAGCCCGGGCCCCACGTCCAACCCCCATGCCCCACAGCCCAGGCTCTACTGCACACCATCCACACTTCACAGCCTGCCTTCGCTCTGAACTGTTGGATTGCCTTCAGCGCTATTCTTGCAGACCATCAGTGCTTTGATTCTTCAAGAGGATAATCCACATTAAGAGAATAATTCTGAGGCATAAACATTCATCTCTATATTTTCACATATTTCTGCCTCAAAATATATTTAAGTTAAAAGAACTAAATTAGACCCAAAACCAGGGCTCAATCCAAAACGTTGACTGGCTTTTACTTTCTTCTCTTCCAGTTGATTTCTCCAGCAGTTTGGTGTACTGCATTCAACCTTGTCTTATATTTAGGCCATACAGTTTTGCAGCACGGAAACAAGTCTTTCTGCCCAACTTGTTCATGCCAACCAACCTGGTCCCTTCTGCTTGCATTCAGCCCATATCTTTCTAACACTTTCCTATCCATAAATGTGAGTCATTTCTTTGTCATGAAGCATTCAGTATAATGTATGAAACTTAAACTGCAATCAAATTTTGTGTTCCCTTGTAAGTCAATCAAAATGAATAACATCTTCTTAAAAGCTCTGGTGAAGCTCAACAGCGAAGATAAAGATGCATAGCCAACATTTCAGGCTTGAGCCCTTCATCAAGGAATGGAAAATTGTCAGTATGGAAACTCCCATATACATACGTCTCACGTACTATCCCACCAAGACCATCCATAAATTGGAAGAACAATACTTGATTTTCCATCTGGGTACTCTCCAACTGAATAGCATTAACATTGACTTCACTTGTTTCTGTTCTCCCTCCCTCCCCTTTTCCTTTTATCTCCTTTCCCTCAGCTCTTCATCCTCTTCCCTTTCTATTCACAGAGGCATCCCTCCTCCCCCTGTTCGCGGCTGTGCCCTCCCTCCCTTCTCCACCGATTAGCTCCTGTCTTTGGGTCTGTAGAGCTCGTTGAAAGAACCAAAGACTTGTTGATCTAAACCAAGGCTTTTATTAGCAAAAGACAGGAGCTCTTCACAGGTGGCCGACCAGTCCGGAATGATCCGACCTGTCTATGGACACAACCCTCTAAGGCTCAGACAGTAGGCGTGGCTAAGCTCTCAGCCAATCGCTGTAAGCACAGTCATTACATACATACTCTAGGTACTGTAACTATATACATTGGTGATAGGTCTGTACTATCACATTCACCCCTTCTTGGAGAACTGAAGAGGGAGAAAAGGAAGGGGTAGGTTAAGGACTATAGCAGTCAGGGGGTCTGACCATCCGGCGTGACCGCCGTGGTGCCGAGATTGGGGTCGCTGGAGTGGTGTCGTCAGCGGGCTCGTCGGGTGTGACTGCTCCTTCGCTCAATTCCCCAGCCGTGTTGTCGGCAGGGTGGCCCGGGTCGTTGGGGTGCTGTTGGTCCTTCTGTTCCGGCACGGGGCCTGGGGAACAAAGAGTTGGGGAAGGTTGGGTTGCGGAGGTTGCTGGGCCTACCATGTCCTGAGCTAGGTCCCGCACCGAAACTGTGTCTTCCCGCTCGTCTGGGAAATCAACGTAGGTGTAATGCGGGTTCACATGGAGTAGAGTCACTCGGTTGACCAAGGGGTCGTTCTTTGAGTCCCAGACGTGGTGTCGCAAAAGGACGAGGCCAGGGAGAGTGAGCCATGCCGGTAAGTGGTTCCTGATTCGGATTTCCTCGGGAAAAGGAACATCCTTTCATGGGGGGTGGCATTTGTTGTAGTACATAGGAGGGAGCGGATGGAGTGTAAGGCACTAGTGAGAACCTCCTGCCAGTGAGAGGTGGGGAGACTTTTAGACCGGAGAGCCAGTGTAACCGCTCTCCATATTGTGGCATTCTCCCTCTCGACCTGGCCGTTACCGCGTGGGTTATAGCTCGTGGTCCTACTTGAAGCAATACCACACTCCAGAAGGAGTGGGGCTTCGGTTGAGAGGGGAAAGGAGGTGGTCTTGATAAGAGGAAGCGCTTTGTTGGCGTAGTGTGGAAACCATTGGGCCTAATATGAGAAAAAGCCCAGGCAGCGTTTGAGTGCTTTCTGGGTATGGGGAGGGGTGGTGGGGGTAAGTCCATTAGGGGGCGCATGCGGTCAGGATCTGGCATCACTATCCCGTTCTCCACCACACAACCTAGAATCGCGAGTCGTGTGGTCCGGAAGACACACTTGTCAAAATTGTAGGTCAGGTTCAGCCGACCAGCAGTTTGAAGAAATTTGTCTAGGTTGGCGTCATGGTCCTGCGTGTCATGGCCGCAGATGGTGACATTGTCCAGATACGGGAAGGTAGTGGTTAGCCCATTCTGGTCCACCATCTGGTCCATTTCCCACTGGAAGACCGCGACACCATCCGTGACCCCGAATGGTACCCTGAGAAATTGATACAGCCGCCCATTTGCTTCGAAGGCCGTGAATGGTCGGTCCTCACAGCGGATCGGTAGCTGGTGGTAGGTCGAACGTAGGTCAATGGTGGAGAATATGCGGTATTGGGCGATCTGGTTCACCACATCCATGATGCGTGGCAGGGGGTACGCATCCAGGAGCTTGAAGCGGCTAATGATCTGGCTATAGTCGACCACCATCTGTAGCTTTTCCCCGTTCTTGACAACCACCACCTGGGCTCTCCAGGGACTTGAACTGGGTTCGATGATGCCCTCATCCAGCAATCTACGCACCTCACTCCTAATGAATTGCCTGTTTTCGTAACTATATTGCCGACTTTTGGTGACAACAGGCTTCCAGCCAGGTGTGAGGTTTGCGAAGAGTGCTGGCGGGGCAATCTGGAGTGTGGAAAAGCTGCAGGAGTGGCCCCAGGGCACGGGGGCAGGTTGCTCGGGTGCTTCGGGGGTGGGGAGATGACAGACCGAGAGGGGGGTGTGGGGTCCCCCAAAGTGTAGGGACACCGTTCGAAACTGACACTGAAAGTCTAATCCCAGCAACACTAGGGCGCACAAATGGGGAAGGATAAATAATTTGAAGTGGATTACCATTATGCCCTGTACTTCCAGCGTGGTGATGCAATACCCCTTTATCCCGGTCGAGTGCGACCTCGTCGCTAATGAGATCCTCTGGGTAGTGGGGATAATGTCAAGTCCCCAACGGAGGGTCAGATCTGGCCAGATAAAACTGTCAGTTGACCCAGAGTCAAATAAGCAATTGGTGTAGTGTCCATGCACTTTAATCAGATCCATTGTTTTAGTGAGGGGATGAGAGTATTGCTGATTTAGTGTGATAGAAGCAGCCACTGATCCTGTTGACAGGGGAGTTCCGCGTGTTGACGTCACACAACGGGATGACATCATAGACGCAGTCAGCACTGGAGGAGTAGGTTGCAGGTACTCCCGGAGGTGCTTTTGTGGCGGCGTCGGCAGATGAACGGTAAGTAAAGGGGTTTGTTGCTCGCGGTTGGCGGTGGGTAGGTCATCGGTCGCGGCGGTCGGGCCCCAGTGGTCGTCAGCGATGGATGTTAGGGTGAATACCTGGTTGGCCACGGCGGGTCCCCAGTTGGTCGCGGTGGCCGCACCGGCGGCGGCGTGGTCAGCGGCAGCAGGGGAGCAGGCAGCAGTAGCGGTAGCATCACCTCCGGGGGTGACTGTGACGGTGGCAGCGGCAGCAGTAGCGGTAGCATCACCTCCGGGGGTGGTCATGGCCGTGGCAATAGCGGGCGCTACAGTCGGGACCGAGGCCGGGTCGAGTGTTCCGCACGGGGGCGAGAAGTGGGCCAACATCATGGTTGTGAGGGTGGGCTGCCCCTTCCGGGTTCGGCGTCTCCGTGATATCAGGCATTGCCGTGCAGGGGAGCCCTCACTCTCATTGGACAAGAGCTCTGGGGAAGAAGAGTTTGAATGGGATAGTGGCGGCCATTTTAAACCTACAGACTGCAGCAAAGTGGCCGTTTTTAAGGCACTTCTGGCACCTGGCTTTTCTAGCTGGGCACTTGGACCTGCTGTGCTTGTCCCTCCCACAAAAATAACATTTTGGGTTTGCAGGGGGCAGTGTAGCAGCAGCCGACAGGCCGTCAGTATATCGGGGGGTGGTATGGTAGAAGGGTACTCTACTCACATCAGAATGTGGGGTCCAGTCCCTAGAGAACTCGTTTGACTTTAAGGCTGCATCCTCCATTGTGATTGCAATCCAGGCCACGTCCTCTAGTTTTTCTACTCCTTGTTCGAGCAAGCGCAGCCTCACTTTGTTCGATCGGAGCCCGGCCACATAAGCATCCCGGATGAGATCGTTTGTGATCTCGGCAGCAGTTTTGTCCACACAGTTACAGTTCTTGCCCAACGCCTTTACTACTTGTAAATATGCCCTGCTGGACTCGCCGGGCTGTTACTTCCTCGACGCAAGCATGAGCTGGGCATGAACTCTGTTCATTGGTTGATCGTACAGTTCTTTCAGTACCTTTATGGCTGCGGTGTAAGTGGTCTCATCCTGGATGATCTCGTAGACTCTCAAGGACACCACAGACAGCAATGCTGTTAGATGCTGGTTATCCTCCTCCACCTCAATGAGCCTTAGGAAGTTTTCAAAGTTCAACAGCCAGAACTTAAAGGCTTTGAAGGCTGTAGCTGACTGTGGGTCGATGTCAAGTTTTTCTGGCCGAGACAGACACTCTATCCCTTTTTTAAAAAATTATTTTTGCTAATAAAATTGTAGAGCTCGTCGAAAGAACCAAAGACTTGTTGATCCAAACCAAACCTTTTATTAGCAAAAGACAGGAGCTCTTCACAGGTGGCTGACCAGTCCAAAATGATCCGACCTGGCTAGGGACACAACCCTTTAAGGCCCAGACAGTAGGCATGGCTAAGCTCTCAGCCAATCGCTGTAAGCACAGTCATTACATACATACTCTAGATACTGTAACTATATACATTGGTGATAGGTCTGTACTATCACAGGGTCCATGCTCCTCCCCTACCCCTCCCCCTTTTGTTGGGGCACCTGCTGACAATCTTCCATACCTTTATGAAGGGCTCAAGCCCAAAACATTGGTTTTGTATCTTTATCTTTGCTATATCATGCACACTGTTTGACCTGCTGAGTTTCTCCCGCATTGTGTTTTTACTTCAACCACGATGTCTGCAGACTTCTGTGTTTTACAACATCTTCTCAATTTAAATTTCAATCGAAGATGTCAATCCTGCAGGACTTTAATCATGATTTCATGTCATGTTATATTATATTATGAACCTCATGACGAAAGGTCAGAACTTAACATGGCATATCAGTGATGCCACTTTTCCATGAATATCAATTTCTTTTTTTTGTGTGGTGGTGATCAATTTTTTAGCAACCATTTTTTTTTCATTCAGCACTGTGGTGTTAGCTTAACTTTTAATATTAAACGTAGATATACAGCATGGTAACAGGCCCTTTCTACCCAAGACCCTGTGCCACTCAATTACATCCAATTGACCTACACCCCCAGATGTTTCTGAACGGTGGGAGGAAACAGGATTGCCCGGAGGAAACTCACGCAGACACGGTAAGAATGTACGATCTCCTTACAGACTGCTCCAAACTCGAACCCTGGTCTCTGGGGAAGAAGAGTTTGCACTAACTGTTACACTAACTGTGTTTCACGCCTTTAATAAAAAGTCTGGCCTCAGCTCCGTGCTATTTAACAGGCAATGATCAAACTGCTCACCTTCCAAATGTCACTCTATAACAATTACAGGGACAAGTTACATCGGTCAGAGGTATTTCTCCTGCAGCACTTGGATCCAAGTCTCCTTCCCTTTGGTTGTTATTGCTACCACTGCTTTATTTTAAGATCTTTCTGCTGTCATTAAAGTAGCAGAGCTATATCCCCTGTCAGCTGAAGAGTGACCATACAGTCAGCTATTAGACTTTCTGTGGAAAAACCTAGTGCACCTCACTGAGAACAACAAAGCATTTGGCATAGTATAATATTAAAATCTGCAAGGAAAGACTAATAAACCAGTGGGATGATGCTGTAATGAAGTGAAACGTGAAAGTCCGCAGATGCCATTATTGTAGTAAAAACACAGAAACGCTGGAGCTGGTTTCGCAGTGTCCAAAGAAGATAAAGATTTATTAACCATGTTTCGGGCCTGAGCCCTCCTTACGAAAAAAAAGCAGTCAATGCTTGAATGAACATGGCAGGGGGAGAAGTACAGTCCAACAGTCAAAAGGTGATAATTGGATATGGAGAAGGGGCCAGGAGAGAGGAAGGGTGAGAATTGATTGGTGGAGGGGGTGGCTTTGAGAATGCAGAACTGAGGTAAAGGAGACAGGGAAGAGAGAGAGAATCAGAGTTACAGAAAAGGAGACATGGGGGGAGGGGGGAGGGTGGGGTGGGCTAATGGAGACCAGAGATGATAATGCTATCTGGTTGGAGGGGGACCTGATGGAATATGAAGTGTTGTTTCTCCAGTTTGTGGTGGTCTCAATCTGGCAGTGCATGAGACCATGGACAGACATGTTGGCAAGGGAATGGGGCAGGAAATTGAAATGGGTGATCACTGGTGGGCAGAGGCGAGGTGCTTAATGGAGCGATCTCCCAGTCTGCGTCCAGTCTTTCCGTCCAAGAGGAGACCACAATGGGAGCACTAGATACAATAGATGAACCCTGCAGATTCACAAGTGTTGCTTTACTTAGAGGGACTGTTTGTGGCTCCGAATGGTGGTGAGGGTGGAGGTGTGGGAAGTGGGAGGGATCCCCCATTGATTCTGAATGATCAATTCTAATCCCCCTATCAATTCTCACCTGTCCTGTCTCCAATCTCCTTCTCCAAATCCAATTATCTATGTGTTGCTCTGTACTGTTCCCTCTGCCACTTCTCTTATTCAGGTGTTGCCTGCTGTTTCTCATACCTTGAAGCAAGGCTCAGGCCAAAAACATTGGTAACATATCTTTACCCAGTATGGATGCTGTAAGACCAGCATTTCTGTATTTTAACTCCATTATGACTGGCTTCCCTATGTCACGTCAGGTGCAAAAAGGTGTCAAGTAGATGATTTATGTTTGTACCATTCAAAGCCAAACCATCGCCTTAGCAAGACATCCCAACACAGCCCTCAATACGATGGAACACGAACATTGTTAAACATTACTGCTTCTGCTCTCTTTTCTCTCTGTCACCTTTCCCTCCCCATAGCCCATCTCTTGTGTTCCATAGGAGACTCGAGAGACTGGAGATGCTGGGATCTGGACCAAATACAACCTGCTGGAGGAACTCGGTGTGTCAGGCTCCATCAGAGAGAAAATTCAAGGAATTTTGACATTTTGTTCTAAACCCTTTATTGAGACAATCTAGATCAGTGGTTTTCAAACTTTGTCTTTCCACTCACATACCACCCTAAGTATTCCCTATGCCATAAGTGCTCTGTGCTCTTAAGGAATTACTTAAGGTGGTATATGGTCAGTAAACTAATGGAAAGTATACTAAGAGATAATACATATGAGTATCTGGTGAGGCAGGGACTGATCAGGGGCACCCAACATAGGTTTGTGCAGGGAAGGGCATGTTTGACAAAACTTGTTTTTTTTTGAGGAGGTGACTAGGAAGTTTGATGAGTTAGAGCAGTAGATGTTGTCTATATGGATTTCAGTAAGGTTTTCAATGAGGTTCCACATGGAAAGTTGGTAAGGAAGGTTCAGGCACTAGATATTAATGTTGAGATGTCAGATAGGTTCAATGGTGGCTAGAAGGTAGAGAGACATGCAAAATATTTCAGGATGGAGGCCAGTGATGAGCAGTGTTGGGTCCCTTGTTCTTCATCATTTACATTAATGATTTAGATGATGGAATGGTAAATTGGGTTAGTAAATATGCAGATGATACAAAAATAGGGGGAGTTGTGGATAGTGAAGTTGGATTTCAGAAAGTGCAGAAGGATTTGGACTGTTAGAAAGATGGCAGATGGAGTTTAATGTAGATAAGTGTGAAGTACTTCATTTTGGGAAGAATAATCAAAACAGGACATATGTGGTCCATATGAGGAATGTAGAAGAACAGATACACCTTAGAACAATGGTTCATTGTCCTTTGAAAGTGGAATCTCGTTTGGATAGAGTGGAAAATAAGGCTTTTGGTATGCAGGCCTTTGAGACTATTCAAAGCATTGGTGAGCCCAAATTTGGAATACAGTGTGCAGTTTTCATACCCAAACTATAGGAAGGATATCAATAAGGTAAAGAGGGTGAAGAGAAGATTTACTAAAATGTTGCCTGGATTGCAGTATCTAAAATAAAGAGAAAGACTGATTAGAAGGTTGAGGGGGGATTTGATAGAGGTATTTAAAATTATGAGGGGGATAGATAGAGTAGGTGTGAATAGGCTCTTACCATGGAGGGTAGGTGAGATTGGAATGAGGGGTCATAAGTTAAGGGTTAGGGGGGAAAATTTTAGAAGTAATATGAGAAGGAGCTTCTTCACTCAGAGAGTGGTGGCTGAGTGGAATGACCTTCCAGAAGAGATGGTTGCAGCAAGGTCAATTTTGTCATTTAATAAAAAGTTGGATAGGTGTATGGATGTGAGGGGATTGAAGGGTTATGGGCAGGGAGCAGGTAAGTAGATCACTTAAATCGATATGGACTAGAGGGGTCGAGATGGCCTGTTTCTGTACTGTAATTGTTATATGGTTATATATGTGGGTTGAAGGAAAAAGTTTGAAAACCACTGTTTTAATTGTACCTAATTGGCTTGTTATGTGCATGGTTTCATAACTCCAAAGAAAATGGGCCAATGACAATTTTTCTCAAGCAAAATATTACAGTAACAATTGTGTATAGAGCGGTGATTCTCATCCTTCCCTTCCCACTCACATACCACTTTAAGCAATCCCTTACTAATCACAGAGTATTTATGACATAGGGATTACTCTAAGTGGTTTGTGAGTGGAAAGAGACTGGTCTAGATTAAGGGATCCACTAATGCTTCTTCTCCCACTGATGCTGTTCGACTCAGTGAGTTACTCCAGCAGATGGTTTTTGCTCATTGTGATTCCAAGTTGTTATTTTTTAAATTTTATATCTTTACTCGATGGAATAGACAAAGACCAAGTTAATTTAGCGTTATCTTCAAATTGTCATATATCACATTTGAGCCTCTAAAGTAAAATTATTGTTTTGGACATGACAAATAAAATACAGAACAGTGCAGGAATGGGTCTTTCAGCTCCTGCGTCTGTGCCAAACATAATACCCAAATCAAACAAAAAAAGGCATTTACTTGCACCAGATATGTATCCCTCCATCCCCTGCATATTCATATGTTTATCGAGAAGTCTCCTAAATGCTACTATTGTATCTGCTTCAACCACTACTCCTGGCCACCTGTTCCAGACACCTACCATTCTCTGTGTAAAAATATATGGCACACACACTTCCTTAAATTGAGAGCTTTTGTGCTGTTCGCTGCAATATCTGGGATCTCCAGTGACCAACGATTTCAGTTCAGTGTCCAATTCCCACGCTGATGTGTCTGTTCATGGCCTCATGCACTGCCAAGCTGGGGCCACCTGCAAATTGGAGGAACAGCATCTGGTCTTCCATCTGGGTGCTCTCCAACTACATGGCATTAACATCGACCTCCGGTTTCTGGGCCACTCCTGTATCATTCTTTTTTTCCCTATCACTCCATTTCCTTTCATCTATCTCCCTCCCCTTCCCACTCCATTCAGTAAGCCACCCCCTCCCACTATCACCTCAGCTTTCTTCTCTTCTGCCCTCACTCCCATATCCATGCATGTCCTCTTCTTTGCTGGTCTGTGCTTCTTCTCCTACTTCTTCCATCTTCCCTCACCTTTGTATTCTGGCACATACCTGCTTTTTGTTCATACCTTGTCAAAGTGCTCAGGCCCTAATCATTGGTTGCATATGTTTACCTCTTATGGACGCTGCATGACCAGCTGAGTTTCTCTACTACTTTTCTCTATTAATAATCACAGCATCTGTAGACTTACTTGTTCAATTCCTTAAATTGTATTCTGCTCATCTTAAATGTACCTTCTCACAGAATGCTACACCACAGAAAACAGGCCATTTGGTCCTTCTAGTCTGAACTGACCATTATTCCACTCGTCCCATTGACCTGCTCCTATTTCATAACCCTCCAGACCTCTCCCATCCATGTATCCATCCAATTTATTCTTAAAACTTAAGATGGAGCCTGCATTGCCCACATCAGATGGCAGCCCATTCCACACCCCCCTATTAAAGAACTTTCCCATAATATTCCCACTAAACCTTTCCCCAGGGGGTACATTGTACCTGGGTCCAGGATCCAAAAGGTTGCCAGGGACTCCCCAGCAAATCAGTGCTGAAAATTCAGGCAAACCTGGGGAGTCGGAGACCATCTCCCAATCAGAAGCTGACCAGGGAAGGACCACTAATTACAAAAATACTTACTGAGCAGTTTGACTGTTTTTTATTTGTTTCTCTGTCTCTCTGTTCAACTGTAAGCAAAATATTGTCCTAACATGATGGGTTGGTTAATGCCACCAAATAACCTTAAAAGGAATAGAGACTCAAAGGTTTTGCCTGCAGCGAAAATAGTCTTGCACTGGCCTTGCCTGATGCAGATTTTTGTGTTTTGGATATCTTGCTGAAAACTCCCTCCAGCGGTGCGGATGACCATACAGTTTGTGCTTATGGCTGTGTGCTAACTACGTATCATTAAATGATTAAAAAAAAGGTATTAGAATTTGGTACTTGTGTTTTTATCTGTGTAAAACTTTGGGCAAAGCAACCCCTCTATCACCCATCCCCCACCCCCCCAACCAAAGAATCCCCAAATGGAGTAGGGTGGCCAGATGCTCTGTATTTGGCCAGAGAAACCAATTTTTGAGCTCTCTGTCCTCTGTGCGGAGCCACCATGAGCCAGATGTTAATTTATCCTCCAATTGGGGTGCAGGCCCTACACCTCCAAATGCAGCACAAATGAAGAAGCAGAAAAGGCACTTACCTCTTAATTTTGGGATGCGTGGCCATGTTTCTTCTCTTACACACGTATGAGTGCTGGATCGAGCCAGCGCGATGAGAGGAAGTGTGACAGCGGTGCACAAAGTTGCGATGCGTGACGCCATTGCAAGAACTAATCTGCAGCTGTTGGTGAGAATCTGATAAAGGGGATATAGACCAAACACACAGATCTTCTCAAAATGATTCCATTACAACAAGCTTCATGCAGTCCACATTAGTGCTGATATGTTTTCTCATTGTTCAGAGGAACAAAAGAAGAGCTGATCATGTCATCACCCCAGAATGTTTTTTATCTTGTTTGAAAATAATTGACCACAATTGCTCCGATAACCAATAGGCCAACTGTGCAAAGATTATTTTTATAATGTTACTACTACTAGTTTGCGCTGAAGATGGCTGCATGCGCGACGGAAGGCTTGTTTCTTCTCTGGACAGGACGGCTTTGTAAGGTGAGCCTGGTGGGCAGCTCGCTTCTTTGACAGCAGCTCCTGGATTTCCTGGCTGTTATCGTCGAACCAGTCCTTGTTTTTCCTGGAGGAGAAGCCCAGTACCTCTTCAGTGGATTGCAGTATGGTAGTCTTCAGCTGATCCCAGAGGGTTTCAGGGGACGAGTCCGTGAGGCGGATTGCATCCTCGAGCTTTGCTTTGAGGTTTGCCTGGAAGTTTCCTCTCACTTCGTCTGACTGCAGGTTTCCAACATTGAACCTCTTTCTAGGGGCTCTACTGTTCCTGGGGTGTGGCTTGAAGTGAAGGTTGAGCTTGCAGCGAACCAGCCGGTGGTCAGTGTGACATTCCGCGCTGGGCATGACCCTGGTGTGGAGCACATCTCGTTTGTCTCTTTCTCGCACCAGGACGTAGTCCAGGAGGAGCCAGTGTTTGGATCGGGGATGCATCCAGGTAGTCTTCAGGCTGTCCCTCTGCTGAAAAAGGTTGTTTGTAATGACAAGCCGCTGTTCTGCGCAGAGCTCCAACAGGAGGCGCCTGTTGTCGTTGCACTTGCCGACACCATGCTTGCCCAGGATTCCTGGCCAGGTTTTTGAATCTTTGCCAATGCGAGCATTGAAGTTGCCAAGGATGACAACCTTGTCTGCTGGAGGGGTGCGTTGAATGAGGTTGCGCAGGTTAGTGTAGAATTTGTCTTTTTTCTGCTTGTTCCGCCTGGAGGGTTGGAGTATAGACACTGATGCAGGTGATGTGGCGCTTGTTTTGAAGGGGGAGTCGCATGGACATGATCCGGTCCGAGTGGCCTGTCGGGAGGTTTTTGAGTTTGGAGGCAATGGAGTTCTTGACCATGAAGCCTACACCAGAGAGGCGTCGTTCATCCAAAGGCTTGCCAGACCAGTAGAGTGTGTAGCCTGCGCCGCGTTCTTGGAGGCTGCCTACATCTGCCAGGCGAACTTCACTGAGAGCGGCTATGTCGATGTCAAGTCTGAGGAGTTCATGTGCAATGAGGGCAGACCGACGTTCAGGTCGGTGGCTGTCAGCCTTGTCTAGCATGGTTCTGATGTTCAAGCATGCTAGCTTGAGTTTGTGAGCATCTTTTGAGGGGGAGGACGTGGAGGGGGAGGACGTGGAGGGGGAGGACGTGGAGGGGGAGGACGTGGAGGGGAGGACGTGGAGGGGGAGGACGTGGAGGGGGAGGACGTGGAGGGGGAGGACGTGGACCTGTCCTCGGGCCTGCGCAAAGGAGCTTTTAGGTGGAGTGCAGTGTGCGCAGTACTGGCCCCACCCTTTACACCCATGGTTCATGTGACATGGCCAAGCAAGCTGGGACGTGACAGCGAGGTCCTTGGGTCGTAGGTTTTATATCAGAGTGGCCTTCTCCTATGCAGTTTTCTTACCCGGGATGGAGGGGCCTCCCTCCCCTCCTAGGTCGGCCCATACTGCCCGGACTGGGGCCGCTGCCTCCAATTCTCTGCCCGGACCGGGGCCTCCGTCTGCCTCACTCAACCGAGGCCGGGGCCTCCCCTTGCTCCTGCCCGGATTGGGGCCGCCGCCGCCTACCCTCTGCCCAGACTGGGGCCGGGGCCGCCATTGCTCTCCCTGTGCCCGGAGCGGGGCCGCCGCCTCCAACTTTCTGCCCGGACCGGGGCACCAAGACACGAGAGAAACTTGTCCGTGAACTACTCTTTGCAGACGATGCCGCTTTAGTTGCCCATTCAGAGCCAGCTCTTCAGCGCTTGACGTCCTGTTTTGCGGAAACTGCCAAAATGTTTGGCCTGGAAGTCAGCCTGAAGAAAACTGAGGTCCTCCATCAGCCAGCTCCCCACCATGACTACCAGCCCCCCCCACATCTCCATCAGGCACACAAAACTCAAAACGGTTAACCAGTTTACCTATCTCGGCTGCACCATTTCATCAGATGCAAGGATTGACAACGAGATAGACAACAGACTCTCCAAGGCAAATAGCGCCTTTGGAAGACTACACAAAAGAGTCTGGAAAAACGACCAATTGAAAAACCTCACAAAGATTAGCGTATACAGAGCCGTTGTCATACCCACACTCCTTTTCGGCTCCGAATCATGGGTCCTCTACCGGCATCACCTATGGCTCCTAGAACACTTCCACCAGCATTGTCTCTGCTCCATCCTCAAAATTCATTGGAGCGACTTCATCCCTAACATTGAAGTACTCGAGATGGCAGAGGCCGACAGCATCGAGTCCACGCTGCTGAAGATCCAGCTGCGCTGGGTGGGTCACGTCTCCAGAATGGAGGACAATCGCCTTCCCAAGATCGTGTTATATGGCGATCTCTCCACTGGCCACCGTGACAGAGGTGCACCAAAGAAGAGGTACAAGGACTGCCTAAAGAAATCTCTGGCTGCCTGCCACATTGACCACCGCCAGTGGGCTGATATCGCCTCAAACCGTGCATCTTGGCGCCTCACAGTTCGGCGGGCAGCAACCTCCTTTGAAGAAGACCGCAGAGCCCACCTCACTGACAAAAGACAAAGGAGGAAAAACCCAACACCCAACCCAACCAACCAATTTTCCCCTGCAACCGCTGCAACCGTGTCTGCCTGCCCTGCATCGGACTTGTCAGCCACAAACGAGCCTGCAGCTGACGTGGACTTTTACCCCCTCCATAAATCTTCATCCGCGAAGCCAAGCCAAAGTAAAGTACTACTAGTAGTCTACCACCACTGATACCACTAAATCATTAGTATTTATTTTTTGTCTCTTTTTTTCTTTTTTCAGATATAAAAATATAAACGATAAATCCTCTCTTCAAAATCTATTCTCACAAATCAGGAGCTCAGAAAGGAAAATGTTTAGAAAGAACAAGAGGAAAAGGAATAAAGGGTCCAACAAATGGTCTTTCAATTCGGATTAAGTGCAGCTTAAAAAAAATCTTTGAACTCACGTATAGAATTGGAGCAAGAAGAAACTGTTGGAAGCCTCATCCCCAGACGAGAAGCGATTGATTTGGATATGCAAATGCAGAAAATGAAAATGGAAAACAGGAAGAAACAGACATACAGGTGCATGTGTAAGTGAAGTTGGCTGACGAGGAGTAATCATAATGTAGGCCTTGATATTGGATGTGTTACACCCGAGTTTCCATCTCAAAAGGAAATAGGAAATGTTGTTATGAATGGTCACATCCGTTTGCCTAAAACCTTTCCAAAAGACACCTGCAGTCATGTTTTCCCAGAAAGTGTACTGAAATTTCCATGTATCAATGGTGAACTACATATCAGAAACTGGCTTGTCTGGAGTCAACAGAAACAAGCATTATATTGCTTTTCATGTCAAGAGGGCAAGGCTGCATGATGACAGCACAATTGATGCTAACTTGGAGGGAATGAACGACATAGATGAAACATCAGAAGAGGCCTATTTCAGAAAGTGTGTGTTTTACGTTTCGGTAGACAATTATATAGCAGGATTAACTGCCCACTTCAATGCTGTTAAGCAGTTGGCAGAAAAAAAATTATTTCTTGTGGAAATAACTCACCAAGTCTGAAAGTGATGTGAAGAGAAAAACTTTGCGTCACTTTCACATCAGAGCAATATCCTGCTGACCTTAATGGTGATGATTCTGGAAAAGAAATGCAACATTTACCTTCAGTACATTAAGCAAATTTTGTAAATGCACAGATACAGCTATTCGATCTGCTGAATTTGTTGGCAGAGGACAGACTTAGTGGCCAGTTTCAAAATATTTGTGTTAGCTTAAGAAAACTATTAACAATTCCAGCAACAGTTGCTTCTGCAGAAAGGTCATTGAGCAAACTCAAGCTGATTACGAATTATTTAAGGCCTACAAGGCCTCAGGAATGTCTTGTGGATTTAGCCGGCCTAAGTATTGAATCAAACATTGCCAGAACAATTAATTTTCATACTGTGATTCTAAATTTTTCACAAAAAAGGCCAGGAAAGCTCTTTTTTATTAAAGTAAACATTAAAGCCTATCTACTTTTTTCTTTCTACTAATAATTATGTCTTCTGATGTTCCGATCTGCATTGCAATATAAAAGGATGTCTCGATGTGAATTACTACTCCTTATCTGTAATGTGGCATAAAAAAATATTCAAAACAAATGTGCTTTCTTCTCTTTGATCCTTCAATTTTATTTGTATTTATTTATATTTATCATGGAGCATAAGGTCTCAAATGCAGAAAATCAACTGAGTGCCCCATTCCATCCTGCACTCATCTTCCATACCATTTTTGGCCTTGCATTTTTAGCATCAAACCATATTGGATAAAAACAGGATGACTAGAAGAAAAGGGGCCTGAAAGAAGCTTTGTACCCCCTGATGAAATTCCTCTCAGGGGCCCTGTAAAACTATGACCTCTCGTATTTACCTCCCCTAGTTGAAGTAGAAAAAGTCTACTCACATCCACTCTGTGTATACTCCTCATAATTTTGTAAACCTCTATAAAATCACCCCTCATTCTTCTTCACTCCAAAGAATAAAGTCCTAACCTGATTAATCTATTCCTGTAACTCAAGACCTTGAAGACCCGGCAACATCCTACTAAATCTTCTCTGCACTCTTTCAATCTTATTGATATCCTTCCTGTACTTAGGTGATTAGAACTGCACACGATATTCCAAATTTGGCCTCGCCAATGACCACGCCGCTACTCGTTGAGCATCACCAGGCCTGGGATCCTCGTCGGGCCTCTTTGTCCAGGGTAACTCACCTATCCTTTTACCTCTCCTCTCGTGATCGGACCGCTCTCCCTCGTCAAAATCACCTCTGCTCACTCCTCCACTCTCTGTATGCAGGCCATTCACTGGAACTCCCGCCTTGACTCGTCAGAATGTAATTCTTTTGCTCTGAGATAAAGAATCTGACTGTTTATTTGATCAATGGCTCTCATCAATATAGAAACCCCTATCAGGTTACCGCTCAGCCTCATATGATCCAGGGAAATTAATCCATTGGTTCAATCTCTCCCAATAATTCATGTCCTCTAAACAAGGCAACATCTGGTAAACCTCTTCTATTCCCTTTCCAAGCCCTTTGTACCCTTCATGTACTGGGACAACCAGAATTGCACAGAGTACTCCAAGTGTGACCTAAAAAAAGTTTCATATAGCTGTAACATGACCTCGTTTTATATTCAATGCCTTACCCAATGAAACCAAACAGACCATTCTTTACCACCCGATCTACATCCAGGAAGCACAGCTCCTGTACCTCTAAAAATACAGCAAGAAAAAAGCGGGGAATTTAAAGTACTGGTAGTGGGGACTGAACAGCGGCAGGAACGGTCACGCATAAAACAGCAGGGATTTTACGGAAGCAGGTGTTGGGTGGGGGGTGGCAAGTGTTATGGGAAAGTGCCTGCGCGAGCCATGTGCACGTAGCATCAGATCAACCGAGTTTCCTTCAACAGGGAGATTGGCGCCTTCATCACTCCCAGCTCCTCTGATGAAAGCACGTGCTCGGTAGTGGGAAAAAGAAAAGGAAGAAGCTAAAGAGGAAATCAACAAAAAAGTGAGTAAGAGAAAGAGTAAAGTGAAGGAGAGAATGTGAGAAGAACCAGAGCCGGGAGAGCGGGAGTCTGGGGCAGGTTTAAGTCGGGGCGGCTTGGGCCCGGAGAGCTGGGGGGGCCAGTGGACTCAGGCAAAGCCAGGGAAGCCATGGGGGGGGGTGGGGTTGGGGAAGCTGGTGGAGGTGGTAGGGAAACTGGGGGGGTTGGGGAAGCCGGTGGTGGGGGGGTGGGTGTGAACAGGGAAGTCATGGTGGCTGAGGGAAGCCGGGGAGAAAGTTTAAGCAGGGGCCAGAGAAGACAAAGATGGGGGGGTGGGGGGACGGTGGGGTGGGGAAGACAAAGCTGGGGGCGGGGTGGTTGGGAGGGCTGGTGATTATGAAGCTGGGCTAGGCGGGGGGGGGGCGGAATGGGGGTCCTTGGAAGCTGTGGCAGCCGAGACAGGGGAAGCCGGGGAAGGTGAAGTCAGACAGCAATAGTTCATTAGACATCCTTTTCTCATTCTTGATTACTTGGTTCCAATTTAGGTGGCTAAAAGTGCAATAAAACTTAATTGCTTTATTTCTGGTAAGTAGGTAATCTGCTTTAAATTGATAAAATACATGATTGCCATCTATTTCTTTATTTGTTGATAATTATATTTTATGATCATTAGTGAAGTGCAACCATGTGATGCTTTATCATATTATTAAATTATACAACTCTCTCAATTATACAACACCATACAACATGGCGACCACTAAGTGCAGGTCTTGCAAAATTAGCACTAGACCCCTATCCTCCTCCTTGTTCAAAATAAATTGCAGGAAATACGGAGCAACAGAGTTTCACTCAAATTCACTCCAGTTATCAGGAAGTCTTTAGAAACATTTTGAGGGGGCGTGGGTAGTGTAGATGGTCACACAATGCTATTACAGCACCAGCGACCGGGCTTTGAATCCGGCACTGCCTGTAAGGAGTTTATGTGTTCTCCCCGTGTCTGTGTGGGTTTCCTCCTGGTGTTCTGGATTCCTTCCACCCTTCAAAACATACAGGGGTTGTGGGGGAATTGAAGTACTTGGGCAGCATCGACTCGTGGACCAGAAGGATCCGTTACCGTGCTGCGTGTCTCAATTAAACTAAAATAATAAACAGTAATCAAAGAATACTTGTAGGATGAGTTTGAGTTAATAAAATAGCCAGTTTCAATTAGTTAAAGGTGAACTGTGTTTGTTTAACCTAATTCCGAGATGGCTGAACATAGAACATTACAGGATAATACTGGCCCTCCAGTCCATGATGTTGAGCTGACCTATATAAATCTACTCCGTAAGAATCTAACCTTTCCCGACCACGCATCTATAACTCTTTATTTTTATTGTATCCTGTTCCTATCTAAGAACCTTTTTTTAATGTCCCTATGGTACCAGCCTACACCACCACCCTTGGCAATGCATTCCAGACACCTGTGTAAAAATAAGCGTCTCCCTTAATCTTTCCTCCACTCACCAAAATAGATGTCCTCTGGAATTTCCCATTGCTGCTTAAGGCAAAAGGAACTGGCTGCCCACCCTATTGAGGCCTCACCCTCACATAAGCTTACAAGTCTCCTCTCATCCTTTACTGCTCCAAAGGCAGCATCCTGGTAAATCTCCTCTCACCTTCTTCATAGGTTACACATACTTCCTGTAACCAGAAATGCATGCAATACTCCAAGTGAGGTCTGACCAGAATTTTATAGAGTTGTAACATTTCCTCTCAGCTCTTGAAGGCCAGAGTGAGGCCTAATGCAAACTACAGGAATGACACACGATCCAAACTTGAAATTTTCTAATTTCAGGCAATGAGTTTTCACTCTCTTCTTATGTCCTTCCCACCTCCTCCCCCTCCCCCATCCCAATAATTTATACCCCTTCCTCTTTGAATCCATCCCCCTTCACCCTCATCTCTCCTCTGGATTTAAGATTGAAGATTTAATTTATTGTCATGTAATAAAAACAGTACACGGAATTCGTTTTGGTTTCAGATTGGCAATTGACAGAAATTGCCTGAAGTGCCTTTTTATAGTCAGAGAAAGATAAGCAAAAGAGAGCCCCCCAGATTCACCAAGTGTCTAAGGATTCATCTCCAGTTCTCCCGCAACCACACAGAATCCAGTCCAAACTATCAGCAGCCCAGGCTTTAGATCCGAACCTCTGATGTGCTCAGGAACCCTTTAGCACTCTCAACACCTTGTCACGTCCCAGTTCCAATACCTGGTACCTCTTGAGCCAGTCTCCAACAGTCCGCAGACCCATGTGAATCCCTAGACCACAGTCCTCACCCCACCTTCTCTGTTACACTGGCTTCCATACTAGCTTCCCTCAGTTTGGCTGAAACATCAACTATTCCATTTCTCCCATTGATGCTGCTTGACCTGTTGAGTTTCTCCACCACAATGTGTTAGGTCACAATAAATTGACAGGTGCTTCGTTCCAAATGTATTTCCTCACATTTTTCTAGATTAATTTCAATCATGAATTTTTCTTCCCAACTGATAATTTTCTATTCCATTTCCTGAAAACTGAAGCTTTCCTCTCATTTAAATTTCAAATATCTGTTTAGTATCAACGGACTTCTTATACCTATATTAAGGCCCCCAACTCTTGTTTAGACATTCTTAATGCAAAGGTTTAATGAAGTAGCAACAATATGACAAAACTACACAAACTATACAGAGACTACATCTAAACATACTATTTACATAATGGTATGTAAATAGAACGCTTTATTACCAACATTTTATAGGTTCAGATTAAAATCCATTGTTGGTATCACTACCAAAAATGCACTCAACCCCCTGTGGGTCCCATCATTCCCTGAATTCACCGACTGTCCCCTTGGATACCGCATGCTCTAACTCTAACACAGTACTGGGCAGGATATAACCCTAAAAGAGGGACAGGTAGTCGGCTCGTCCCAAACCTTTGGTCTTCCCACTGCTTTGACCCTAGAAAAGCCAGCTTGGCCAGGCACAGCAACAACCCCACAAGGAGATCATCTGAGTGAACCCCCACATTCACATCCAACCCTCCAAACCAGGTGACAGTAGATCAGAAGCAGTCTGACCTTGAGGACCAGCCCCTACAGGTAGGCAAAGAGGGGATGGAACCTCTCACACTCTACGTATGCATGGTGCAACGTCTCCTCCTGGCTGCAGAAATGACAGGCAGTGAGTGTACCATTGAACCGACTCATGTCGCTCGGTGCAACACTCTCGACCCTCTAGTTCAGAAGTTCTCCATATTGAAATTGATCTGCGAGTAGCCAAAGCTTCAGCCAAGTTTGAGCTGTTTCAATGACTTCCTACGGGCATCTACCGAGGTCGTTTAATCCAAAGAAGACAAACTGTACCTGCTATTCTTGCATGTCCGCCATCATGTATATCAGATAAGTCAGGGGCTGCACAACATTCACAGCAGCCTTGGAAAAGCAGAAAGGACAATTCCTGGGTGGGAATGAACGAGGCCCATGCGAGACACTTCCTGGCCGCATGCAAGCAGCAACCCAAGGAGCCAACTGATGAGTATATTCGGCCCCTACGTGAACTCGTGAGGCTGCCACTGCAGGGATGTCAAGGCAGAGACTTGTACTGTCAACCTCATCCAGGTTGCCTGTGTAGCAGGTGCCCAATTATACTATATTCGCCAGAGAATGTTGGAGGAGCAGGGCGATCTGAATCTGCAGTGTACCACTGACTTAGCCAAATCACTGGAAGTAGCCATCCGCAATGTAGACTCATTCTTCTCTGGCAAAGTGGCCGCCTCGAGGGGAACATGGGCACCCCCATCTTTGGACATGGGATCCCAGGCCACCATCATGCAAGCATGTCTTTACCTCTCCTACACTGCTGCCACTACCGCCGAGCACCCAAAGTGTTACTTCTGCGGCCAGCAGAAGCACCGTAAGAAGGGCTGCCCTGCTTGGGACTCATCAATCTGTTTCTCTAATTCAAGACTCTGATTTAATTGATTCTTTTTTATTTTAGAAATATAACTAATTATCTGTCCTCTCAAATAGGCTTTCATAGCATCCCATAATACAAACTTACTTTGAACAGATTTAGAATTTTCTTTAAAAAAAATTAATTTGTTTTTTCAAAAAATCAATAAATTCCGTATTTTTAACAACATTGTATTAAATCTCCAACGATAAGCTATTTGAATTTTCTCAGAAGTTTCATATGTAAAATATAACAGAGAATATTCTGAAATCACCCTACTTTTATATTCCGCTTGTTGTATTTTCCCTTGTAAATGTGCCGATACTAAAAAGAAGTCAATTCTTGAAAACGATTAATGTCTAAATGAATAAAAGGAAAAATCTTTCTCTGTCGGATTAAGATGTCTCCAAATATCTACTAAATTAAGATCTTTCATCAACACTTGGACCTGGATTGCCACCTTTGATTTTTTAACTTTCTTCGGAGATTTATTTAATAAAGCTTCCAAAACACAATTAAAATCACCACCAGCTAAAATATTATCATTAGCTTGACCCAAACATAAAAATGCATCTGAAATAAATACTTCATCATCTGCATTTGGAGCATAAGTATTAAGTAAAGCCCAAAATCCACTAAAAATCTAATTTAAGAATACATCCTGCCTTTTTCTCCATGGATTGTAATTCCTAAATTTTTATGTATCAAAATTGCTACACCTTTAGCTCTAGAATTAAATGAAGAAGAATATATATGCCCAACCCAATCCCTTTATAATTTCATGCTTTCCTTCACATTCAAATGTGTTTCTTGTAAAAAGGCAATATCAATTTTCATTTTCTTAATATACGCCTAGACCCGCTTACGTTTAATCATACTATTTAATCCTCGAACATTAAAAGTAGCAAACCTCAACTTTGAAATATCCATTATTATTACTAAATACCAATAATATCTTTATATAAAAACTGAAATCAATGTATATAGGCCCTCCAATAACAAAAATCACAAATTAAAAACTAAGAAAAAAGTTTAAAAAAAAAATAAAAAGATAATAAAAAATACCCAAAAAACTATGAAAAGGTAGTAATCCCCTAAACAAAAAATTGGGTGTGGATCACCCACCAATGGCCAATGACTAGTAAAGAGCTTAGTGTAAATCTCCCCCCTCCCCAGCCAAACAATCAGTAACATTCAAGTATCATAATAGCAAGAGAAAAAATAAAATAAGAAAATTCTTCTTTTCATCTAGAAGATTACAATCTCGAAGATCCAATTTCGGTAGGAGGTGGACTCTTTCCATTCCCATTTTTCCCATTTCTGCCATTTCTTCCATTTCCAGAGCTACCAGATTTTTCTTTAGGAGATAATGGTGGACTACGTCTTTGTCCTTTTATATCTGGCAATGAATCAGCAAAAATCATTGCTTCACAATCAGTTTCAAAAAAACCGAAATTGATAGTCTCCGTAAAAGCCCTTCAACACTGCAGGGTAATGAAAAATGGACATAACCTTTACGCCACAAAACTTCTTTAACTGGATTGAATCGACGTCGACATTGAATGACCTCTTGACTTAGATCAGGATTAAAAAAAAGACTGTATTTCTGAATCAATAATGGGGTTTGTTGTTGTCTCGCATTTTGTACTGCAAGTCGAAGTATTGCTTCTCTCTCCAAATAACTCAGACATCAAATTATTACCGGTTTCGGTGGTTGACCACCTGAGGGTATTCTTCCTAAAGCTCTATTGGCTCTTTCCAGTGCCAAAGCCCCAGGGAAAAATTCTTGCCCTAATATTTGCAGAATCTAATCTTTAAAGAAACAAAGAGGGTCTTGTCCTTCTATACCTTCTGGCAAACCAACAATTTTCACATTATTCCTTCTGCTTTGATTTTCCAAATAATCTATTTTTTCTTTCTAGCTCCTTCTCACGATCTCCTAATTCTATGACTGATTTTTCCACCTTCAACACTTTTTCTGTGTTAGAAGTCACTTGTTGTTTACAGTCCAAAAAAGCAGTCTGAATTTTTTTTAAAACTTCATGAGATGCATCCACATGTGCCTTAACCATATTTAATTCTGAACTTATACCAGCATTCATTTGAGCTATTTCATTCATTAGAGAAGTCAACAAAGGTTGAATAACTGCATTTAATTGCATACATTCTTCTTTTCTTTGGCTTGGCTTCGCGGACGAAGATTTATGGAGGGGGTAAATGTCCACGTACATGCATACATGGTGAATCAGTAAATCTCAGCTCTGCTCTCTCTGACATGGTGGCAGAACAAGATAACTGCAGCTCCTGCTGCAATTCAACAGAAGGCATTTTAAAAGTTTTACTGCGGGTCTGGACTCCCAGCGACGGCATCCCGACTTCCTCAGGGGGTCGCCGCTGGTCTGCCCCGCATCTTGTTGTTTTCTCATCACCTTCTTCCAGAGAATGGGCAATTCCAGCGCCATCCTTCATTTGGTGAATAGTAGGTTTTTTTTTCAGCCCCCACAGGCAAACTTTGGGATTTAGGCAATGAAGAAATTGAGCTTTGGGCTGTTTCAAGTCGTCTTGGCCCCAGATCTTCAACACTTCAAAAATGTATCTTCTTTTGAACTTGAGGTTTAGTCTTTTTACCATTAGTGGCCATAATAATTCCTTAATACTTTAAACTAAATTTTAAAAAGTTTAAACTTGATAACAAAGGGTTAAAAAATGGGTATTTAAAAGTCTGGCCAGAGAGGTCGAGATTGCACGTCTAGACTCTATGCCATCTTGCCATGTCCCCCCCCCACCATTTACTAAACCGCCCGCCCTCCCCCCACCACCACGGCCGACCTGCGGGCTGCCCACCCTTCGGGTTCACCCCGCCTGCCAATCTCACCCCAGACTGTAAGCCCATTGCTACCAAGAGGCAATGCAGATATGGGGACAGGGCTTTTATCAAGTCAGAAGTGCAACGGCTTCTGACTGAGGTGATTATTGAACCCATCACAAGCTCAGGTGGTCATGGTCAGGAGTGGGGAGAAACACGGCATGATGATCGACTATAGCCAAACAATCAACCTTTTCACACAACTGGATGCATACTGACATGGTGAATCAAATCACCCAGTACAGGGTGCTCTCCACCATTGATCTTAAGTCAGTTTACTGCATGGAGGACCACCAGTACATCATGTTCAAGGCGAACGGCACCTGTACCACTCCCTATGGGTCCCCTTTGGGGTCACAGATGGTGTCTGCCTTTCAGAGGGAGGTGGACCGAATGATGGAAAAGCATGGGTTCTGGGCCACATTCCCCTACTTAGGCAATGTCACTCTCTGCGGTCACGGTCTACAGGTCCATGACAACAACTTAGCCAAATTCCTCCAAACAGCCCAAAGCCTGAACCTCACTTATAACAAAAACATGTGTGTATTCCGCACTTCACGCCTGGCTATCCTCAGCTGCATTGTGGAGCATAGAGTCATTGGCCCTGATCCTGACCATAGGTGCCCCCTGTTGGAAGTCTCACTACCCCACTGCCTCAAGGCCCTGAACAGGTGCCTGGGGTTGTTTTCGTATTATGTCCAGTGGGTTCCCAATTTTACAGATAAAGCCCGACCCCAGGTTAAATCCATCTCTTTTCCCCTGTCGACAGAAGCCTGGAAGGCCTTCATCTGCATCAAGGGAGACATCACCAAGGCCACAATGCATATGTGGATGAATCCACCCCATTTCAGGTGGAGATTTTTCCCTGGCGGCCTCTCTTAACCAAGTGAGCAGACATAAAGCCTTTTTCTCCCACACCCTCCAGTGCCCTGAACTCTGACACTCCTCCATTGAGAAAGAGGCCCTGACCACTTTTGAGGCAGTACGACACTGGAAGCACTACCTGGCTGGGAAAAGATTTACCCTGGTGACTTCCTAACGTGCAGTCGCTTTTATGTTTGATAATAAGCAGTGGGATAAAATCAAGAACAACAAGATTCTGGGGTGGAGAATTGAACTCTCCACCTACAACTATAACATCTTTTACTGGCCTGGTAAGCTCAACAAGCCTTTAGATGCCTTGTCCCAGAGGACTTGTGGCAGCGCACAGTCTGATCGACTACAAGCGCTCCATAATGACCACTGCACCCCAGAGTCACCAGGCTTTTCTACTTTGTTAAAGCCTAAAACCTTCCCTACTCTGTTGAAGATATCAGGGTGTGGACCAGAAACTGCTGGGTCTGCATGGAGTGCAAACCACACTTCTACTGGCTGGACAATTCACACCTGATAAAGGTCACCCAACCCTTTGAATGCCTCAGTATGGATTTCAAGGGACCCTTGCCCTTCACTAACCACAATGTGTACTTCCTTAACATCATTGATGGTACTCCTGCTTCCCCTTTGCCATCCCCTGCCCGGACATGACCATAGCCTCTGTGATGAAAGCATTGTGCAGCATCTTTACGCTACTTGAATACCTGAGCTACATCCACAGTGACCAGGTGTCCTCCTTCATGAGTGACGAGTTGCCTTAGTACCTGTCGGCAAGGGGTATTGCCACCAGCAGGACTACCAGTTACAACCCCGAAGAGAATGGCCAGTTAGAGAGTGAGAACACCACTGTTTTGAAGTCAAAAGGCCTACCCATCTCCCACTGGCAGGAGGTGCTCCCTGAGGCATTCCATTCAATTAGATCCCACCTGTGCACCGCCACCAATACCACGCCACATGAAGACTGTTTTTCTTCCTTAGGAAGTCCACATCGGGAACCACACTGCCATCATGTTTGACATTCCCAGGACCAGTCATGCTCCGGAGGCACATAAGGAGCCACAAGTCCAACCTACTGGTTGAAAGGGTCCATGTCCTCCATGCAAACCCTCAATATGCCTATGTGATTTGAGCAATCAAGGATGAGGGTTTCCTTTGAGTTGGAGAGTCCTAAAGCCATCGAGTTGTGCAGCACTGATTTGAGCCATTGGCCTACCATATCAATGGGGGAGGGTTTGTTAATGTTTAAGTTTGAGGCCCTGCCTCAGGCCTGGGAGTCGATTAGAAAGGTAGCCAGTGTAAAGAGGAGAGAGGGAGGGCTGAGACAGTAGGTGATTAGTTGACCAAGCAGAAGTAAAAGATATGAGAGAGATGGAGCCCAGTGAGCTGCAGATCCAAATGATTAGCACTGCAGCTGTGGAATAGGAGCCGCGAGCATCCATAACATAGGGTGACCAGGGAAATGCTGAAATCTCAGCCCATTAGTCCATTTATTTGGATGACTACTGGAATGAAATTGTGCTGGGATCTGGCATTTAGTTTGTCTCTGATTTATGCTTGGGAAATAGTCAGCAAGGAGCATGTCACTAACAGGGTCAGTACAACTTTAATTTTTCTAAGCTTCCCTTTTTTTCTTCATTTATTTTTCCTGTGGGTGCGCTCTTTAGTTGAGCATATTGAAAAAGGAACATACATAAAATGAGTAATGGTTTTCTTGTCTTGACACCGGACGAACCATCCGCCTCTCTCTCTTTAACGATCCTCAAGAAAAGATATCACACCTGTATTAAAAACTATTCAGAAAGAGTGCAAATTAGAAACTTCAAAAGGATGAGGCAGAAGAAAATGAGAGGCTAGGCCGTATGGAGGTACTGAGACCAAGCAGTACTGGGATTGACAGCAGGAACCTTTCTCCTCTATCAGAAGTAGGTAAAACCAGAAGGCATAGATTTAGTGTAAGAGGCAAGAGAGTTAGAAAAGACCTGATGAGGATATTTATTACCTAGAAGATCATGTCAAGCTGGAATATATCGCTTGTGAGAGTGGTGGAAGCAGAGTTACTGACACTATTTAAGAAGCATTTAGGTGGGAACTGTTTGGAATGAAGGGATGGTCAAGATCTGGATGATGGGATTAATATGGATGGGTGCTCATTGATCGGCACATACCTGGTCGGTCAAGCAGCCTGTGGTTGAGCAGTATTATTTGATGCCTCTATGACAATTTATTGGAATTGTCACTAATACAAAGCAAGATAAGCACAGAATGGTAAATGCAGAAATAACTAACCAAGGTGGTCAGTTGAGTGCTATGCATTCAATGAAGGTTGCAGGATTTGAGGGAGTGGGGCAGATATATTTGGTGTTAACATGCCACAAACGCTTAGCGGATGAGCAAGATGTTTTAGATGGAGTCTTCACGTGGGTTACAAGGTAATTGTCCCCTGGAGAGCACTTTAAGTGCATGATGAGATTTACTGTGGTTATTTTTCAATGTTAGAAAGATTACATTTGGCCTAAGGGATAGGATTCAGTCTTATGGCAAAGCTGGGATAATGGTGCCACATTAGATTGAAATTTCTTTGAAACATTGCTTGAAGGATAACAGTAATTGACTTTCAGTACGCATTATATATTTGGCATGTGTATATTGCATTTTGTAGATTGTACATTGTCATTTGTTTTGACAAAGCTGAAGCAAGCTACTTTGAATTCAAGAGAGTTTTGTCTGTTACCATCATTTCCCACAAACAAGCAGTGAATGTCAAAGTGAGATTTTGAAGGGCATGAGACCAAATTTTCAGGGGGTTAGATGGGGGAGGGATGTGAAATGAGGTAGTAACAAGCTTGTTTCAGCTAAAAAAAGACCTGGGCATATGTGGGTCGAATAACACAATAGGAATTATAAAGCAATGTACATAAAGGGCCTAATCATTCAAATATTAAATGGGCAGCATGGTTAACATAGAGCACCAGAGACTTGGGTTCAAATTCGGCATGTCTGTTAAGAGTTTGTATGTTCCCCATGACCACATGGGTTTCTTCTGGGTGCTCTGGTCTCCTACCATATTTCCTAAGGTGTATGGGATTAGAAGGCCAACTGGTTACATGGGTGTATTTGGTTGGGAACAGGCTCATTGGCCAGAAAAGCTTGTTACAGTGTTACAGCTCTAAATTAAAAATCTTCAGAATTCCCCAGAGTTGGCCTGCAGCTTCCACTATACCAAAAATTACCCAGTGGAAATAGCATGAAGCAAATTGAGGAATTGTGCGCTTGATATTAGGAATTAGGAGACTAGACCAAAATGCAACTTGGAATCCAATCACTGGAAACTGCTCTGTGACTGACAATATTGGTGGACATGAAAGTGACCAAGGGATGAAAAGTACCATAAAAGGTTAAATAAACTGAAAGTATAGTTCAATAGAAAAATGAATAATCCCAGCACAAGGATAAGTATGGAATGAAAATGATTCCATGATGGTTATTACTATGTAATTTACAATATGAAGGTTTTGTTTCAGACTGTACACATGCTCTTTCTCATTCTGGTGTTAAGAAGCTCTCTTTTATGAATATAACTGTACAATATATACAAGATCTAAATTACTGAATTGAATAATGCTAACATTTAGGGTTCAAACTATCTATATAATTGAAAAGATAAATTAATAATAACAGTAGAAGGCAAGAGCGACAATAAATATCATAAAATTTTTGTAATCCACCAATACATTTTATTCTGGATTGAATATTATTTTTAAATTTCTTTGCAGGCATGTTCAATTTAGTTAGTTAAATAGCTATGCTCATTCCTGATAATCAATTCTGGTACTTTTGCATCTGAAAGAAGAAATATATCAGCATTTGTGTTTGCCAGAGCCTCTTGATGAAAGAGAAAAAAAGAAATGGTAGCAGGACTGGGTTGTCTGGCCCTTCAAGCCTGCTCTGCCATTCATGGAGAGCATGCCAGATCATTTGCATTAGCTGTATAATATTTCACTGTTCCCCCAATGCTTGTATTCCCTTAATGTCCAGAAATTGAGCAATGTTTTGCTGAACCCCAGGGAAAGCCCACGCAGACATGGGGAGAACATACAGAGAGTGTGGGATTCGAACTCTGGTCCTGATCGCAGGTGCTGTGAAGACATTGCGGCGCTAACCACTACGCCTACCGTGTTCCCACAACCATACTTGTGGATTCTTTGCTTTTTCTCCTTTGGCTTGTCCAGAATTACAATTAATGGAAAAATCAATTGATTTGACTTGAATATACTTAAAAAAAATATTCATATTGCTCATGTCTTCTCATGAATGATCGATATGGGGAACAAATATACAGCGTAGAGTCGTACAGTGTGAAGATAAGCCCTTCAGTCTAACTTGCACACACTGACCCATATGTCCCACCCACCCGCAAGCGCGGCACATATCCCCATCCAACCCATCCTACCCATGTATTTCTCCAATTTTTTTCTTAAACATTTCAACTGCTTCCTCCAGCATCCCATTCCATACACCCATCACCCCTGGGTAAAAGAAGCAACTCTCAGCTTCCTTTTAAATTTCTCCCCATCACCCTAAACAACCATCCTCTGCTTATCGATTCTTACTCTGGGCAAAAGACTTTTTGCGTTCACCGATCTATTCCTCTTGCAGGATATTTTAAAATATTTATTATTTCATTTTCATTCTTGGGCTTGAGCCTAGATGAACATTTTTGAATGATTTTCACCATCTGGCTACACCTTAACCATTGTGATACTATTTCATATTTTCCAGAAGAATTAAAATATGCTTCTGCACTTTCCCATGACCAATCAAGCTTACTCTCAATTAAACAGACCATCTCATTTTGTCACTTCATTTGAATTGTTTCATTAGATTATTAGAGCCACATTTTTGGGTGACATTATTGGTTTTAGGAACATAATTATCCTGTGTACTCAGCATTATATTACCCTGATGTACCCCATCATGATTACCAATTAATTACCTAATGGGAGCAGAAACCTCCTCTAACAAGCCCATCCTCAATGGTGGTGGATCCCAGAAAGTGAGTGCAACAATAGACTGATGCAATATTTTTCTCTGGGTTTATTCGAGGTGGTCTCCGCCACTGGGGGCTTCCGCCAGACAGTGGGCGAGGGTGTGGCTGAACCTGAGCTCAGCAGCTGTAAATTTGGTTGACCAGACAAAGATTTTCGCTGAATTTTCCCAACCCAAGCAAAAAGCCTGGAGATGGTTTGGAAAGGGACACAAGCTCACCCACCCCACCTTCCATCTTCACTGGTGAGTCTAGGGTTTTATTCTATGTGGTCCATGCAAAGTTAAGGATTAAGTTAAGTGGTCTGTGAATGAAGAAAGGTTGACAACCACTGGAACAATGCATTAAAAACCTTCCCTTGGCAGAGTTCTGTGTGAATGATCCATTTTGACTTCCTTCTAAGATCTCCACCAGCTCCACCAAGAGAGTCTTCAGCTCGTTCAATTTATCTCACGCTAATATCACAAAATAGCCAAACTCATTAATTGAGAGACTGTGAGGCAAAGCATCTCCATTGGAGATATGTACTCCAGAACTAGCTGCACCTCCATCAAAGTTCAAACAAGTACATCTCCTCAACCATATGGAAAATACCCAGACACGTGGGATCAAGCAACTGCTAATTCACAAACTTACTCAATATGCCTGAATCATCCAACATGAACAGCCAAGATGGCACCATTGATCAGTATTCTAATTGGACCAGCCACATAAATACTGGAACTCTACGCTCACTTTCACACATCCAAAGCCTTTCTATCATCTGCAGGTCAGCAGTGTGATGGAAACCTCTCCACTTGACTGGATGAGAGCAGCAGCTACTTGACAAACCTTCTTGGGCACCACATTACTGTTCACAGCAAATTAACTACAAGAACCTTCCACTGACAAATTGCCCCAGAGATACCTGCCTAGCCCACTCAAACAGCACCTTCCAGCCCATTGACCTCTACGTCCGAGAAGGCCAAAAGTAGCAGGTTTACGCTGACAGGTGCAAGTTCTCCTCAATTTCACACATTATGCCGAATTGGAAATATAGCGCTGGTCCCTCATTTCACTCCATCTTAATCCTGGAATTTCCTGCCCAACAATACCATCAGATTCCATTCACCAGAATGACTGCAGCCATTCAAGAAACTAGTTCATATCCACCTTCGCATGGGTATCAAGGATGGATAATGAATGCTGGTATGACACTCAGATCCTTAAAATTTTGAAAGAAACAATTCTTATTCTTCAATTTCTCTCTTCTTATTCAGTTCAACCCTTTCAAACTTTTGTGTCTGGCTGCAGATTACAGGTAATTTTGAAGCCAGTTCTTGTTAAAGTTTATTATCTGTGAAAGTGCCTCCAGGGATCTTAGCCCTTCCACAGTGTGTACAATTCAAGGCCATTAATGAAACTAGATTAAGATGAACATTTGAATTTCCTGGTGTTCTGGGATGATTTCTTAATACAATAACCAGATGGAAGGCATTCTATAACAAGACAAGATTAAGTAATGATCTTATGGAAACTATCCCTGAGAAAAGAATGATCAGGGTATAATTTCAAATTCATTTTAAGGATGACAAAGCTGGGCTTGAATCTCATGTTTTAAACTTAAATTAAGACATTTGTAATAATACTAGGTCAAGGATGACTGAAGTGGACCGGCAAAAGAGATTAAAAGATAAGATTAACAGAGGCAAACATTTAAGTATGTACAACTTTAAGTGAATATTTCCTGTTTCTCAACAAAGATGAATGCGACAAAATGGCCAACTAAAGGTGGTATTAATTAAATGGAAGTAATCCAGGAGATTACTTAGAAATCTTTAGAAATATTTAGAAAAAAAATGATTAAAATGAACATAAAGAGGGAGAGATAAAGAATGAGAATAAGAAGCAAATTGTGGAAAAATGCATAAAAATAAATAGTTAATGTAGACATCGGTCTGTATAGGATAAAACTTGAGAATTAATAATGAGAAGTAAAAAAATGAAAGAGATTCTAAATAATTTTGTATCTGTGTTCATGATAATCAGTAGGTGATAGGGAGAGAGGATCTTCAAAATAACTAACGCTGGAGAAAAATACCAAACAAACTTATGGAGGTAAAAGTCCACCATTTCTCTTCACTCGATGAGATCTTAAGGGAAGTTTCTGGAGGGATGTTGGCTGCACTGACTGTGATCAATTAAAATTTATTGGGTTCTGGAGAGGCTTCGTGAATTTGGAAAACAGATAGGTGTAATATCCCTTTTCAAGAAAGGAGGGAGATGGAGAGCAGGATACAATAGGCTAGTTAACCTAACACTGGTCAATGCTGAATCCATCATTAAGGAGATTTAAAAAAAAACATAAGGCGCTCAAGCAGAATCAGCATGGATTTATGAAGAGAAATGGGGAAAAATATGCAAAAGTTTGTAATTTCCAGAAGACGTGTGATATGATGCCATATAAAGGATTACTGCAAAAGGGAAGAACAGTTTGAGGTGTCTCTAATTTTCTAAATATATTGGAGTGGATAGGGTCCCCAACTAACAGAAATAAAAGAGCAAAGAAAATGAGTAATTTTTTAGATTGGCAATAAGAAATAGTTGAGTGCTTTCGGGATAATTGTTATCCTGTCGTGAGACAAAATACATTAAGGAATTAGATGAACGGGCCTAGCAGGTTTTTGTCAGATTTGCTGATTAAATAAAGATGTGGGTTATTGGCCAATGCACAGTAAGACAGAATTTAATACACCTCCAACTCAACACCAAAGCAATATCTCCTGTATATCATCCTCATCTGTGACGCTGAATGCATGATTCCTATCTCTTGAAGTTTGGATAACCCTCGATATTGCCAGTATCAAGTTCTCATTTGTGCAACTGTAGATATTTCATCAACAGGCTCAGTGAAAAGCTGCAATGATGTATCATAGCTTCCAAGAACTAGCCCCAGTACTTCCACTCCATTACATAGGTTGAATTTTTCAATCGCACAGTATTCTCTTGAAGAGAGCCAGTGTGGTGCTAATTAATCTTGAATTATTGTTCTGGAGGAGTGCAGTGGCAACTTGACTGCAGTTTAATAGTGGTTCTTTGCTGCTGGTAATGTGTGGAGAATGCCAGCCCGACAGTCCAGGAAGATTTGAACACAAGACTCCAAGGTCAATAGAAGGTGTTTGTACCAACAATGATACATCACATTTTTGCATCACATTTCTGGGATTTGGCAGAATTATCAACATGTGTAAAGAATATAATTCCATTTTTTTAAAAATCATGCAATTTCAAATTATTTATGGAAAGTGCCAATGCTATAATTGACATCAAACCTTCATGTTGCTTCTTTGGATTCTGTACTTCATAGGCAATTCAAAACTTGGCACTGCCAGTAATTTTAATAATATAAAAGTGCGAGAGAAACTCAGGTCACGCAACGCCAAAAGAAAACTATTATTGTAATGTGCGTCGAAAGAACCAAAGACTTGTTGATCCAAACCAAGGCTTTTATTAACTAAAAGACTGGAGCATATCACAAGTAGGTCGACCAGTCCAGAATGACCTGGTCCGGCTAGGAGCAATCGTTTAAGACCTGCCAGTGGTGTGGCTACACTCTCAGCCAATCACAGTCATCCTACACTACCATCTGTACACATGTACATATACACATTGGTGATAGAATCTGGACTATCACATTTAATAACCAACATTTTGGGCCTGAGCCTTTTGTCAGGGTATGAACAAAAAGCAGGTAGGAGCCGGAGTAAAAGAGGTAGGGAGAGGAGGGCAGAAGGAGCATGGGCCAACAGGCAAAAGGGCATAGGTGGACACGGGAGGGAAGGCAGCAGAACAAAATAGCTAAGAAGTGATAAGGGGTGGGTGTAGTTCTCCGAATGAAGAGGAAAGGAGGCGGGGAGCTGGAGGAACAGGGAAGAGGAAAGAGATAGATAGGGATGGGCCCAGGAAAAGCCAGAGAAGTTTATGCTAATACCATTTGGTTTCCATGCTGCATGAATATGTGATTAGATAACAGTTATTTTAAAATTCTTTGGAAGTTCAGGCAGAAGTTTCTGCTGAGAAATGTTGGCAAAAAAGGTAGGGTTACATCTTGCCAATAAAAGTCTGCAAACGCAGTGATTGAAGTGAATACAATGCTGGAGAAAGTCAGCAGGTGAAGCAACCTAATTTATGAAAAGATACATCGCCAACGTTTTGAGCTTGCGCCCTTCATCGAAGTGTGAGTAAAATGTGGACGGTCACTTGAATAAAATGGGAGAGAGTGGGGAGGAGCACAGACCCACAGGTAAGAGGCAATAGGGGATAAGAGAGGGAGGGCACAACAGAAAACAGGGGGAGGAGGGATGCCTCTGTGATTTGAGAGGGAAGGGGTGAAGAACTGGAGGGCAGGAGATGGAGGGATAGGGAAGAGAGTGTGAATGGAGAAATCAGAGAATTCACTGATGATGCCATCTGGTTGGAGTATACCCAGATGGAATACAAATACCTTTTATCCCGAAATTCCGAAAACCAGCAACCTCCAAAATCCGACACTTTTTTCAGTAGACAACATGTGCTCAAACATAGCACCAAACATGACCTGACACAACGCTACTGCAACTCCCCTGTATTCCGTCGCATTCCGCTGAAACTACTGTACCAGCACCAGCACAGGGGAACTGAGAAGGAGGCTGTTCTTCTGGCGCTGATACAGCGGGGGCAAGAGAGATGACAGTGCGACTCATGCGGGCGAGGGGGGAAGAGAGAGATGGCAGTGCGACTGAGGGGGGGAGAGTGAGTCAGCACCGCAATTCGGGCAGGCGGGGGGAGAGAGAGATGGCAGCACGTCTCGGGTAGGGGGTGGATGCGACAGTGTGACTCGGGGGCGGGCTTAGAGGGACAGAAATCAAAATGATTCCAAAATCCGGAAGATTCTAAACAATGGCAGGTGTTCCAGTCCTGATGATCCACGATAAAAGGTTAGGCACCTGAATTATAATTACATCTTACCTGTATATTTCAGGTAGAATAGATGCTTTGAATGAATGGCTTGCAGATGGTTGTGAGGTCTGAAATAAAGCAGCAGCTTACAGACAACACACTACAATCAGTCATTGGCCTCTGATCGAAAACATATTTGTATGTTGTGGAGCATTTAAAGTTCTGCAACTAAATACTCTTGAGATCCGGTAGGTTACACTAAAGCAAATGAGTCACTGAAAAGGGAAATCTATTTCTTATTATGGCCTCAAGAAGATGTTTCAATTAAACAGAAATGCAGATTGAGATACAAATAATTTGTTGAGCTGTCGTTGTCGATATCAATTTTTTTCTGTGTCCAGTTACTGTCATTGTCTGTAAGGGGGAAAACACCTCAAGGAGCCAAGGTAAATGAATAGTAGTCTGACGTAGGTATTCTTGTTGTTCCAGGGCTGAGTGTATGGCCAGAGAGATGGGATTTGGCCTGGACTTGATGCATAAGTAGGCAAATTGGAGTGGGTTCATGCTGACTGATAACTGGATTTAATGTGAGCCATGACCAGCCTCTCGAAGCACTTCACGATGGTGGGTATCAGAGACACCAGGCAGTAGTTATTTAGTCCCGCCGCTATGTTCTTCTTTGGCACTAGGATTTTACCGATCTTCTTGAAGCAGATGAGCACTTCAACGTGTTGCAGAAAGGTTTGAAGAGGTCCTTGAATCCTCCTGCCAGCGGGTCTGTGCAGGGTCAGAGTAAACATCCAGTTGCTTTCCATGGGTTCATTCTCCAAAGGCTGAGCTGATGCTGACAGTGGTCACTTTGGGTGCAGCTGAGCCCAAGGTTGATGGGGTGTGTGCTGTCACCTCACTGAAGATTTAACATTGGCCACTCTTCAATCCTTTGAGACCTCTCCTATCACTAGTGATAATACAAAGCTCTCTTTCAGAGATCCAGCAAATTGTTCCCTTGCCTTTTCAATAACTGGAGATATCAGGCCCAGGGGACATGTCCACCTTAATGCTCCACAAAAGACCAAATTCCACCCCTTTCTTGATCTCAAAATATCCCAACACATGAGCATGCTCCACATAATGCAACCTACCTCCTTGGTAAATACCAATGCAAAGTACTATTTAGTACCTCACTCACTTTCTCTGACTCCAAGCATAAATGCTCTCCTTTGTTCTTAAGTGGTCCTATCCTTTCCTTCATCATCTTCTTGTCTTTAGTGGAATTATAAAATGGATTTAATTCTGTTCACAAAGGATATTTCATGGCTGTATTCAACCTTCCTAATGTCCTGCTTGAGTTATTCCTGCAATCCTTACATTCTTCCAGATCCCTGTACAATTGTAGCTTCCTGAATTTTGTATATGGTTCTTTTCTTCGTCTTTTTGACTTACATATGCATCCATTATCTTTTTGATATTCTCTCTCTTCCCACCATCATTCTTCCTCTCTCCAATTCTGAACAGTGGTTTCCTCACTTTTCTACTTCTAAAGAAGAGTCAATCATCTGAAGTGTTGGCACACTCTCTTACTCACACAAAGTGCAACCTTGCTGAGGAATGTTTGGTTCCATTTCAAATTTCTACTACTTTGTGTGCAGAAATATTTTGGCTCCAGTGCCTTGATTATTCTCCCTAGCCCTGTATAACCATATAACCATCTACAGCATAGAAACAGGCCAGTTTGTCCCTACAAATCCATGCCAAACATCTTCTCCCACCTAGTCCCACTGACCTGCATTTGGCGCATAACCCTCCACTCCTCTCTCGTCCATATATCTATCCAAACTATCCTTGAATATTAACATAGATCTCGCTTCTGCCACCATTGCCAGAAGTTCATTCCATACCCACACCATCCTCTACGTGAAGAAATTCCCCCTCATGTTAAACTTTTTGCCTTTTACTCTCAATCCATGCCCTCTTGTTTGAATCTCCCCCACTCTCAGTGAAAAAAGCCTATTCACATTGACTCCATCTGTCCCCTTATAATTTCAAGTCACCCCTCAACCTTCTATGCTCCAGGGAATAAAGTCCCAGCCTGCTCAACCTTTCCCTGCAACTTAAACCCTGAAACTCTGGCAACATTTTTGTAAACCTCCTCTGCACTCTCTCTATATTGTTTATATCCTTCCAGTAATTTGGCAACCAAAACTGCGCACAATATTCCAAAATTAGCCTCACACAATTTCAACATAATATCCCAACTCCTGTGTTCTACGCTCTGATTTATGAAAGCCAACATATTAAATGCCCTAGAGCATTGTATTGGCATTCTAATCTTTCACAATTTCAAAGCACTTTCAAGCTGAAATTTAATAGCACAAGAAATGTAAAATTAGTGTGACTTACGCATGTTGGAACTTACAACAGGACCTAGCTGTGTCAATTCTTTCCCTACATCTTGAAGGAGTTTTATTCTTTCTCAGAAATTGGGGTGACTCTTCTTCTATACAATCTCAAGTTAAAGGCATGGGATGGTTAGGATAGCAGTACCCACCGTTACTCACACATTTACCCAAACCTCTCAGGGAACAGTTAAGTTCAGTTCAAGGTCTTTCAGACTCTGCTGCCTCGAAAGGTAATTTTTCTGATCCATATCTAAGATTATCCATCTGAGTTTCCCAGTCCTCAGGAAACTTGGTAAATAGAAGAGGCAAATATTGATTGTTGGATTCATTGTGCTGCGCACCACAGAAATAAGCATTTCAGTTCAAGCATCCAAGCTGAATAAGATACTGATTTCAACTATTGGTCAGTGTTTGACTCCAGAAAAAGTACGGATGTGATAGTACAGATCTATCACCAATGTATATAGTTACTGTATCTAGACTGTGCTTACAGCGATTGGCTGAGAGCTAAGCCACGCCTATTGTCTGGGCCTTAAAGGGTTGTGTCCCTAGCCAGGTCGGTTCATTCTGGTCTGGTCGGCCACCTGTAAAGAGCTCTACAATTTTATTAGCAAAAAGAATTTTTTTTGAAAGGGATGGAGCGTTTAACTCGGCCAGAAAAAACTTGATATCGACCGACAGTCAGCTACAGCCTTCAAAGCCTTTAAGTTCTGCAGAGCTCTACAACGGGTTTATAACAATGAACTTGGCAAAGTGAAACAGCAGTGCTTCTTTCCTCCCATTTCACACCTCCAAACAACCTGTTTATAACATCCAACCAAACAAGAGAGGCTTTCCTCTAACATTTCTTCTTCCCTCCCCCATCACCCTCCAACACCTTCCTCGTTATTCCTTCCCAACTCACAACCTCTCACCCTTCAGTCCTCTGCCTGTCTCCAAGTCCTTCTGGGCCCTTCTCCAAGCTTCTTCATGTCTGTAATCTGAGGTTTTTTTTAAACCTTGTCTTGATAAAGAGCCCCAACATTGACTAGCCATTTCTACCTTTGAATGCTGTCTGGCTTATTGAGTTACTCCAGCATTTTGGTGTTTGCCCAGAAAGCTTCCAGTCCTTGCTGCTAAAGCCCCTCTGCTAAACAGTCGGGCTTGCAATCTGATAAGGAATCTGTTTCCTGCCTTTTTTAGACTCCAAATATCCTTTTCCATTTCTGAAGCCTTTTGCTATTTACCTGTTTAAATGCCAATTAAACTCTCCCACTTCCAGCCAATATCTTGCTCTTAATATGTAAATTAAAATAACAATCAAGAAATAATTGCAAATTGCTGCAGAACATGATAAATGATGCAGATATGATGTAGCTAGTTCAAGCAAGTGCTCTTCCCCACCTTTCTTAAAGCAATTTTATTTTTTAAAACATCAAGGGTACAGACTTTGCTTTCTTGGCAATATAATGTTGATTTGCACTTTAGTTGAAGGAAATTAAATGACTAATTAGTGCATGGGAGCACTGAATTGAGAACACACATCCTGCATAAATTGCTTTTCAACTTGCAATTGCTTGTCTTTCTGTTTTGCAGAGATGAAAGCACTTGTGACACTTTCTCAGACAAGCCTGAGTCAAAGCCTCAACCTCAATATTAAACAGTGCAAACAGGGTGATGCACAATTCAAGGGCAATTGATTCCAAACTTAGATGGATCACGTGGATTTTTTGAGATCAAAAATATGTCGACATTGCTTTGTGTAAACTATTTCTGCTATTTTTCTAAGACTATTTGGAAAATGCTACTGTTAAATAGCATACAAAATAAAAATCTGATAGCTTATTATTCTTTCAGGCTTTGTGGGTTGAGCCAGTATTTAATTGGCATCTTGATTGCCCTTGAGAAGGTGGTGGTCAGCTGCCTTCTTGAACTGCTGCAGTCCTGCAGGTGTGGGCATGCACATCATGGTATTGATGGGGAGCTCCAGAATTCTGATCCAGTGATGGGGTGGAAGGAAAACAGCGATACATTTCCAAGTCAGCATTGTGGACAGCTTTCCAGTAGGTCATATTCTCATGCATTTGCTGCCCTTGTCTTCACTGCTGATAGAAACCATGGGTTGGGAAGGTTCTTAAAAAGGAGTCTTGGGGCAGTCGCAGGGCATCCTGCAGATGGTATAAACTGCTGCCTCTGTGGGTCAGTGAAGCGAGTGAATGGGATGCGTATCAAGCAGGAGGAACTCCATACCATCATTTCGCATCACCTTCAGCCATAGGTCTCTTGCGGTCTGCTTAGATAGTATTTTGTTGCGCCTGCTTCAAAAAATGGCCATCGTCCAGCATTAGGTTTGTCATCTTGCAACCGACTCAACCACAGTAAAACTAGCAACTCAAGATGAGCATCTATTAATTAATAATTAGAAGCAAAGGAACTTAAAAGCATAATATGGGGAATCTGAAATAAAGCCTGAAAATGCTCTGCGGGTCTAAATGATCCAGTAATTAACAAAATTTCAATCTTGTCCTCCATTCACTTCTCATTATCTCATCCCTAGTTTAGGGAAGTAATTGATCACTTTAGGAGCTCCTTCATTCAATCCTTGTGTGCCTCTCACCTTATCATTGCCCATCACTAATTCTCAGTTTAACTCCCACTCAATTTCTTGTTTTTGATTTCTCACACCATTCAAAAGAAACAAATCTCGAAGAAGGCCTACCAGGATCTGTTGGAGTAGATTGAGGCATGTCACCAAAGACTCCCGTAAACTTCTACAGGTGCGTCGTGGAGAGCATTCTGGCTGGTTGCCTCACTGCCTGCTAGAGAGGTGCCAACTCCCACGACAAGAAAAACAAAACTCCGGAGGGTTGTTAACTCAGCCTGTGACATCACAGGCACCAGACTTCACTTCATCGAGGACATCGACAAGAGGCGGTATCTTAATAAAGCAGGTTCTATAAGCAAAGACCCCCACCACCCAGGCCATGCCCTCTTCACACTGCTACCATCGGGAAAAAGATACAGGAACCTAAAGATGTGCCACTCAGCGGCACAAGGACAGCTTCTTCTCCACTGCCATCAGATTCCTGAATAATCAGTGATTCAATGCCTTACTTTCCATGCACTATTTTGTTCTTTTCAATTTATTGTGGAAGTGATTTATATGAATGTTTGGACTTTGACGCTGCCGCAAAACATCAAATTTTGTGACTTGTTCGTGACAATAAATTCTGATTCTGATGTTCAAGGAGTCAAATCTTCTGATCCAACAAGGCAATTTACAGCCTCCAGACACATTGGATTGAATAGTTTCAGATGCATCTGCCATAAGATTCCTGTTTTTGCCCTCACTGGTGCATGGTCCAGCCAGCAATCCAGAAATTAGCACCCTTAAGGTCCTGCTTTGTAGCTCCCTTCCAAACTCCCTATTTTCCCTCTTCATGCCCTCATCCATTTTCCTATGTATGCCATTGGTAGCAACGTGAATCACAACATCTTGCGGCTCACCTTCCTGCTTGAGAATGCCCTGGACTTGATCTGAGACATCCCTGAGGCATATACAATCCAGGAGTCTCAATAATGTTCACAGAACCCTCTAACTATCCTACCCCAATCTTATTGCTCTCACCTGTTTCCCTTCTAAGCCAAAGGCCAGAGGCCAGAATGATTTGTCCTTGACAGATCATTCTTGTCTCTCGTCCCCTCCCCTCACTCCTACAGTATGCAAAACCGTATGGTTATTATCAAAGGGAATGTCCACAGGGGAGCTCTGTGAGTTCTAGCTCCAGTTCCCTAACACCACCTGTACGGAGCTGCAGCTGAAAGGACTTCTTGGAGGTGTAGTCATTAGTACAATCAAAGGAACAGCAATGGAAAATTCACCAGACAATGGTAAATTCAAAATAATAGTTTTTATTAAACCATTATATCATTTCTTACTTATCTCTAAATTTAACTCTATCTAAAAAAACCATTATTTGCAAATGTAAATGTGTGTGTGTATTAAAGTACAAAATCATTACAGTTTAAACTTGATTCTGAAAAAGTCACTTTTAAAAGTCTAGTTTCAAATATCTTGTTGACTTCAGGATCCTTTTAAAAAAGCAGTTCAGAAGTAATTTGAAGCACTTTTAAACATTATATTTTCAGATCTCTTTAAACTCACAAGTCTTGATGATCTGTCTTTCAAACAAGAGTGACCAATTTCTGGGCACAAATGAGAAGTGGTCTTACTTTAAAAAAAAAATTATTTTAAATTTTCAGGAGAAAAACTTTTACAAAGTCCATAATATAAAAATGAAAACTACAACTAACCCACCCACCTCCACCCATCCTCAGCAAACTCCGCAAAGAAAGCATTAAAAATAATCATTATAAAAAAACACATATAACAATTTAAGATGTTACTAAACTCATACATTTCAAACAAGGCGACCACACCTTAATAAAAGTTATAATTATCATGCAAGTTATATGTCATTTTCTCCATATAAATACAGGACCTCAACTCATTAAGCCAACGAATTACATTTACCTCCACCTCATCTTTGCATGAAATCACAACACATTTATATGCTACAGCCAATGCTAAATGAAGAAATGCAGTCTGAAACTTATCCAACCCCAAATCAGTAAATGGGGCAATACAGCCCAACAAAAATTTTTTTGGATGTAACAAAAATTGGATCTTGAACAATTTGTGAAGAAATTCCCTAATTTTTTTTGCCAAAATGATTGAACATTAGCACAAATGCAAACTGAATGTAAAAATGTTCCTATACATAGTCCACATCTAAACACAACTCTGAATGACTAAATCCATATTTTTTTCAATTTCTCATGGGTCAGATACAACTGATACAAAAAAATTATAATTAACCATACTATATCTTACATTAAGAAATTTAGTCACACCATCAAAACACATAATCTCCCAATTGGCCTGATTAATATCACAAATTAAATCATTTTCCCATTTAATCCTAGATTTATCTAAATTTATTTTATCCATACATTACGCATACATCTCAGAAATGAAACCCTTATTTAATGAATGAGAAATAATTTCTCTTCCAAAATTATCTCTCACTAATGCTCTAATTTGGAAGTACACAAATAAAGAATTCACTGGAATTCCAAATTTCTCTCTAAGTTGATTAAACAATAAAAATTTACCCTCTTCAAAACAATCCTGCAATTACTTTATTCCTTTAATCTGCCATTCTCTTAAAAAATCTATTATTCAATGAAAAATAAATCAATTTATTTTGATATATTAGAGCTTGAACTGATATTTTACCTTTCATACCTATCAATAAATTTATTTTAGTCCAAATCTCTAACAAATGTTTTTTTAAATCAGTCCACTATATCTCTGTAATAAAACAGAATTCCACTTAAATATAAACTGATGCAAATAAGGTTCAGAAATTCTACCCTAGCCCAATTAGGGGGAGAAGGGTATGAAACATCCAGCATACGATTAATAAATCTGAGCTGCTTCATAATAGTTTTGAAAATGAAGTAGTTTTAAACCTCCCAAAACGTATTTCCAAATCAATTTATGTTTCGCTACTCTAGCTAGTTTTCACTTCCATAAAAATTCTCGTACTACTTTATTTAAATCCTGAAAAAAAGATTTTGGAAGTAATCGACTGAAAAAGATACTGAATTTGCGGAAAAATATTCATCTTAATACAATTTACTTGACCTATTAATGACAAAGGTAGATCCTTCCATTTAATCAAATCAGCCTTCATCTTTCTCATTAAATTATATAATGATTGAGCATTTACATCAATCATTATACCTAAATACTTAATTTTTTCAGTCCAATTAAGTTTAGTAATTTGTCTACACTGATCATAATTTGTATCAGAAATTGGTAATATTTCACTTTTATCCCTATTCACTTTATATCCTGACAGTTTACCATATTGTTCTAAACATTCTTGCAAATAAATTAAAGATCATTCTGGATTAGTTAAATATATCAAAACATCATCAGCAAAAAAGTTAATCTATTCATCCTCTGCTATCCTTATACCTCTAATATTCTCATTCTGTCTAATAGCTTGAGCTAACAGTTCAATGACCAATGCAAGTAGAGCTGGCGACAAGGGACAACCTTGATGAGTTGAACATGATAATTTAAATAACAAAGAGGTTTGACCATTTGTTGTCACACTAGCACCTGGATTATTATATAATGCCTTTACCCAACCAATAAAAAAGGGTCTAAACTTATATTTCTCCAAGACTTCAAATAAAAAATTCCATTCTACTCAATCAAAAGCTTTTTCAGCGTCAAGAGCAACTACCATTGGTAAGTTGGGTTGCTGACGTGATGCATTGATCAGCAAAATCACTCTAAGAATATTGTCAGAGGCATACCTATTTTTAATAAAACCAGCCTGATCTACATGTACCAATGGAGGTAAATACTTAGCAAGTCTATTTGCCAATAATTTCGCTATTATTTTATAATCTGCATTCAATAAAGAAATTGGCCAATATGAAACTACATTCAAAGGGTCTCTGTCTTTTTTGGTATAACAATTATTATTGCACTCAAACATGAATTTGGTAAAGCTTGTTCTTGCATCACCTGGTGAAGAACGTCCATAAATAGAGGAGACAAATCATCATATAAAGCTTTATAAAATTCAACAGTAAACTCATTGTCTCCTGGAGACTTCCCATTAGGTATTTATTGAATAACATCCTTAATCTCTAAATCCATAAAAGGAGAACTCAATTTCCTCACATCATCTTCCCCTAATATTGGCAAATTTAAATCCGACAAAAAAGATTCAATAGAACCATCATCTCTGTGATGATATGTAATTACACTACTAGGTCACCAGGGGTCATCACGGTGAACTTGGATATAAAGCAGTCCAGAGCTCCAGTCTTGCCTTCCAGTTTCATCTTGCAGACAGACAAGACGTCTTAGTGTACATATTAATTTATTAAAGCTGTCTTATACTCACACTGCTGGTGTGGTTATTGTCAGTACAATCTAGAATTCCCTCAGAAGTATATAATATCTGATAAAATGATAAAAATTGGTCATTAATTTCCTGAGGTTTAAAAGTAACTGAGTTATCTTTCCTCACAGCATTAATAGTTCTTGATGCTTGTTCTGTTTTCGATTGCTACGCTAGAATTTTATGAATTCTATCCCCTAACTCATAATAACGTTGCTTAGATCATATGTTTGTAATGTGTTATATCGCAACTTCAATTTGGTTAAAACTGCTTTATTATCCTCCGTACAAATCCTCTGAAATTCTTTTTCCAGATCAACTATCTGTTTTTCCAACAACTGACTCTCCGCCAAAAATGTCTTCTTTTCTTTCGATGCATAACTAATAATTTGACCATGTAAAACTGCCTTCAACACATCCCATAAAGTAAAATTACTCTGAACTGTATTCCTATTCAAATCAAGAAAAGAAGCAATTTGATCCTTAATAAATTTTACAAATTCCGTTTTTTTCAATAGCATTGCATTAAACCTCCACCGAAAAGTTGATTGAGTAATTTCCGGCCCAATACAAGAAATAAATAACAATGAATGGGTCAGAAATTATTCTATTCTTATATTCAGCTTGAGTAAAACAAGATTGCAAATGTGCTGATGCCAAAAATAAATTAATCCTTGAAAATGAATCATGACATTAAGAATAAAATGAAAAATCTTTCTCAGTAGGATTTAACCTTCTCCAAACCTCTGTCAAATTTAAATCTTTAATCAAAGAAATCAATTGGACCGCTGCTTTTGATTTTTTCAAAGTTTTTGGAGATTTATCCAAAAATGGATCTAATACACAATTGAAATCTCCCCCAATCAAAATATTTTCTTTAGCTTGACTCAGAGTTAAAAAAGCTTCAAACACAAATTGTTCATCATCAACGTTAGGAGCATACACATTCAACAAGGACCATGACTCGGCAAACAATTTACAATTAATCATTAAAATTCAACCAGCTGTTTCCACCGAGGATTCGAGTTCAAATGGTATTTCCTTATGAATCAAAATCGCCACTCCTCGTGCTTTAGAATTAAAAGATGAAATTAGATAACCAACCCAGTCTCTCTTCAACTTTAAATGTTCTTTTTTGTTTAAACGAGTATCCTGCAAAAAAAAACAATATCCACTTTCATCTTTTTTTATATAAGCTAAATCACGTTTTCGCTTAATCAGGTTGTTTAAGCCCTAAACATTGAATGTTGCAAAATTCAAACTAGACATTATTTTAACAATTAAAAAAAAACCTCTCTATTCCCTCAGTCCACAAAAAAACCCTTCTCCTCAATAAAATAAAATGAAGCACCCCTTCCCAAATAGCTCCTAAATTAATCAACCACTAGAACCCTCCCCACTTAAACAAAATAAAGATTTCACAAAAAAAAGTTTTTTTTAGATATAACTAGAAACTACAAAAGTAAGAAATAAAATCTCCCCCACAGGTGGCGGATGACTTCCAAAAGCTTCAGTGTCATCCATTCCCCCCCAACCGGACTTACAAAATTATAAGTCTAAATCAATTCACAACCCCAATGAATTCAATCCCAAGGCTTGTTCCGGATTATCAATATCAATCAAACTCTTTGACATATTTGCCTTCCCGTTCCCATTTCCATTCTTCTTATCAGATCTCTTCCTCTTAGGTGAAGAATTCCTTTCAGTAGCCCTATCTGGCAAAGAATTGGCAAAAATTAAAGCTTCACGATCATCTCAAAAAACTGTGATTAGAAATTACCATAAAAAAATCTTCAAAACTGCATGGTATCTAAAAGAAAATTTGTAACCCTTCCTCCAAAGCACCTATTTAGGAGAATTAAATTCTTTACGCCTTTTAATAATTTCTTTACTTGAGTCCAGATTTTAAAAAATCCTTATTTCCCTGTACCATCAACGGAGACTGATATCTATGTGCATTTTGGACTGCAACTCACAAGATGGTTTCCCTGTCTTGATACCGTAGACAACGAATCAAAACAATTCTTGGAAGTTGGCCCGGTTATGGTTTACTTCTCAAAGCTCTATGTGCTCTATCTAATTCCAAACCTTCCGGAAAAAAATCCAATCCTAATGCTTCAGGGATCCACTGTCTCACTTCAGCAGTAGTCAGTGATTCTTCTTCCATACCTTCAGTTTGCAGAGAGGCTTTCCCTTGCTGTTCTTTCAATTCCACTGACGATTTATTCACTTTCCTCCTGGTCTGCATGCGTACAGACAGAGTTCCGACGTGATCAGCCCATTACCGACCAACTTCACTAATGGCCCAAACCCTCTCAAGAAGATCATGGACCAGGGATGCACCGCACATGCCTGGCAGCGCCGGGGCCCATGCATGCGGATCTTCCGACACACTGCCTCGGGCCTCCGCGCCACCGGGACCCACAGCAGTGTCATGCACCAGGCCCAACATTATGCAATCTGGCAATTCTGCAGCACTGATCAAGATAAATGGAAAAAATTGGAAGCCTGACACCATCTTGCGAAGGCTCCGGGGTAATACTTAAGCGAGCTGGAGTGCATTGGTGCTTGGGTAACTGACCAGTCGATTCCGTGGATTCCACTTGGTAAGTAGGCCTCAATTCTTCAGTACACTTGAAAAGAAGTTTCTTCTGAATCTGTGCTTTTGACTTCTTTGTATTAGCAGCCATTGTAGTCTTTTAACATTCAGACAAGCTCAGAATACATTTTCAAGACTTTTTAATAATTCTTTGATTCGGGTATTTGTTAGTCCAATTGGGGGAAGACAGAATTACACTTCTTTTTCCTTCACCATCAGATAACACCACCCCCCCCCCCCCCCCCCCCACAGTGGTCTTACTTATTTAAAAGTCACTTATGTTGTATCTCCTGCGAATAAGATAAAACAAGTCCTGTCTTTCCAGGAGGTCAATATTCAGGACCTCTATCTTATGCCTTCAGTTTTCTTCCATGATGAAGCTGCACTCTTTATTTTCAAAAGAGCAGTCGGAAAGTGGTATCCCTTTTCTAATTCATTTTTCTCTGTTTCCCTTCAGCTTATCCCCTCTCCACAGGAAATATTGGTCCTTTTAATCCTGTCTGAACAGGATGGTGAGTTTCCTTAAACTGACCCCTTTGTCACGGATTTCATATTTTTTGCAAATGTCTCATGTCACATGGTATGTGACATCATTTCTGTCATTGAAGTTCATAGGGTCTTCTTCACTTAGGTGCTAAAAGCATTTTAGTCCACTTGTGCCTCCGTGATGTCTTCCCACATAGACACAAAATGGCTGTGCGTTTACACAGGTGCTTCTGAGATTACACATGCAGTGAACTGAGATTCACTGGTGATGGGTTGTGTAGATGACTGGCTCCTCCCTCCAGGCTCCGCCCCCATCTATCCATATATAACTCAGGTTTCTGGCCTAAATCCGGAGCCCTACTGAAGACCGTTGTAAGATCCTACCCTTTGTTATAAGCTAATAAAAGTGTGTGTTCTCCCTCCAGTCGTGAGAGCTTTTATTCACGCTACAATTTTATTAGCTTAATAACAAGAAGATGGAAGCGCTGCTCAAGCCGAGTCTGCTCCTGATCGACCCTCTGTCCCCAGATGCTGCCGATGAGTTCGCTTACTGGCTGGACCCCTTCCAGGCCTACCTGAACATAACCAGAGTTGTGCTCAACACTGACGAACTCAAGAGGTTGGCCCTCATTTCCAGGGTAGGAGCTAAAGGATATGCTGTCATTTGGGACTGTGCAATTGAAGCTTTGAAGGCTCAGTACCTGAAGTCACAAAACGAGGTCCTAGCGAGGCATCAACTCGCTCTACATCAGCAGTGGCCTGGAGAGACCATTAATGACTCTCTGCTTTACCTGTGAACTCTTGCCAAGAAGTGTCGGAGTGAAATGGCCACCAGCCATATTTGTGAGGAAGAGCAAATATGGGACATCCACTTGAGATACGTGAGGCAGTGACTCCTCGAGTCAGGTAAGAAAGACTTGGCCAGCCACGCTGAATTGGCCAAATCCCTTGAACAACACCAGCTCAAGACTGAAGGCCTCGAGGCCAATGACAATGTTCTCCCCCATGAACCCTTCCCCAGACTGGCAACCCCTGCTACCCTTGCCCTAATGGCAGCAGCCTCCCACGCTAGGGAGCACTCCCACACGGTAGAAGCCAACATCCTCATTCTCGCCGCCCAGCTAAGAACTCTGCTCCAGCTGTGGCAATAGGGGTCACTGGGTAAAGGTCTTCCACACGAAAGGAACTCTGGGGAAATCCACAGCCTGCACAGCTCCTGACTCCAACTCCAGCCCCAAGCGAAAAGTCTCGTTGGTCATCTTGCCATGATTCAAATTCGAATTTAGCACCATCATTAACAGAGAAAGAAGAAGGGCGGCCATCTTGCAGCGCCAAGAGGTTGTCGCCATCTTGCCTGCCAGCACATTAGGAAGGAGGGAGCTACTTGAGCAAGGAGGACTATGGAGTCTCTGGGGTCCTAGCTTTGATCATTCTGGACCAAGACAGACCACATCAACTCAGCAACTCTATAGTGACTGTCAAGGTAAATAGACACCCAACTAAATGCTTAATTGACACTGGCTCTACAGAAAGATTCATAGACTCTCAGATTGTTCAGGAATGCAAATTTAAATGGTATCCTTCCAATTACCGTATATTTCTAGCATCTCATTTGCACTCTACTCTTATCCAAGAACATTATTCTGTACATTTGTCTTTTGGAGGGGCGGGGGGGCGGATTTGTAAACTTCGGTTGTAGGTCCTTAACGATTTGTGTGCTCCAGTATTGTTTGGTCTTGACTTCTTGTGTCATCTTAAAAATGTGACCTTGGATTATTCTGGTCTCCTCCCTCTCATAATGACTTGGAATGGAGGGCCATTAAAATCAGAACCCACATGAAGCCTCTCCACACTTAATATCGAACCCCCCCCACCTTCCCAAACCTGTCTCCAGAGTGAAAGCTGATTGAGAGTTCATAAAATCAGAGACTCAACGCCTGCTCAATGAGAAAATTATTGAACCTAGCATTAGCCCGTGGAGTGTGCAAGTGGTGGTAGTAAAAGAGTAAAACAAGTCCAGACTAGTAATTGACTATAGCCAAGCAATTAATTGTTTCACACTACTGGACGCATACCCCCTCCCTCGAATTTCGGACATGGTGAATGATATTGTGAGTATTGGGTCTATTCGATCATCGACCTAAAGTCTGCCTATCACCAGCTGCCGATCCGTTCCAAGGACCGTCCCTATAGCACTATTGAGACAAATGGCCATCTCCATCAATTCAGGAGGCTCCCTTTCAGTATTAACAATGGGATTTCTATCTTCCAGAGGTAGATGGGCAAGATAGTGGATGAGTATAAGTTGAGTATAGCCTCCCTTACCTCGATAATGTCACCAACTGTGGCCATAACTTGGAGGATCTTAATGCCAAACTTCAGAGCTTTCTCCACGTGGTGAAAACCCTGGACCTCACTTATAACTCCAGTAAGTATGTGCTCAGGACTAAACGACTGGCGATTCTGGGCTAGGTGGTGGAGAATGGTATTATTGGCGCCGACCCCCGTAGGATGCATCACCTTTTAGAGCTCCCTATTCCAACGACCATGAAAGCTTTGAGGAGATGTCTGTGGTTTTTCTCATATTACGCCCAGTGGGTCCCTCAATACGCTGATAAGGTTCACCCCCTTTTAAAATCCACTACTTTTCCCCTCTTGTCTGAAGCCCAAATGGCTTTTACCTATGTCCAAAGGCACATTGTGAAACTCACCATGCACGCAGTGGATGAGAATGTACCTTTCCAAGTGGAAAGTGATGCATCAGATGTGGCTCTGGCCGCTACCCTTAACCAGGCGGGCAGACCTGTGGCATTTTTCTCCCAGACCCTACAAGGCCATGAGCTCCAGAATCCCTCTGTGGAGAAAGAGGATCAAGCCATTGTAGAGACTATCAGGCACTGGAGGCCCTACAAGGCTGGTAGGAAATTTACACTCCTCACTGACCAGCAATCTTTTGCATTTATGTTCAATAACGTCAAGAGGGGAAAAATTAAAAATGACAAAATTGCTAGGTGGAGGATCAAACTCTCCACCTACAATTATGACATTGCCTATCAGCGTTAATGAGCCTCCAGATGCCTTATCCAGAGGAAGCTATGCCTCAGCATACACTGGCCAACTGCAATCTCTGCATAATGAGCTCTGCCATCCAGGGGTTACCTGCATGGCTCACTTTGTCAAGGCTCGCAATCTGCCTTACTCAAAGGAAGATATTATGAAAATGACTAGGTCTTGCCAGGAGTGCAAGTCGCACTTCTACTGCCTCACAAAGGTACTCCTGATAAAGTCATCCCGGTCCTTCTAATGGCTTAGTGTTGATTTTAAGGGACCTCTCCCCTCCATGAATGGGAATGCATTCTTTCTCTCCATCATTGATGAGTACTCCCATTTCACATTCATGTCCAGACACCTCAACCTCCTTATTTATCAAGGCCTTAGATTCTATTTTTGCCCTGTTCTGGTATCCCAGCTATATCCATAGTGACTGGGGCTCATCATTTTAAGCGAGAAGTTATGTCAGTACCTGCTGGCAAGGGGCATTGCATCCAACAGGACTACTAGCTGCAACCCCAGGGGGAATGGGCAGGTTGAAAAAGAAAATGCCATGGTCTGGAAAGCCGTCAAATTGGCCTTCAAGTCAAGAGGCCTTTCAGACTCATTCTGGCAGGATGTCATACCAATGGTGCTCCACTTCATTCGGTCACTACTCTGTAGAGTGACCAATGTGACTCTTCGTGAGTTTTTCCTCAATTTTGAAAGGAGATCGGTATCGGGAATCACACTCCCAACTTGGTTCACTACACTAGTCTGGTCCTCGTAAGAAAGCATGTGAGGAAAAACAAAACCAACGCCCTGGTAGAGAGGGTGAGACTGCTCCATGCCAATTCCACATATGCCCACTTGGAGTACCCAGATGGCTGGGAAGACACCATCTCTATCAGGGACCTGGCACCGCCAGAACAGAGAATCCATTGACTCAGGTGACCCATGGGTTCCAGAACCCTTCCTCTCCACCTCCAATCAGGGCCTCAGGAGATTCAGTTCAGGAGTAAGTCAACCCTCTCCATCATAGAACTGACTGGAGACCCTACCACCCACCGTGCCTCCACTATGAGGGGACCAGGAGACCCAAGGAGCCCAAGGCCCACCGGTGCTGAGGTACTCCTCCAGGTTTTCCAGACCTCAGATCATTTAAATCTGTAACTAATTGTATATATTCTGATTTTTTTTTTAGTGCTGAGTCTGTGTTCTCTATCTTCATCCACAGGCCCTAATTGTGCAGGAAGGGCTGAATGCAGTGAACTGAAATTCACTGGTGATGGGTTGTGCAGAAGGCTGGCTCCTCCCCAAGGCTCCGCCCCCATCTACCCATCTATAACCCAGGTTTCCAGCCTAAACCCAGAGCCCTACTCAAGACCCTTATACGATCCAACCCTTTGTTATAAGCTAATAAAAGCGTGTGATCTCCCTCCAGTCGTGAGAGCTTTTATTTGCGCTACAACACCTATTGTTTTCAGTATCTCAAGAACCATCATAAATCCTTTTCTCTCTTGGCTTCAACTTCAATCATCTCTGCAAATGGCTCTCCATCTTCCATCTCAAAGAATCATGTGTTTAAAATGCTAACGTGTTGTCATTGTGCTGAATCCAGCTAACAGCTGTAAAGAATCATGTGTGTCTGTAGAATGTAAATGAATCCTGTCCACACAAACTAAAATATACACACATACAAAATATCGCTTTAATATGAGACTAAAGGTTAATCATAGCACACTTATCACAAGGGGGACTTGTGCTCTCTCAGATTTCCCACATCCTTCAGTTGGAACATACCACTGCTCTACTACTTACACTGAGTTATTATTAAAACATCTTACCTGACCATGTTCTCAGCCTCTCCTTGTTGAAGCCTCTCAAGCCAAAACCTTCAACTCCCCCATCCTTCACTGGGCCCCTCACACACTGGTCTCTCCAACAACGGTCGCACTGCTTGTGGCTTTTTTACACTTATTTGCTTCTAATAATGAATCACGATTGGATGGTGTGTCCAGAGTGTCCAGGACGCGACCACTTATGCTGCAGCCATGAAGGTGCTGAAAGGGCTCTACAAGTGACTGGTGAACAGGGTCTATGCTCGGTACAAACTTGTTACAAGGAGGCAACAGCCCGGTGAGTCCTGTAAAGCTTATATTCAGGAACTAAGGGCAATGGGCAGGGACTGTGCCTGCATGGACAGAACTGCTGCGGGACTCCTCAGACCTACGCGGCCGGGGTTCGATCGAATGAGGTGAGGCAGCACCTGCTAGAGCACGGGGGAGAAAACCTAGAGGACATGATCTGGATCGCAGTATGGACATGTACTCTCGGGGCTGGATCCCAGTGAGTAGGATGCCCTCCCTCTACCCTACTACTGCTGCTACGCTGCATGATGCAACCCCAAAGTGTTATTTCTGCAGGAGGAACAAGCACAGCAGGTCCCAGTGCCTGGCGAGAAAAGCCGGGTGCCAGAAGTACCTTAAAAACGGCCACTTTGCTGTAATCTGTCACTCCAAAATGGCCGCCGTTAAACACAGTGCCTCGTGTGAAGCCAAATCGCCACTCTCCATTTCAAACACTTCTTCAGAGCTCTCGTCCAATGAAAGCGAGGATTTCATCGCGCAGCAGCGCCTGATGTCACGGGGCAGACACCAAGCGCGGAAGGTACAACCCACCCTTGCCGTAATGATGTTCAACCTACCTCACGAAGCAATGTCCCACCAGGCAACAGCCCCGACCTCAACGCCAGCCACCGCCACCGACCAGGGACCCACCACCACAGCCGCCGACCAAGAACCCGCTGCTGCCGACCAGAAACCCACCACCGCCACTGTCCAAGGACCCGCCGCTGCCGACCAAAGACCCACTGCCATCGCTGCCGACTGGGGACACGCCGACGTTGCCAACCCGGTACCCACTGACGCTGCCGACCGGGGACCTGACGCTGCCGACCAGGAACACGCCACCGCTGACCACCCCACCACTGACCGCCCCACCGCCGACGGCAAGCAGTGACCCCCAACACTTACTTTTGGATGCAGGCAGCAACATCAACTTCCCGACTCTCTTTTTTCAGACCCAACTGTTTGTGTGATGTCACCACGCAGGACTCCACTGTCTTCATTACAAGTCTCTGCATCAATAACCCTTGACCAGGACTTCCCCCAACCCCTCACAGAAGCAATGGAACTGAATAGAGTGCATGGACACTATATCAATTGCTTATTTGACTCGGGGTCAACTGACAGTTTTATCCGCCCAGACCTGGCCCACTGTTGCGGACTGGCTATTCTCCCCACTGTACAGAGAATTTAATTGGCGACCAAATCGCTCCTGACTGGGGTAAAGGGGTACTGCATGGCGACCCTGAAAGTCCAGAGCATCACGTTCACAGACTTCAAATTATTAGTCCTTCCCCAATTGTGCGCCCCTGCTCTGCTGGGACTGGATTTTCAGTGCCAGTTTCAAACCATTTCCCTGCACTTTGGGGGGCCTCACGCTCCACTCTCTACCTGTACCCACTCCACCCCGAAAACATTCTGCCAGAGGCAGCCCGAGCTACCCACCCCCATGCCCCGGGGCCTCACCTATAGTCTCTCTACCCTCCGAGTTGCTCCGCCAGCACTTTTCGCAAATCTCACCCCTGGCTGGAAGCCTGTGGCCACCAAAAGCTGGCAATATTGTTATGAACACAGGAAATTTATCACAAGTGAGGTGCGCAGACGGCTGGGTGAGGGCATTATTGAACCTAGCTCGAGTCCATGGAGGGCCCAGGTAGTGGTTGTTAAAAACGGGAAGAAGCCGTGGATGGTGGTTGACTACAGCCAGACAATCAACCGCTTCATGCTCCTGGATGCGTACCCCCTTCCACGGATCACGGATGTGGTGAATCAGATCGCCTAATACCGTGTATTTTCCACCATTGACTTTTGTTCGGCCTATCATCAGCTCCTGATCTACCGAGAAGACCGATCTTTCATAGCCTTCGAAGCGAATGGGCAGCTGTATCAATTCCTCAGGGTACCCTTTGGGGTCACAAATGGCGTCGCGGTGTTCCAGCAGGAAATGGACTGGATGGTGGACCAGAATGGGCTAACAGCTACTTTCCCGTATCTGGACAATGTCACCATCTGCAGCCATGACACGGAGGATCATGATGCCAAACTTGAGAAGTTTTTCAGACTGCAATTCGGCTGAACTTGACCTACAATTTCAACAAGTGCGTCTTCCGGACCACTCGGCTCACAATTCTGGGCTGTGTGGTGGAGAACGGAGTGGTCATGCCAGACCCTGACCGCATGCGTCCCCTGATCGACTTGCCACCCCACCCCCCCCCCCCCGCCCCCCCACACCCAGAAGGTACTCAGAGGCTGCCTGGGTTTTTTCTCTTACTATGCCCAATGGGTTCCACACTATGTCGACAAGGCACGGCCACTCATCAAGACCACCTCCTTCCCCCTATCAACCGAAGCCGGAGCGACCTTCGAATGCATCAAATCCAACATTGCTGCTGCAACGCTGAACACCATTGATGAGTCCATTCTGTTCCAAGTCAAAAGCAGAGTGACTGACTTTGCACTGGCAGCCACTTTGAACCAGGCCGGCCGGCCGGTAGCCTTCTTCTCCTGAGAGCCGACGCTCCTCTGTCAAGAAGGAGGCCCAGGCCATAGTCGAAGCAGTACGTCATTGGAGACACTACCTCACTGGCAGGCGCCTTACGCTGCTGACCGACCAATGCACGGTCTCCTTCATGTTTAACAATACCCAGCGAGGTAAGATCAAGAATGACACAATTGCCAGGTGGAGAATCGAGCTCTGCACCTTTAATTATGACATACTGTATCGGCCAAGTAAACTCAATGACCTGCCAGATGCGCTCTCCAGGAGGACTTGCACCAACATACACTGGACAGGCTGCAGAAACTCCATGAGGAGCTCTGTCATCCAGGGGTCACTAGGTTCGCGCACTTTGTCAAAGATCGCAACCTGCCCTATACTGTTGAGGAGATTCGCTCCTTGACCCGAGCCTACCCAGTGTGCGCTAAGTGCAAGCCCCACTTCTTCCATCCGGAGAACACCCACATGATCAAAGCCACCTGCCCCTTTGACCGTCTCAGCGTAGACTTCAAGTGGCACCTACCATCAACCTACCATAACACCTACATCCTTAAAGCCATCGAAGAGTACTCCCGCTTCCCGTTCCCTGTGCTCTGCTCAGATATGACTGCCTCCTCAGTTATAGAGGCCCTGAGCAGCATCTTCGTCATCTTCGGGTACCCCAGTTATATCCACAGTGATAGGGGGTCCTCATTTATGAGAGCAGAGCTGTGAGAGTACCTTCTGGAGCATGGTATTGCTTCAAACAGGAAGACCAGCTATAACCCACGTGGTAATGGGCAAGTCGAAAGAGAGAATGCCACCGTCTGGAAAGTGGTCACGCTTGCCCTCCTGTCCAAAGGTCTCCCCACCTCTCGCTGGCAGGATGTGCTCATTAGTGCCCTATACTCCATCCGCTCCCTCCTTTGCACCACAACCATTGCCACCCCCCATGAAAGGATGTTCTCTTTCCCGAGGAAATCCGAGTTGGGTACGACCATACAGGTATGGCTCACGGTTCCCGGTCCAGTCCTTTTACGATGCCACATCCAGTACTCTAAGAATGACCCCTTGGTTGACCGAGTGACTCTGCTCCATGCGAACCTGCATTATGCCTACGCTGAGTACCCGGACAGTCGGGAGGACACAGTCTCGTTAAGGGACCTAGCCCAAGCCGAATCAGGCTCAGCAGTGCCTTTAACCCAACCTCCCCCTATTTCTTCTCCCCCAGGTCATATGCTTGAACAGAGGGACCAGCACCACCCCACCAGCTCAGGCCAGACTGTCGACAATGCCATTGGGGAATTGAGCGAAGCAGTGGCCACACCCTATGAGCCTGCCGGCGACACGACTCCAGTGACCCCAATCCCGGCGCCACAGTGGTCATGCTGGATGGTCAGACCCCCTGACCGGTACAGCCCCTAACCTCCATCCACCCTGGGATTGGTTCTCAAAGAAGGGCTGAATGTGATAGTACAGATTCTATCACCAATGTGTATATGTACATATGTACAGATGGTAGTGTAGGATGACTGTGATTGGCTGAGAGTGTAGCCACACCTACTGGCAGGTCTTAAAGGATTGCTCCTAGCCAGACCAGGTCATTCTGGACTGGTCGACCTACTTGTGATATGCTCCAATCTTTTAGTTAATAAAAGCCTTAGTTTGGATCAACAAGTCTTTGGTTCTTTCAACGCGCACTGCAGATGGGTCCCCTCGAGTGCCCCTTCCTTCCTGATGCTACAGCTTCTCATGGATCCAGTTCATCGGCTTACGGTAGCTGCCATTTTGGGCCTGAGTCCTTCCTCAAGATATGAGCAAAAAGCAGACAAGGGCCCGAATTTAAAAAAGGCTGGGGTATGAAGAAAGAAGGAGCAGGGGAGGAGCACAGAGCAACTAGCAAAGACCCATAATTGAATGTGGATAGGGGGATGAGAGAGGAAAGGTGAGAATTGATTGGGGGAAGGGGTAGATCTGTGAATGCAAGGAGTCATCAGGATGGGGGAAGGGGTGAGAGGGGAGCTCACAGAAACCGGAAAAGTCAACATTAAAGCCATATAGTTGTAAGGTTCTCAGATGGACTATGAGGTGTTTTCCTCCAATTTGCCAGTGGTCTCAGCTTGGCAGTGCAGGAGTTTGTGGACAGTTTCAACCAATTTCAAATCTCCATACTAACATGGTTCACATCCATATCCCAGAGAAAACTGACATGCTTAAAGGGAGAATATATTTCACACATCTCAATAAAATTAATTTATTCAAGAAGCAAAAACTCTGCAGGAAGGAATAATATTTGTGGCAAGCTGAGGAAGTTAAGGATGAGTAATGAGTGTTTATTGTTACTTACATGTCCAATGTTCAGATGGACTGAAATTCTTAATTATACCAACCTCACAGTTACCAAAGATACACTATCTGTAATAATGTACACTTAATTACCACAGTATGCCAAAACAGAAAAAGAGATAATAAATATAAAAGCTCAAATAGATTTCTCTGATTGTATTAAATTGAAAGGCTTAAAACATTGTAAAATTTAATGGTACACTGAAAGATTGGAAAACAAATTAGAGACTAGTAATAAGTGAGAAAAGGAGGGGGAATAGATTTGGAATAAACTTGATAAAAAATATGGAAACATTGACCTCAGAAATTAAGGAAATGGTAGAAAAATGTAAATCGAGATTTGGTGTCTTTTTACATAAGGGGATCATAATAAAAATAAGAAGCATCAAATGGAATGAAGAATAAAACAGTCATTATCAAGAGATTAAAAATAAACAGGTCATAACATGGTTAAGATTTTCCTTGGACTTTATAACCTACATGCTAAAGTCTCCAAAGATATGGCTAAGTTCTGAAAGGACCAAACATATGGGGAAATAGCAAATGTAGAGTACAGGCAAACCCCGCTATACTCAACTTCAATCAAAGCAAAGTTTAGTTACCGCAATTTGCAACACTGCCACCATTTCCTCTTTTACGCGTGTAATTGTTCAGTTACCACAAGATCTTTCTGGAAATTCCTGGAAAACTCGAGTTACAAGTAGATCGTTTGAACAGCCCTAAAGAAAATATGTGCGAATGACAATCAGACTCAGTTTGTGCCTCCAATTAAATATGGATAAAAGAAAATGTGGAAAAGAATCTGACAGTGATATTAAAAGGAAAAGAAAAGCAATTACTTTAGAAGAAAAACTTGAAGTTATTAAACAACATGATGACGGTGCCAGCAATGTGAAAATCAGGCACAGTCTGGGCTACAATGAGTCAATAGTACGCACAATTTTATAAGTAAGAAGCATGAATATAAAGAGCAAGGGAAAGTTGATCAGTTTCTCTAAGCATGGAAATTACTCGAAACAGCAGTCTATTAATGATTGAAATGGAACGGCTACTTCATCTTTGGATTGAAGATTGTAACCAAAAGCGAATACTACTTTGTACAAAAAACATTCAAACCAAAGCTTTAGATATCTTTTCGATGTTTAAAGAAAATAAATTTCAAGGGGATATGGAAACTTTTGCTGGAACATTGAACAGGTTTTCACAAGGTAAGAATTCCAGGGGAAACTGTGAGTACTGTAAAAATGCTGCAACAAAATTACCAGAAATTGTTCAAAAATGATTTGAACGTTGAAACCACCAAAAATTTTTATCCAATTGTCGATCCTAACATGGAAAGAAGCATCGAGGTCTGCAGCAATTTTTAAAAAATTGACCGCTAGCTATAGGAAATTGTATAATGAGAGAAAAAAAATCAAAATCTGTGCAATCAACTTTGGACAAAATTTTTCCTAAAAATGTGTAGAGTTATGATGTAATTATGAGATAAGTGAAAAATATCATAATTATTTTTATTAACAGCAGTTTTGGCACATATACAGCTAAAAGCTGTTTTTAAAAACACATTTTTATGAGTCTTGGTAGATGATTTTAAAGAATGGGGTTTAAATGTAATTATTCCCATTGATTTTATTAATCATTTAATGTGAATTTGTCCTAATGGAATTAATTAAATGCATAAAGCAGGGCTTGCCTGTATGAATGGATTAGGAAATTAGCCTAATCTTTGCTGGTGACAAAAATTTGGAATCAATTATTAAGATGTATTGGCAGGACATTTAAAGGATCAAAATACAACAGGCAGACAAAATGTGTTTCATTTGTCATCTTCTCTTTCACACTATCCTTTGTTTCTTGCACTAATTGCAACTGTAAATATTCATTGATCCATCCATTGAAATTTATTTTCTCTTTTTATGTCTTGGCATACTGTGGTCATTTATATTTTTACTCTTGTAATTGGTGTATCTTCTCTATCTAGTTGGCTGCAGCAAAGAATATTGACTCCTCTCTACATTATAATTGTGTATATGTTAATAACCAAACATTTCATTCTTTACCATTTCTTAAAATTTGTTTATCTGACACTTTCAGTTCTGATTGAAGGACATTGACCTTAGCTCTATTTCTCTCTACTCAAGGGTGCCTAATCTGCAGAGTACAGGAAACATTTTCTGTTATTTTATCCTGACATCTCAAGTTATTAACTTTAGCTTGATTTCTCATTAGATTCCTGCACCAAAGGGGAAAATATGTACTATCCGTAACACAACACACCATTCTGAGCAATAACTTTTGAAACCATTGCCTACAAAGAAATCTAGACTTTAGAGTAACTTTCAAAGAACGGTGGACCATTATTCCAAGATCTCTCTGTTCCTCTGCCCTCCTCAATGCCCTTCCCTTCACTGCATACGTCCTATTTTGATTATTCTCCCCAAAATGAAGCACGTCACACTTTTCCACATTAAACTCCATCTGCCACCTTTCAGCCCACTCTTCTAAGCAGTCCAAATCCTTCTTCAGTCCCCGAGAACCATCCTCACTATCCACAGCTCCCCCTATTTTTGTATGATCCGCATATTAGCTCGCCCAATTTACCACTCCATCATCCAAATCATTAATGTAAATGACGAACAACAAGGGACCTGACATCGATCCCTGAGGCACACCGCTCATCACTGGCCTCCTTCCTGACACACAGTTGTCCACCTCTAATCTGAATAACAACCCTCCACTAGAATTCTGACTCTTTCCACTAAAATAATTCTGTATGCATTCGGTTAGACCACCTGGATGCCATGTGATCAGATCTTCCAGACCACGCAGGATCTCAAAGGTCTTGTGAGAGTCCACGTAAACAACAACTCCCATTCTCAAAGAGGTTAGTGGATTGCTACTATAGTGGCTGTGACCCAGATCTGCACCTTCTCTCCATGACAATGTGGGTTTTCTCTGGATCTCCAGTTTCTTCCCACCCTCTTAAAAAAAAACTACAGAGTTTGTAGGTTAATTGGTGTACATGGGCAGCACTGGTTCTTGGGCTGAATGGTCCTGTCATCATACTATCTCTCTAAAAAATATCAATCCTGTCCTCATACATTTGCAAATTATGATTTCTATGTGGTGATATTGTGCACTGGAACACAATGATTTAGAACATGGAAAGATCAGATTATACACTGATTAATTTTTTTTCATCATACCCATTTTACACTCTGGCACTATACGTTTCGAAAGAGCCTCATTGGGTATAAAGCTTTTTGGGATGTGCTGTGGTTGTGCAAAAACCTGCATAAAAGCTATTGGAGTTCTCTTAGCACAGGTCAAGTTCAAGGATACATTTAAGGAGATCAATAGATCTCCAGATACAATAAGCATGGTGTATTACAGTGACAGCAAGAGGACATGGTATCAAGACATGATCAGCAATTATATTGAATAATGGAACAGTCTCAAGGGGCTGAATTGCCTATTCCAGCTCTTACATATTTACATTGCTTTTTCTCACCCTGACTTCCATTGAGAGGGATGTTCACACACTGATCCTGTATCAGGTTTACTTGGTGTAAGTAAAAATGAAAGGTAAGCAAAGCTTTTTATTTGACTAAATTGCTTTAAATATATTTAATTGTGACCTTGTTATTTGCTCTTTACATGTACATGTGAGATACCTGGAATTTTTAACAGTTTCTGAGTGAGTCTGAATGTCTGTGAATGAATGTGATCCCAAATTATTAGATTTGAACAACAGCTTTAGCAACTGGTAGTCCTGGCTCAGAGGCTTCAGTGACTATCAACGCCATTTGATCATTGCAGATTGACTTTGCACTGTTAGCAAAGATCTGGCTATGCAGTGGCAGACTGTGACCCCAGATTATCCTGGAAGAGAGATATTGGGGTCCAGATCTTGGGAAAACAGCAATCACGGGGCAGTGACTCATTATGAGGACATTGGCCAACTGTTTTCAATTTTAAAAAAATGTAATATGTTGTAAATATACAGCAAGATAACAGGCCCTTCTAGTCCATGAGTTTGTGCCACTCAAAAACCGCCAATTAGACAACAAACCCCTAAATTTTTGAATGTATTTATAAAAGCCTGTAATTTTATCCATGGCTTTTAAATTTCCAAGAGACAAAACTGGGAGCAATGGGAAATAAGCAATGCTTCTTCCAAATTGTCAAAAGAATCAAGAGAAATTTAGATTCAGATGCATTTTGATACGGAGAAATGTAAATGTGAAGTTCCTGGTTTGGCACTTCAAATACTGGATCAAACTTACAATATTTTCTTTCTGTTGGCTTCCTTTCATCTCTACAGGTGCCTCTGCCCTCTGACTTCTGTCAGAGATCTAGGAAGGCACATCTGGTAATTGGGAGGCTTTAAAAGGAGAAATTGAAATAAATCAGTGGAAGCTTGCTTCTGTTGGATTGAAGGACAGAACTAGCAAAATAAGGGAATCTTGGATAAATAGAGATAATGAGGATCTGGTCGACAAAAAGGAGGAAGCATGTTATATGGACCAAATGTTTAAAATTGGTCCATTCTTCTTCCATTTGTGCACTTCATTCCCTTATTCAATTCAAGATAATACAAAGAGCACATTTATCCAAAGATAAATTAGCTAATATTTTGTCCACTATCAACCTTTAATGTGGCAGATGCGTAATGGGGTTGCTTCCTTATTTCATATGCTTCGGTCCTGTTCAGCATTAGATCACTATTGGAAGCAAATGTTTTAATGCATTTTCCTGTTTTTCCTCACCCCATTACAGCTTTATTTGGTGTGGAGATAAGAGAACAGTTGATTATCAGTGTCAGATGCCCATGTGATAGCTTTTGCCACTTCAATGGCTAGAAGACGTATTTTTCTAAGATGGAAGGACTCTATCCTTCCCAGTTACACATAATGAATGACCCAAATCTTATCATCCTTGGACCTCGAGAAGATTAGATGTAATGATTTTAAAACTTAAGTTTAATAAAATGTGCCACATTTTTATGGAATATTTTAATGTTTAATGATTAATACAACAAGGTCGGGTCAGATACAGCAATGTGCTCTCCGAACCCTTCTCCATTGACAATGGCGTGAAGCAAGGTTGCGTCCTCGCACCAACCCTCTTTACTATCTTCTTCAGCATGATGTTGAAACAAGCCATGAAAGACCTCAACAATGAAGACGGTATTTACATCCGGTACCGCACGGATGGCATTCTCTTCTATCTGAGATGCCTGCAAGCTCACACCAAGACACAAGAGCAACTTGTCTGTGAACTACTCTTTGCAGATGATGCTGCTTTAGTTGCCCATTTAGAGACAGCTCTCCAGCGCATTACGTCCTGTTTTGCGGAAACTGCCAAAATGTTTGGCTTGGAAGTCAGCATGAAGAAAACTGAGATCCTCCATCAGCCAGCTCCCCACCATGACCACCAGCCCCCCCACATCTCCATCGGGCACACAGAACTCAAAACGGTCAACCAGTTTACCTACCTCGGCTGCACCATTTCATCTGATGCAAAGATCAACAAAGAGATAGACAACAGACTCGCCAAGGCAAATAGCGCCTTTGGAAGACTACACAAAAGAGTCTGGAAAAACAACCACCTGAAGAAACACACAAAGATCAGCTTGTACAGAGCCATTGTCATACCCATGCTCCTGTTTGGCTCCGAATCATGGGTCCTCTACCGGCATCACCTACGGCTCCTAGAACGCTTCCATCAGTGCTGTCTCCGCTCCATCCTCAACATGCATTGGAATGATTTCGTCACCAACATTGAAGTACTCGAGCTGGCAGAGTTCGCAAGCATCGAATCCATGCTGCTGAAGACCCAACTGTGCTGGGTTGGTCACATCTCCAGAATGGAGGACCATCGCCTTCCCAAGATCGTGTTATATGGTGAGCTCTCCACTGGCCACCGAGACAGAGGTGCACGAAAGAAGAGCTTCAAGGACTGCTTAAGGAAATCTCTTGGTGCCTGTCACATTGACCACCGCCAGTAGGCTGATATCGCCTCAAACCGTGCATCTTGGCACCTCACAGTTCGGCAGGCCGCAATCTCCTTTGAAGAAGACCGTAGAGCCCACCTCACTGACAAAAGACAAAGGAGGAAAAACCCAACACCCAACCCCAACCAACCAATTTTCCCTTGCAACCGCCGCAACCATGTCTGCCTGTCCCGCATCGGACTTGTCAGTCACCAACGAGCCTGCAGCAAACGTGGACATACCCCTCCATAAATCTTCGTCCGCGAAGCCAAGCCAAAGAAGAAGTGGTTTACTATTTTGTATATTGTGACAGATTATTTTGTGCTTGTATTGTATATAGATATGTTTTTGAGAGGTAAATTGGGGCAGGTTTGTTTTAGTGTAGGTCACATACAAACACGTCAAAACAGATCTCATTTAAAATACTGGAGCTCTGCTCAAGCCAGACAGGGCAGCTCCTGGGGGCCTTTGCAAAAACTTTGGGGAGTACCCAAGAGACTACACAAATGGATTGTTGTTTTAAAAAGCAACAGATGAAAGAGATCGGAGGAGTAGTTCATAGCCACAGGATGCCTGGAGTGCAGCTTGCTGTTCTGAGAGGATCATGTGGTTTTGCAAGCAGAGAGAGTCAAACAGGTTTTTTTTTCTCTGAATGAGAGAGAGAAAGGGAATTCAGTCCTGTAGTTTTACAGTTCAGCAGCAGCTGGGACTGGAACAGGACAAGCTGGTAAGCTTGTGGAAAGCCCCATTTTGCAGATAGGTTGTGAGTTTTAGTTCAGACTGGTCAAAGCCCTTGTGATCCATTCAAAAGGAGATGGCTGGCTATATAATGTTTCACTTGAAATAAGGGAAATAAAAATGAACTCTGTGGTGACCTGAAAGAAAGAGGTTATCATCTGGAAAACCATGATAGGGCAAGTTTCTTCTGCAAGACACTGACATAGCTGATTAAAAGGGATCAGTTTGTGTCCAGGAACAACAAATCTCTCTTTGAAAACTGACCAGAACCTTCCTGAGCGGTAACCATTTACCTTTCAACTACCAAAGCCTAGTGAATTTCATAAATGTTAAATTCTGTGCACAGTACTAGAATTGTCTGCAACCAGTAAACTTAGAGGAATGAGATTGGACTTTTCTGAACTTACACACACATTACATACACTTACACTTAGAATTAGAAGGGGGTTAAGTTGGGTAAGTTTAGTTAATAGTAATAAGTTAAAGTTTGATCCTGTTTTCATTTTTAAAGATAAGTAAAAACAACTTTTGTTTAAGTAACCATTGTCTTGATGAATATCTATTGCTGTTGGGTTTTGGAGGTCCTCTGGGTTCGTAACAGTGATAACATACAAAATGTTTATAATCTCTTCCTGAACTTATTTATTTACATGTAATGCCATTACCTTTACCTATTTGTTGGTGTTTAAGGTATCCCATTGGCTTTTACTTTTTCATTTCAGCTAGCAGCTCATTTCACACTCCCACCACTCTCTGTGTGAAGAAGTTCCTAATGATGTTCCCACTAAACTTCTCCCATTTCACCCTTAACCCATGTCCTCTGGTTTGTATTGCACCTACCCTCAATGGAAAAAGCCTATATACATTTACTCTGTCTAACCCCCTCAATTTTAAATACCTCCATCAAATCTCCCTCGTTCTTCAATGCTGCAGGGAATAAAGTCCTAACCTGTTTGACCTTTGCCTGTAACTCAGTTCCTGAAGTCAGACAACATCCTAGTAAATCTTCTTTGCACTCTTGAAGTCTTATGATATATTTCTTGTAGTTAGGTGACCAAAACTGCACAGAATACCCCAAATTTCGCCTCACCAATGTCTTGTATAACTTTACCATAACATTCCAACTCCTGTACTGAATACTTTGATTTAAAAGACTAATATGCCAAAAGCCCTATTTACAACCTTATCCACCTATGACGCCACTATTAGGTAATTATGTAGCTGTAATCCAGATCCCTCTGTTCTACTGTATTCCTCAGTACTCTATCATTTACAGTGTATGTCCTTTCTTGGTTTGTCTTTCCAAAATGCAACACCTCACTTGTCTGCATTAAATTCCATCTTGCATTTTTCAACCCATTTTTCCAGATGGTGTAGATTCCTCTTCAAGCTTTGAAAATGTCCTACACTGTCCACAACACCTCCAATCTTAGTGTAATTTGCAAACTTGCTGATCCAACTTACCATATTGTCATCCAGATCATTGATATAGATAACAAAAAAACATTGGTTCCAGCACCAATCCCTGAGGCACACCACTAGTCTGAGAAGCAATCACCCACCACTACTCTCTGGCATTTCCCATCCAGCCATTGTTGAATCCAGTTTATTACTTCACCATGAATACCTAGTGTCTGAGCCTTCCAGACTATCTGTTCACATGGGACCTTGTCAAAGCCCTTTCCTTCATCAACTTTCCTGGTATACTCCTTAAAAAACTCCCAAGATTGATTAAACACTAACTACCCCACACAAGCCATGTTGACTATACATAATCAGTTCCTGGCTATCCAAATAATTGTATATCTGATCTCTTAGAACACTTTCCAATAATTTACCTACTACTGATGTCAGGTTCACTAGCCAATAATTTCCAGGGTTAATTTTGGAGCCTTTTTAAAATAATAGAACAATGTGAGCTACCCTCCAAGGGAAAACGGAAGTAAAACACCAAAATCTGTAGCTACTGCCTTTGAAGTAAAAACACAAAGCCTGAAAAACTCAGCAGTGTTCTCTATAAAACAAAGGTAAAAATACATAACCAACATTTTGGGCTTGAGCCCTTCATCAAAGTATGGAAAATGTCAGTAGGCATCCAAACAAAAGAGTAGCGTGAGAGGGTTGGTCTCAATGCAGGAGGGAGAGGACAGCAGAGACCTACTTGACCTACCTTCCAAACATTCTGCACCACATCCATGAGTAAGGACATTTTAAATATTTCTGCCAGGGCCCCTGCAATTTCTACACTAGCCTCTCTCAAAGTCCAAGGGTATATCTTGTCAGACCTGGGAGATTTGTCCACCCTTACTGTATTTAGTTTAAGCACTTTCTCTTCTTTAATCTATCTGTTCCATAACCTCACTGCTTTCTTTCCTTACTTCCTGTGGATTTTGTAACTGTTTCCTGAGTGAATACTTTTGAAAAAAAAATCATTTAAAATCTGCTCATCGCTTTTGGCTCCATACAAAGTTGATCACTCTGACCTTCAAGGGGACCAATTTTATCCCTAACTATCCTTTTGCTCTTAATATAGCAGCTCCTAGGATTTTTCTCACATCACCTGTCGAAGAAACCTCATGTCTTCTTTTAACTTTTCTGATTTCTTTCTTGATATATTTCTGGCATTTTTTGTACTCCATGTTGGTAATACCTGCTATACACCTCTCATCCTCCAAACCAGATCCCAATATCCTTCAAGGTCCAAGGTTCCCCATGTCTGCTAACCTTGCTTTTTATCCTGAGGAACAAAGTCTGTACTCTCAAAATTGCACTTTTAAAGGTCTTCCACTTATCTTGCACATCCTTATCTGAAAACAACTTATCCCAATCCACACATTCTAGATCCTTTCTCATCTACTCAAAATTGGCCTTTCTTCAACCTGAGGCCCAGACCTATCCTTCTCCATAATTAACCCAAAATGTTCCCCTACGCATTCTTGTGTCACCTGTCCTGTCTCATTCCCTAATAGGGGAAACCAGTATTGTACCTTCCCTAGTGGTAGCTCTATATATTGATATAGAAAACTTTCCTGAACACATTTGATAAACTCCAAGCCATCCAGACCTTTTACAGTATGTGAATTCTAGTCAATGTGGAAGTTTAAAATCTCCTACTCTCCCAACCTTATGTTTCCTGCAGCTCTCCACTATCTCTCTACAGATTTGCTCCTCTAATTCTCATCAACTATTGGGCAGCCTATAATACAACCGAATGAGTATGGTCATAACTTTCCCAATCTTCATCTCCTCTCATATAGCCTCAGTAGATCAGCCTTCTGGTCTGCTAGCTAGAATATAGCTGCAACATTTTCTCTGATGAGCAATGCCACTCCTCCCCCTTTCATCGTCCCTGATCTATTGTATCTGTAGCAACAGAAGCATGGTACATTGAGCTACCAGTCCTGCCCATCCTGCAACCAAGTTTTACTAATGGCCACAATGTCATAATTCCACATGGCAATCCACGCTCTAAGCTCATTGGCCTTTCCTACAATATTCCTTGCATTGAAATAGATGCACCCGAAAAGATTTCCACCACATACAACACATTGACTTCTAACAGTGCATGCAATTTTCACATCATCTTTTTCATCCTCCACTCCTCTATCTTCTCGTGCACTCTGGTTGTCATCCCCCAAAAATCTAGTTTAAATCCACCAGAGAAGTATTAGCATACCTTCCCACAAGTACATTAGTCACTTTCCAGTTCAGATGCAAGCAGTCCTATTGGAACAGGACCAATTTCCTGGAAGAGAGCTCAATGATCCAGAACTCAAAGCCATCCTTCCTATACCATGTCTTTAGCCACATGTTAAACTGCATTATCTTCTATTTCTAACCTCATTGGCATGTGGCACAGGTATCAATGCTGAGATCACAACCCTGGAGGTCCTGTTCTTCAACTCAACTCCCTAAACTCTCCTTGCAGGACCACCTCACCTTTCCTACCCACTTCATTGGCCTCTATATGGACCATGATATTTAGCTGCTCACCCTTCCTCCTGAGAATGCTCTGAACTCAGTCTGAGATATCTGAGATATCTCAAACCCTGGCACCAGGGAGGCATCTGGGATACTCAATCTCTTCTACAGAATGTTGCATCTGTCCCCCTAATTATGGAATCCCCTGTCACTTCAGCTCCACCTCTTCTCTTCCCTTCCCTTCTTAGTCACCAGAACTCCATGCCAGAGATCTGATTGCCATGGTTTGTCCCTGGTAGGTGATTTCTCCCAACAGTATCCAAAATAATATACTTGTTACTGAGGGGAACAGCCATAGGGATGCCCTGCATGTTTCTTTTCCCTCTCCCGGCTGGCACCCATCTATGTGTGATAATGTCCCCGTAACTCTTGCCTATCACACGTCTGGCTCCCGAATGATCTAGAGTTCATCCGACTCCAATACTTTAACTCATCTTGTCAGGCACTGCAGCTTCTCTCAGATGAAGTCACCAGGGATACGTCTGGCTTCCATGATAACCCACATTCTGCAAGAGGAGCATTCCTCTGGCTTGGCAGCCATTCCCACTGTTTATGACAGGAGGTTAAAAAATGACATATAAAACCTGCCCTTAGCTGTGCCCAGCTGCTGAAACCTTTTTTTTCCCTTCAATACTTGACCATTTCTTCAACTACTACAACCACCACACTCATGGTTCATGTGCCGTGGCCAAGCAAGCTGGGATGTGGCAGCGAGGTCCTTGGGTCGTAGGTTTTATATCGGACTGACCTTCTCCTATGCAGGTTGCTTAACCGGGCTGAAGAGGCCTGCCTCCCCTTTTAGGTCGAGCCATATCTGGAGATCCTGTTTTGTGGAAACTGCCAAAATGTTTGGCCTGGAAGTCAGCCTGAAGAAAACTGAGGTCCTCCATCAGTCAGCTCCCCACCATGACCACCAGCCCCCCCACATCTCCATCGGGCACACTGAACTCAAAATGATCAACCAGTTTACCTACCTCGGCTACACCATTTCATCGGATGCAAGGATCGACAAAGAGATAGACAACAGACTCACAAGGCAAATAGCGCCTTTGGAAGACTACACAAAAGAGTCTGGAAAAACAACCACCTGAAGAAACACACAAAGATCAGTGTGTACAGAGCCTATGCTCCTGTTCGGCTCTGAATCATGGGTCCTCTACCGGCATCACCTACGGCTCCTAGAACGCTTCCATCAGCGCTGTCTCCGCTTCATCCTCAACATTCATTGGAATGACTTCATCACCAACATCGAAGTACTCGAGCTGGCAGAGTCCGCAAGCATCGAATCCATGCTGCTGAAGATCCAGCTGCGCTGGGTAGGTCACGTCTCCAGAATGGAGGACCATCGCCTTCCCAAGATCGTGTTCTATGGCGAGCTCTCCACTGGCCACCAAGACAGAGGTGCACCAAAGAAGAGGTACAAGGACTGCTTAAAGAAATCTCTTGGTGCCTGTCACATTGACCACCACCAGTAGGCTGATATCGCCTCAAACCGTGCATCTTGGCGCCTCACAGTTGGGCGGCAGCAACTTCCTTTGAAGAAGACCGCAGAGCCAACCTCACTGACAAAAGACAAAGGAGGAAAACCCAACACCCAACCCCATCCAACCAATTTTCCCTTGCAACCGCTGCAACCGTGCCTGCCTGTCCCGCATCAGACTTGTCAGTCACGAACGAGCCTGCAGCAGACGTGGACATACCCCTCCATTAATCTTCGTCCGCGAAGCCAAGCCAAAGAAAGAAAAGACAACCACCACCTCTTATCTGTTTGCACCAATGCCTTAGCACTCTGATGAGGACCTCGACCTTGACCTTGACTTCAACCTCCCCCTCCCCCTCCCCCTCCCCCTCCCCCTCCCCCTCCCCCTCCCCCTCCCCCTCCCCCTCCCCCTCCCCCTTCCCCTCGACCTTCCCCTCGACCGCCCCCTCGCCCGGCCCCTCGCCCGGCCCCTCGCCCGGCCCCTCGCCCGGCCCCTCGCCCGCCCCCTCGCCCGCCCCCTCGCCCGCCCCCTCGCCCGCCCCCTCGCCCGCCCCCTCGCCCGCCCCCTCGACCTCCCCCTCGACCTCCCCCCCCTTTGATCATGATAGTCAACTTCTTCCTCCAATCTGCTTCTTCCTGCTACCTCACACCTTTTTAAATCCTAACTGCTGCCACTCCTCAGATCACCTGACCTCTCTTGCTCCTATCAATCAGCTTCCTCCTCCCATCAATCAGCTTCTTCCTCTAATTAGCCTCATGCTGCTGCCTTGCCCCTTTTTAAATTCTATCTGCTGCTGCAGCTCCTCAGGTCACTTGACCTCTCTTGCTCCAATCAGCTTCTTCCACTAATCAGTATGGTTAGAACCATGTAGGAGGCTGAGAATAGAAAGGCCAGGTTGAAAATAAACAAAAGAAAATTGGATTTATAGGCAAATGGAAGATCTGGGTTATGTTTCAAAATATCCAAAGCTAATTTTCAAAATGGTCACTAATCTGCAAGTTGTTTCCCAACGACAAAGTGACCACATCAGGAGCAATGAATACCACATACAATATTTTAAAAAATTATATCTAAATCACTGCTTATTGCTTGCATCGGTAAATGGTCAGGGGTAACATCTGGGGAGTGATTGAGTTTTACATCCTAGATGCAGGCCCTTTAACCAACTTTTCCATGCTGACCAAGCTAATCCCTCTTGATGGCATTCGTCCCATACCTTCCTGAATCTTTCCTATCCATGCATATTTCTAAATGGCTTTTTAATATTACAATAGTGCCCATTATTATCATTTCCTCATTCCATATTTTGAAAACTCTCCATGTGAAGAAGGTGACCCTTGGATCCCATTTTTGTGCGTGTGATAGTACAGATCTATCACCAATGTACATAGTGTATATAGTTACTGTATCTAGACTGTGCTTACAGCGATTGGCTGAGAGCTAAGCCACACCTATTGTCTGGGCATTAAAGGGTTGTGTCCCTAGCCAGGTCGGATCATTCCGGACTGGTCGGCCACCTGTGAAGAGCTCCTGTCTTTTGCTAATAAAAGCCTTGGTTTGGATCAACAAGTCTTTGATTCTTTCAATGAGCTCTACAGTGTGTTCCTTTGGATACACAATATCTCCTCACTTGTCAGGTAAGTGCAACAGTGACCGGCACTTCCTGACAAGACTGAGGTGGGCAAGTTTCCAGCCATCATGTCAAACTTCTCTAGGAGCTCTTCTGAGAGCATCCTGATCAGATGCATCACAGAGCAGCAGAGAAGTGGACCAGAAGTCAATCCACAGGACATAAGAGTGGCAGAGAGGATCACTGGAGTTTCCCTACCCCCCCCCCACCCACACCCCTAATGATGTGATCTATTGGGATCATAGGGTGAAGAGGGTCTCAAAATCATTGAGGACCTCTTCTGCACTGCACACAGCATCTTTCAGCTACACCTGTTGAGAAAGAGGGAAAAGAATGTGAGAGCCAGCACCACCAGGCTGAGGAATGGGAGGTGAGGATGCTGAATGACCAAAGAAATTGCTCAAACTAACCATCTGACACTCTCAGATTCACAGAATGGAATCTATTTATTTCTTTATTTAATGGTATCGATGAAATACTTGTCCTCCATATGTATTGTTTGTCTGCATGCTTTGCACGATGTCTAGACAATGCTGCTTCTTCAAGTTGTATTTGTGCAATTAGATGACAATACATTTGACTTTTTTTATATCTCTCCATCTCACCTTAAATCTCTGCCCTCTAGTTTTGGTTTCAGCTATCTAGGGAAAAAGCTACAACTCATCCAAAATTTGCCATTCCCCTCATGATTATATAAGCCTCTGCCCACAACCCTCACCCCAATCCTGCCCTCCTCCTATGCTTCATGGAGAAAAGTCCCAGTCTGTCCAGTCTGTTCTTGATTCAAATCTGCAAGTTCAGGTAACATTATCTGTAGTTTCATTGGAAGTTGTTTTGGGAAGGGTCTAACAACTGGTGAAGATTTAAGAGTGAGCCAGAGTGTCCCATGGAGATTAGTACCTTAAGATCGCTGGAAGAGCAAGAGAGGGAAAAATATGAACATAATTACTGATGGTTCGACCACTTTTAATCATTAGCGCAGTGATGGAAGGTGACACCGTCAATGCTGCAATTGACATTTACACATCAATAATCCACTCACTAAAATCCTGTTTGGCTTTCACTAGGATCACTTGACTCCAGGACTTAACACGATCTTGCTTTTAAATGAAAACCAAACTACCAAATTCCAGAGGTGAGATGTAACGTCAAGGCAGTATTTGACTGAGTGTGCAGTCAGGTAGGGCTGATGTCAATTGGCATCAAAGGTCCAGTACAATGTCCAGATTCATTCCTCACTGTAAAGGATCTGTATTAATATTAATGCTTAGTTCAATGTTAAAAGTATATTTTATCTAGATATGGTTTACTAAGTTAGTTTTCGGAGGACAGGGCTCGTTTACATTCTACAGACACGTGGTTCTTTGCAGTTGGCTCAGCATCAACAAATGCATTTGCATTTTAAACACTATTGAGCACAGAAGCCAGTTTGGAAAGCCGAAGAGACTGATGGTGCATTGAAAGGAGAAAAGATGAAAAAATTTGGTTTTTGAGATAGGTGAAACAATGGATTGTTTGTCTGAGTATACAAGAACCCATTTTGTTGGTAAATTCCAAACAACTTGGAGACAGAAGAGAACCATCAAACAAAATTAATTATTTTTATTCTGTAAGTTAGCACATCCATGTGAAAAGACGTGAACTTGAATGACAAAAATGTCATATACCATGTGATATGAGAGATTTAGAGAAATATATTATCCAATTCAGACACTTTGAATCAGTTTTCAGAAGCCAAGACCCTGTCTGACACACACACACACACACACACACACACACACACACACACACACACACACACACACACACACACACACACACACACACACACACACACACACACACACACACACACACACACACACACACTGGAGTTGGAACCTTGTGGAAGATAGAGATGAATTACAGTAACCAGAATAGGTGCCATTATATGTTACTTATAATAAAAGGGGAATACAGAAAATAAATGGATTTCAAAAGGGAATATGCTTTCTATCTGCATTTTTGGAAAATAAAAAGTGCAGCCTCATCATGGAAGAAAAATCCATGACTCATAAGAAGAAAATTTGACCTCCTGCAAAGACAGGACTTGTATTATCCTATTCACAGGATATACAACATAAGCGGCTTTTAAAGAAGAAAGACCACTTCTCATTTGTGCCCAGAAAGTGGTCACTCCTATATGAAGGAAAATCTCTTTGAAGGACAACTCATCAAAAGAATTGTGAGTGTAAAGAGACCTGAAGATATGTTTAAAAGCACTTTATAATTATTTCTGAACTGAAAATTTAAGACCTTCAAGCAAGACCAAAATGAAATTTTAAAAATTGACTTTTTTAGAGTGTGGGACTTTAAAGCACACACCCACACCCACACACCCACATACCCATACCCACACACCCACACAACCCACACACACACGCACACACACTTACATTTGCGCTTTGTGGGGTTAAATTTAGAGTTTAAGTTAGAGATAAGTAAGAAATGTCATGCTATTATAGTTTAATTAAAAACTATTATTTTTGATTTTATCATTGTCTGATGAATTTAGTGCTAATACATTCTCTTTAGTCCCGAACAAAATTAAAAGGGTTGTTAGTTTGTGACACTCACACAAAAGGATATTGATGTTGGACATCAATTCTCCCAGTCCTCGGACACTATTGTAGGAGCTCCTTAGGCCAGCGTTCTGGCCCAACTGCCTTCAATTACTTCTTCAGTAATCTTGAAACCTTTTTACCCCCTCCATAAATCTTCGTCCGCGAAGCCAAGCCAAAGAAAGAGAATCTTGAAACCACCATAAGGTCAGATTTGGTGATGATTATTGAGGACAATATTTAACTGCTACTCTTCTACAAATGAGAAGGCCCTGCCAGCATGCAATGAGACCTAGCTAAAGAATAGTTAAGTGCTGAAAAGAGGACAATGTTTGCACCCAGAATACCAGAGAACAACTTTCCCTAACTAAAGAATGTTTATTCCCTGATCCTTTACAATTGCTAATTGGCCACTATCAATATCCTACTGGTCTCCTTTTGACCCTGTGGCTTTCATTTGTGTGCTTTGGTTTGCTTCCAAACTTGCATGGGTTATGTGGTTAATTGTCCTTAATGTGTGGGTGGTTTAAAAGAGCTATAAAAGAAAGGAAATATCTGATATTCATTTAAATATTAATTCCCACACTTTGTAAATATGGGTTCCATATTTTCCAAAATGTATAATACCTATTTCCTCAGTTATAAGTAATTTTTTCAAGTGGTATACAACTCCTAACTTCTGCATGCCAACGATCCAATCCCAAATCAATACCTGACTTCCAAGTTATTGCGATACATTTTCTAGCACAATTTATGGTTTCTTGATGATTGTCACAGACTCAGTACACAGAAGGGCCTTGTTTCCATGTTGTATAATTACTATAACATATAACATAACAATTACAGCACGGAAACAGGCCATTAGGCCTTTCTAGTCCGCACCGAACCAAACACCCCTTTCTAGTCCCACCTCCCTGCACAATGCCCATAACCCTCCATCTTCTTCTCATCCATATACCTGTCCAACCTTTTCTTAAATAATACAATTGATATAACACCAGGACTCTAAGGATAAGAATTTTCCAAGTGATCATCCAGTCTGTGTTTGGTCTCCCTTGTGTAGAAGATACCACATCATTACCTGTGAATGCAACACATTTAATTGAAAGAAATGCTTGTAAATTACTGCTTATTATTCCTATGAGAAGCTAATAAAATTCTTAGAGGCAGCAATAGGGTGGACAGTCAGAATCTTTTTTGTCCCCCAGGGTAAAATTTTCAAATACACATTTAAAGTGAAAGAGAGAAAGTTAAAAGGAGATGTGCAGGGCATGGTTTATTTAAAAAAAAGAGCATGGCAGTTGCATGGAATGGGCTGCCATGAGGAGTGATGGAAATAGAGAGTAACATTCAGGGCACTATGAGATAGCTACAGTACATAAATATGCAGGGAATAGATGCAAGAAATATTTTGTTTAATTTGGCATTATGTTCGGCAGATACCTCGTAGGGTGAAGGGGCTATTCTTATGTCCTATGTTCGAATCTCTAGCTGAGATCCTGCACTGGACATATGATAGTGTTGTCCACTTGTGTTCAGGATATTACATATAAATATCTCAGCAACATTTCTGGATGTACTTCCACATCAAGGTACAATCAAAAATATTCTCAAAGGTCATGGTTAGAATTATCTGTCAATTATCCGATATCATCCCGGAATTGTCACTGGTCTGGTTTGTGTAAGAAGAGCTCTACAAGCCATTGACAAATACTACAAAGTCATGTCAGAATTTTACAAAATGAAGAAACTTGCATCTGATATCACCAAGGCCGGTTTCCAATATCCTCATACCAGATAAGAAACGGAACCAGGAGTAGACCATTCAGCTCCTTGTTCCTGCCCCACCTTCAATGAGATGTTGTCTGAATGATCTTTTACCCCAGTGCTGCTTTCCTTGCAGTAATATACCTTTCCCATATGCCTTGACTCTGTTAATATCTAAAATCTTTTGATGTGTGTTTAGGGGAGATATCAGAGGTATATTTTTTAGTCAGATAGACTATTAGATAGGCACATGAATGTAAGAAAAATAGAGGGTTATGGTTCTGATGTAGGGAAAAATAGACAGTTCCAGAGTAGGTTTGTGGTGATATGTCATTACACCACTAGGTCACCAGGGGTCATCCCGGTGACCTTGTCTATAAAGTAGTCCAGAGCTACAGTCCAGCCTTCCAGGTTTGTCTTGCAGAGTCAAGACCTCTTAGTGTACATATTAAAGCTGTCTTATACTCGCACAGCTTTTGTGGTTATTGTCAGTACAAGGTTTACATAGGTTGGCACAACAGCATGGGCCAAAGGATCTGTACTGTTCAGCTATGTTCTAAGCTCTGTGTGCATGCCTGTCTATCTGTCAGTAACTGAGCCTCTTATGTAGAGAGTTCCAAAGGTTCGTCTTTCTCTGGGTGAAGAATTGTTTCATCATCTCTCTCCTGAGACTGTGACCCTGGTTGTATAGATATGTTGATGAGATCACCTCTCATTCTAAAGAGCAAAGGCTCAGTCTGCTTCATCTATCCTCATTCTCCCGACCTTGCTAGGAAACAATCTGGTGTAACAGAACTGCAGTCTCTCTGTCACGAGAAACAAGAATGGAAGAAAACAAGATGAATGTAGATCAATGTAACAAACACCTTTACAACTTCAGATGTCACCAAGTGCTTTAAAATCAACTTAAATACTTTTCAAGTGTAGCTACTGTTACAAAGTAGAAAACAGAACCCTTCAATTATGCTCAACAAGATCCCACAATCAACAGAAGACTAATCATTTATTTGAGACGATGATTGGGAAGCTACATTGTGGACTGGTTAACCTCTTTTGCCCTTTATCGAGCCATTTTGTGGAATCTTCTACATCTATGTGTGATGACAGATAGATTTATTGGCTCATCAGAATCACTAGTGCAATCCAGTATGACAGCCTCGATAGTGCACTCATGTCTCTCTGGAAGTGAGCTTAAGCCTAAAGCCTTCTGAATCTCAGCCAACAGTGCTATCACCGAGTCAGGTCTGTAACTTCAGCAATTTCAAAATGAAAATGTTGGTCGTTTAAACATTTAACATAATAAAATCTCCAGCCATCAGTACTATCCAGGCAACTCATCAGGGGATTGATATATCTCTTTCAAGAGTGCCTAGACCTTTATTTTTCTGACCCTGAGCTTTTTACCAGTCATGCATCATTTGTAACAGGGTCATAAAATCATAAAACACAGATCAGACCTTTTGGCCCAATTTTTCTGTACTGAAAAAGTTAGAATTCTGGGCTAGACCCATTTGCCAGCATTTAGCCTGTATCCTTATAAACTAATCCTATCCACTTGACTGTCCAAATGTCTGGAGCATCAAAATTGTACCTGATTCAAATGACTGAAGGAGAAGAAGACAAAATGAACTGACTCAGAATGTAAAAGTAGAATACACAAATTTCTTGTTTATTTTTATTAACCATATAACCATTTATGGAGCAGAAACAGGCCATGTCAGACTTTTGAGTCTGCACCGGTTCATTAGAACAACTCCACCAGCTCAAACCCCTGCAAAACAGGTCGTAATGCGCTGGAGAGCTGGCTCTGAATGGGCAACTAAAGTGGCATTGTCTGCAAAGAGTAGTTCACAGACAAGTTGCTCTTGTGTTTTGGTGTGAGCTTTCAGGCTGTGTATATGTACAGATTGTAGTGTAGGATGACTGTGATTGGCTGAGAGTGTAGCCACACCTACTTGCAGGTCTTAAAGGGGATTGCTCCTAGCCAGACCAGGTCATTCTGGACTGGCCGGCCAACATGTGATATGCTCTAGTCTTTTAGTTAATAAAAGCATTGGTTTCAATCAACAAGTCTTTGGTTCTTTCGATGCGCTCTACACTCATGGCAATGTATTAGGAACCATTTCCTTTGTGTGATGACATTGTTTAATGGATTTAATGTATCATATATGTTGAACGTTGAGTGGGTGGGGAGGGGGGTTGAAGGAGGGAGGGAAGGAAGCAGGGAAAAGGGGAGAAAATGACACTGTGTATATTCAAGAGGGAAATTTTTGTGTGTATTTTGGTCAGTATGGCTTATAGTGTGAAAAATATATTTTTTTTAAATTGTACCTGATTCTATTATTTTGTCTGGTGGCTTCTTCCAGATAAGGACTATCCTCTGAGTGAAATAAGTTGTTCCTCGGGTCCCTCTAAAAATCTCTTCCCTCTCACCTAAGTCCCTCTAGTTCTGGAATCATTTACCTTGGGAAAAAGTCTCTGAACATTCACTTTATACATAACCCTCCTGATTTTATAAACCTCTTCAATCTTACCCTGAGAGAATAAAGACCCAGCTTATATAGCTTCTCCCTATAACATCTTCGTAGTAACATTATCGTAAACATCATGGCAAGTCTCTTCTTCACCCTTTCCAACCTTATAATGTCTTTCCTCTAACTGGGGAACTAATTATAGGATCATCGGAAGGAAGAAGACATTAATAAATATCATTTAAATTTGCTAATAGAACATTGGCCAAAACCAGAGGACATCTTTTTAATATGAGTGGAGGAAAGTTTAGGGAAGATGTGGGAGGCTAGTTTTTTTTTTACACAGAGAGTGAGTTCTGGGTGCTTGGAATGCATTGCTGGGGATGGTGGTAGAGACTGCTATGGTAGAGACATTTAAACTACTCTGAGACATGTGGATGTGTGACGTTAGAATACTTTTGTGACCTTAATTTCACTGAAAAAGAATAGATTGATGTTGATTTGGTGTTTAAGTCAATGCTGGAAGAACCCCGGTCGCCGCCTTAACTGATTGTATGGCCTTGACCTTGTCTTGCGACGGTGCTGCCCAATCCGCTGTGATGGTATGCCCCAAGAACTGTAGCGACTCCTTCCCGAACTGACATTTGGCCACATTGTCAGTGAGGCTGAATTCCGACAGGTGGGTGAACAGTGAGCGGAGATGGGCTTGTGCTCATTGTGATCTCGACTGCAAATGAAGATGTCGTTGAGATAGATGAACACGTAGTCCAAGTCTCTGCCCTCTGTGTCCATGAGCCGCTGGAAGGTTTGGCCTATGTTCTTCAGGCCAAAAGGCATCCAAAGGAATTCGAAAAGGCTGAACGGGGTGATGATGGTGGTCTTGCCAATGTCATTGGGGTGTATGGGGATCTGGTAGTAGTCCCTGACTGTCCACCTTGGAAAAATCCTTGGTGCCATGTAAGTTGGCCATGAAATCCTGAATGTGGTGGATGGGGTATCAGTCAGGTGTGGTTGCGTCGTTGAGCCGGCAGTAGTACCTGCACGAGCGCCAACCCCCAGAGGCTTTTTGGACCATGTGCAAGGGAGAGGTCGAGGGGCTGTCCGACCTGTGAACTAGAGGTGGGTGAACTCCTGGAGGTGGGAGAACTCCTCTTTTGCTAACTGCAGCTTCTCCGACGGAAGTCATCTGGCCCTGGCTTGAAGTGGAGGGCCTTGCGTGGCAATGTGGTGGCAGATAACATGCTGAGGCATGGTGGCAGTGAATTGTGGCCATAAGATGGTGGGGAACTCAACTAAGATGCGGGAGTACTCGTTCCTGTGAGTGCAGATGGTTGCTATCCCCGGGCTGTGCACGCTGGACAGCTCGAGTCAGAAGGTCTGGAAGGCATGCACGTGCCTCTTGCTCTTCAGGTCGACCAGCAGGCTGTGCGCTCTGAGGAAGTTGGCTCCTAACAGTGCAGTTCTCACAATGGCCAGTAGGAACTTCCAGCAGTATTTATCTGGCCTGAGGTGTACCTGAATGGCCTGTGTGCCGAAACTCTTTATATTGGTGCCATTCGCTGCCTGCAGGGTGGGGCCTTGTGCTCTCATGCGGGATTCAAGGGTGGTCGGGGGCAGCACACTCAACTCTGCTCAGATGTCCACCAGGAAACGCCATCCGTTGGTCTTGTCCACCCCGAGGCTGTTTGCGTGGCCAGCTGGTCTGGTTGTTTCCCTGGTACGAGCATGGTAGGCTTAACTACTTACAGGCTTGGGCTTCCCAGAGTTGGTGATAGAAACACCAGGGGGATTGGTGGGGGATTGGTGGTGTCTGGGGGGCAGGCTGCGGTCGGCTGGATCCAGGCCGGGTGACCTGGTTCACGGCAGCCTCGTTCTACCGTTTGGTTCTCCTCAGCATGTTGGCACTGGCTGCGACCTTCTGGGGGTCCGAGAAGAGCTCATCCGCTAGTAGGAGCTGGATATCTTCCAGTATTTGTTCAAGGAAGGCTTGCTCAAACACCAGGCAGGGTTTGTGACCTTCTGCCAGTGCGAGCATTTCATCCATTAAGGCAGATAGGGCTCTGTTCCCCAGGCCATCAAGGTGCATCAGCCTGGCGGCGCGCTGCCGATGGGAGAGACCGAAGGTGCCGAGGAGGAGGGCTTTGAGGGTGATATACTTTCCCTCTTCTGGAGGATCATGGATCAGGTCATCCACTCTGGCTGCAGTTTCCTCATCGAGGGGGCTCACCACATAATAGAACATGGTGGAGTCTGAGGTAATCTGCCGAAGATGAAACTGCGCCTCCACCTGCAAGAACCATATCCAAAAGGGGGGAGGGGGGGGAGTTTCACAGAGACAGCGCTGAATGCTGATGAATCCATGTTGGGAGACCAGATAACGTCTGGGCTGGGATCTGCAGGGTCACCAATGTAACGGCTACTACAACACAGAAAACACACCACTGAGCTCGGTGAGGTTTCCAGTAAAAATGTTTATTTGAATTTCGCGCACGCCCCTTTAAGGCCAACGGGAGTTCTGCCCCATGCAGAGGTGACATCATCACATTACCCGGGGCGTAAGTTGTGGCCTAAGCCACGAGGCAATGAGCAAGCTCCGACAGGCTATCTTCTGCAGCTGCCCCGCCAGTGCAGTGGTACAAACGGGACCGGTTCACTTAACAGAGATGTGCGCCGCCACACCTTAAAGCATTTTACTTTATTTTCAGTCATGTTCTTTAAAAACATTTAACCATTGCTACATATGCAGATTTCTCTCCCTTCATGGAGCAACTCAAAAGAGAAACAATAATATTATAGATAATTAATTCCTTCTGCAGGTTTACAGGTAAATCCTCTGACCTGGGCGATTCTTACTAAGCAAGGAAAAGGAGGCACTTTAAGAGAGTGAGCAACATCAACCAGCTCTTCTTCCTGGAAGAATACTTGCTCTCATCTTCTCTAAATGTTTGTTACATTAGAGAACATTTATTTTTACAATTGTAAACTTACAAATTTTACCTATTATTTTATACATACTTATTTTAAATCTTAAAATTTATTTTCCTCATTTTTTTTGCCACTTTCTTGAGGCCGCTGGTTGCTTGAATTCTCGATACCAGGGATTTTACTGTATTAACCTGGTTTTTCACTATCTACTAATACCGTCTGATCTGCCAGGCATTGCCCACAGTTCAGACCTATATTTTTCAGCTTTAACAAATTCCTTTGTTAAATCCTCACTCTAGTTTCTCCCTACGAGCCAATCAATCAGGTGGTTTCATTGACAATTTATCACCATGGCAACCTTGGCCTCACTCTATCCAATATTGCCTATATTCGAGTGAACCCTTTCTTATCCTCTTAAAAGTAACTATTTCTTTTTCCTTCCTAGTTTTTTACAGGGCTCCTCCCCCCAGCCTTTATCTTTGGGCACCTGCATACATTTTGCTCATACCTTGATGAAGGCTCAAACCCGAAACGTTGGTTATGTATCTTTATCTTAATCCATACTGTTTGTCTTTGTCCTGTTGAGATTTTCCAGTTTTGTGTTTTTACATTAACCAGATTGATCTGTTGATACAGTATTTCCAGCATTTGGTTTTGTTTCCCATGGGAAATTGTGTATTTCTGATAAAGGTGAGTAACAAAAAATATTTTTTATTCACCTACGCAAGTGTGGAGAAGAACTACACGTACCAAAGCCTTGGAAAACGACACTATTTTATTGCTCTGGCCATCGCGCTTATATGGGCCCCTGATGCTGTCATCAGGGCCTCGCTTCATCGGAGTCCCAGCCTAGGATTGGCCGGGATTCCCATCAGATATCCCCTTCCTTTCGCCGCGTAGAGGTCACTTGAGATGACGGGTGGTGCTACCCCCAGGTCCACACGGTTGCCACGTTCAACAGCCATTTTGCGAGCCACTCCATGCCTTCATGCATGGGCTGCTACACACCCCCCCCACCACAGAACCAGTGACCGGGCCCTTGTCCATAGCCTTAGGTGGCCTGCTCCTGTGTCGCGGGGGAGGAGTAGAAACCGGCTCATTACAGTACAGATATGCTGGTTTCAGGTCATCAACAGTAAAAGTCTCCTCCTTACTGCCGCTGTCGAGGACAAAGGTGGAACCATGGTCCCTAACGACCAATATGCGCCTCTTCTCACGAACACATACTGACAAGTCTTAGGTCCTATGTTTGGGCTGGCCATGTGGTGTAGGTTGCCATGGAAACAAGGACCCTAATTATCACTGCCAGTTCTCAAGTGTAGCCTTGGGGTCTTCCAGGAGTTTTTTGGGGACCAGGAACTCCCCAGGGATGATTAAAGGTGTGCTATAGACCATCTCTGACACTGAGGCATTGAAGTTGTCCTTTGCTACGAATCCCCAACAGGATCTAAGGTATTTTTTCCACCCATTTAGGACCCTTGAGCCAGGCCATCAAAGCTGCCTTGATGTGCCTTGTGGAAGCGCTCCACCAACCAGCTGGCCTGTGGGTGATATGCCGTGGTATGGTGGACCTGCATCTTCAGAAAGTTAGCCTGTGCTGCCCAGAGCCTAGAGGTGAATTGTACCTCCTTTAGGTGCTCTAGGACCTTGAATCGGGTCACCTATGTGCCAATGAATCCCCTGGCATGAGTTTTTTGTGGTGGTATCAGCCAGCAACCTCGTGTAGCGGTCATCAATGGTCAAGAGGGATCTCACCATATGGGAAACCAGCAATGGTCCCACTATGTTGATGTGTACATGGCTGTACCTGCGCCGCACTGGCTCAAATGTCTGTGCGGGTGCTCTCCTGCGGACCTGCACTTCGGAGGACTAACAGTTTATGCAGGTCCTGGCCCACTTGCTGACCTGTTTATGGAGGCCATCCCAGACACCATTTTGATCGTGGAGTGAATTGCGGGGTGCCCCACATTGTGGCTGGCCTCAAAAACTTGGCGCATCCATGCAGCCAGAATGATAGGGTGGAGGCTACGGTTTGAAATGTCACACAGCAGTGTCAGGTGACCTGAGTCGACAGGGACGTCCTCCGAGACCAGAGATGGCTTTCCTTTAAACGGGGGTCTCAGGGTCCTGCTGCTGCGCTTTGGTGAGGGCTACGTAATTGACCCCTTGGGACAGGCTGTGTGTATCGATTTGATCGCGGTGCATGACAGAGTGTCGGCTACCACGTTGTTTCTCTCCACGATATGCTGAATGTCTGTGGTAGAGTCTCTGTTGTCAGGCTGACCACAGGTTCAAATCCTTATGGAAGGTGAAAGTTAGTGGCTTGTGATCAGTGAACATCCTAAACTGCTGACCTTCCAAAAAGTAACGGAAATGCCAGGTACGGCGCTAACAGCTCTCACTGTATTTGAGCTCTGGGGGGCGGAAGTGGCTGCTGTTAAAGGCCAGGGGTTACCACTGGCTCTCGATGAGTTGTTCTAGCACAGCCCCCACTGCTCTACTGGAGGAGTCGACAGACAGAGTGGTAGGTGCCTCTATTCTGCAGTGGACCAGGAGGATGGCATTGGCCAGCATGTCTTCAGCATTATGGATTGCCTTGGAAGACTACTCATCCCACGTAATGTCTTTTGCCTTGCTGGTCATCAGCGCAAAGCGCCGCATGATGCGTGCCACTGCCAGTATGAACCTGTGGTAAAAGTTTATCATACTGCCGAATTCATGCAGCCCTTTTACGGTGTGTGGTTTTATGAAATTTCTCAACCTTCTCGTGGAGGGGTGCAGCCCCGTGTCTGTTAATTCTGTGCCGCAGGAAATTGATGGTTTCCAGACCGAACTGGCATTTTGTGGGTTGATAGTCAGCCCGAACTCACTCAAGCGGGTGCACAGTTTTCACAGGTGGGCATAGTGGTCCTTGCGGCTGTGGATGGCAATGAGGATATTGTCCAAATAGATGAATGCAAATGGGAGGTCCCAGCCCACTGTGTCCATCAGCAGCTGAAAAGTTTGTGCCACGTTCTTTATACCGAAGGGCATGCATAAAAATTCAAACAAGCCAAAAGGGGTTATGATTCCAGTCATGGAGACACACTGGGGGTGAACTGGGATTTGGTGCTAACCCTGGATGAGGTCCACCTTGGGGAACACCCATGCCCCGTGCAGGTTGGCATGGATATCTATCAGGCATGATGGCTTCGCTGAGGTGGCGGTAGTTCCCGTATTGTCTCCCACCCCCTGCTGATTTGGACACCAGGTGGAGGGGATAGGCCCGGGGACAGTCGGAGTTCCGCATTATCCCCAGCTCCTCCATCTTTTTGAACTCCTCCTTTGCTAGGTTGAGCTTTTTGGGTGGGAGTCAGCACGCCATGACGTGGAGCGGAGGGGCCCCTCAGTCAATACGAGATGCTTTACCCCATGCTTTGGCTCGGCCACGGAGAACTGTGGCGCCACTATTGAGGGGATCTCAGCCAGGATGCAGGTGAATTCATTGACTGAGAGTCCAGGTGCTTGGCTTCCCCCAGAGGCAGAGTCTGAAAGGTTTTGGTGTGCACCAAATGCCATCCTTTGAGGTCATCAAGCTAACAGTAGGCCCAAAGGAAGTCGGCCCCCAGGAGCGGGTACGCCACTGCCGCGAGGGTGAAGGTCCATGTAAAGTACTGTTGCCACAATGAAGGAGGATGGTGCAGGGCCCAAAAGACCAAATGGAGGAAATGTTGGCTGCCCTCAGTGCTGGGCCCTGCCTGCCGTTGTGTGTGCCAAGTCCTGCGGAGGGGTAACTGCTTATCTTGGCACCCGTGTCGACCAGGAAATGCAGGCCCAGCAAGATTCCCCAGATGTAAAGGAGACTATCACGTGGGTCAACCGCCACAACCATCAACGATAGTTGGCCAGGGCGCTTCCTGATAACTCACAGGGTGTGCAGCATTGACAAGCTTCTGCACCTCATTGATGATGGCGGTAGCATTGTTGTCCTGGGGTGTTCATTTGCCTCTCAACTGGCCTTGATCTCACTGGGGGTTGTTCTTGGAGCTTGCTGATGTGGTCTATGATAGTTCTGGTGTCCTTCTTCGCTCTCCAGAGCATGTTCCCCCTTGGCTGCGACCCTCCAGGTGTCACTGAAGTCCTCGTCAGATGTCCTCGGGTAGTTGCTCCAGAAAGATTTGCTCAAAATGCAGGCAAGGTTTGTGGCCCTCGGTTAAAGCTAGCATCTCGCTCATTAGGGTCGACAGGGCCCGGTCCCCCAATCCTTCCATATGCGGCGAGGGAAAAGTGCGGGTCAGTAGCTCTTTGAGGGCTGAGTATTTGCTTTGCACTGGAAACTGCTGTAGGAAATCTATGATTCTTGCTGCTATGTCCTGATCGAGGGTGCTCACGACGTAGAAGAAGCAGGTTTCGGTGGCGGCGATGTGCCGAAGCTGGAACTGAATGTCGGTCTGCTTGAACCACACGAATGGGTGCGACACCGACAGGCTCCGCTTGATCTGTCATCTTTGGGTACAACTGCCGGTTGGACCTGTTGGTGTCACCAATGTAACGTATGCACTTCCCGGACATGGAGAAGAATGATACAAACACCAAAGCCTTGGAAAACGAGACTGGTTTATTGCTCTGGCCATCATGCTTATATGGGCCCCGGCACTGACGTCAGGGCCCTGCATCATCAGAACACTGGCCTAGGATTGGCTGATGTTCCCACCAGAATTTCCCATCTTCCCGCATGTAGACATCACCTGGGATGACAGCCAGGGTTGCCCCCTAGGTCCGCACAGTCACGGCGTTTGTCAGCCATTTTGCAGGCACATCCGTGTCTACCCTGACATGTTTAAGTTTAAGGTCGTTCTCCAGTGGAATGATACATTATCTCAGAGAAAGTATTCTTTTTGAACAGTGGTAGGCTGCAAATGTTACGTTTGACAAAGGCCTTTAATTAGTATAGTCCAGCTAATGACAGGATCCCCACCAGAGGAAATCCAGCAATGGATCAGTTGAAGGAAACCAATGATTACAAAACGTGCAAGGTAGAAGTTAGGAATAATGTGCAGGTAAGATGACATTGTGTAATATTTGTAAAATACTCCTTATTTCAATTGCAAACTTTAAATGTGGATAAAAAACCAAGAGTAGTGTAACTTTGGTAAATTAGTGAAGAAAAAGGTCACGTGAATGTATCAAGAGCATTATATACATTGCACTGCATATTTTAACTTAATGTTTGCTAGATAGACAAATCAAGACTGAAAATGTTCCTGCTGCATTAAGCATAGTGTTATTTAACTCCACAGTGAATGTGGCACAATCCTAAATTATCATTGCTTTAATGCATAAAGTGATTCAGAACTAAGTCATTTTAAATATCTCCTTAATGCTGACTCAAAAGACAGCTGTTCCATTATTTTGTTCACCCATCTTGTCTTTTTTTTTTCTTTCCCTGTCAAAATGATTGGTGTTACCAATTTTTTAAAAACTTTTTAATTTTAAGCCAGACCCATAAAAAAAATTAAAGAATATTGGATTTTAAACCATTCGCTCATCCTTCTTCTTCTGTACTGGGCCTTACATAGGTCAAATTTAACTTTAAAAAATTTTTTACATTTTATTTACAACAGAGCAGAAGCTGATTCCAGCCATTCGAGTCCATGGCACCCAATTACACTCAATTAACCTCCAACCCTGTAGGTTTGGAAGGATGAGAAGAAACCAGAGCACCCAGGAAAACCCACTCAGACACAGGGAGAAAGTACAAACTCCTTACAGACAGTGCCAGATTTGAATCCGCACCGCTGGTGCTCCAATACTATCACTGCTGGTAACTGTGCCTCCCAACAGTGGTTCCCTTCACCTGTGAACTGCATGCAGACTTCTGCTTTCTCACTTCTTGAAAATAACTGGCACTAGATTAAAAAAAATATAGAGGGCCAGAAAGATACAACAGCCACAATTCCACTTCTAAGTGTTCTCCACAAGGATAATCAATAAAACTGTAACAATAGTTCAGAAAATGCCTCAAAGCATCTTCATATTCAATTAAGAGCAAAACATATTTCAGTTTATATTCTTGAAATAAGGGCCCATTATATTGAGTTCTATTCAGTGGGAATGCTATGATAATCAATGTCTTGGTTGGGGAGGGGTGAGGTACAAAATAATGCAATTATGTATAAAATTCTCCATGATCCTTGTTATTCTTGCAAGGAGAGAATATAAAACAAATTATAGCAACCCATTTAGCAATAATGCCAGGATTACATATTAATATTTGTAACTGACAACTTCTGGTTCCCCTTTGTTGAGGGCTAAACCCGAGTGGTAGCACTGAACATAATTCTGTGACTTATTATTTCACTAGAATTAACTTTCTGTGTATTCTTTTTTTATATATTATCTTTGATTAATGGCTTTTACTTATGTCCTATTTCTGTAAAATCCAATAAAATATTGAAAAAGAGTTAACTTTCAATATAACATCTGTATGATCTCAGTCTGCCCTTTGTGAATGCCTAAATAGTCTGTAGAACTAATACACCATGTGTGAATTCTTTGGCACATGTCCTCTGCTGACCATTCTCCCTTCTGACAGTGGAGAGCCATACCCATTATGGAATTTAAGTACAAGTAACAGATTTTTCACATATAACCATTTACGGAGCAGAAACAGGCCGTGTCGGCCTTTCGAGTCTGCACCGGTTCACTAGAACAACTCCACTAGCTCAAACCTCCCACTCTCTGCCAATAACCCTCCAACCCCCTCTTCTCCACGTACACGTCCAACCTTCTCTTAAATGACAGAATGGACCCTGCCGCAACTATCTCATTCGGAAGATCATTCCGTTCTGCCACCACTCGCTGAGTGAAACAGCCACATCTAATATTCTCCTTTCTCTACAGCTGAAACATGTTGTAATACCTGAAGTAATCACTTATTGTAGTCCCCATTTGTTTTTGTCTGTAATGACAACTGTGATTTGCTGAGCTTACTGTCTCCAGCATTTATACAAGCCACTTGTGTCAGAATTTTCCTTCCAAATGAATAAATAATCATAGTCCCTTTTTTCCCTTCATCGTTCTGTTCATCTGCCTTGAATGTTGGCAACGCCAATTAATTTGACGGCCTCAACACATACGGTAAAACAAAATTTCTTCTGCGCTGTTATTCTGATTGATGGTGTTCCCAGGGTGTTGAAATAATAATAGCTATCACTTCTGTGACGGATCATAAATATGACTTTGAATAAGAAAATATGGTAATTGCTCCCCATCTCTGAGGAAATGGTTCGAATATGAATCATTGTAAATTAAAGCAGACGCCCACCAGTTGGACACCAATGGACAACTTTCACTGGAGCAAGCAAGTTGTACTCTGCCTTCAAAATTGAATTCCATCAACTCCACATTCAAAGGCAAAGTACCAAGTGTTCATACGGTTTAATGATGTGTGCCATGATCAGGTGCCAGAGAGAACCTTGTTGATGCATTTAGCTGCTTCTGTGAGGAATAAATTCCTGACCAATTGTGTCCTGTTGATCTAATGCAAAAGAGAGAAGTCAGAGCGCACCCAACTGTGGATGTCAGTCTACAGGAATTCTCACAGGGATAACCTTCTATATATGTTTTCTTGTATTATCTCGTGCTCTCCATGTACCAGTAATCTCGTCCTTTGATCTCAATGTATCTATTCTCTGTTGAGTCTGAGGAGATTTGGTATGCCATCAAATACTCTTATCAAACTTCCATAGGTCCACTTTGATCATTTGAATGCCCAGCAACACAGAAGGCAACAAACATAGCCAGGCCCATCACAGTCTCTGAACCCCTCATCCATTGCATACATCTCTGTGGATCAAGAAGGCAACCAACATCATAAAGGATCCCTACACCATGGTCACAGCTTCTTCTCACTGCTACCTTTTGGGCAAAAAATTCAGAAGCCTGAAGACCAACATCTCTAAGATCAAGAATAGTTTCATTCCAATAGCTATCAGGCTCTTGAACCTCCTTGGGATTGATCCAACACCACAAAAAGACTGCAGGCACAACTAAGAATCTTTTTAATTGCACTAGGATAGCTGTGAATATTTATTATCCATCTATCTTTTGTATTGATAGTCTCTTTTTAATTCAGTTATGTAGTTTTTTTATATATGCAAGTTCCCGCTCACTTCCAGCAAGTAAGGATTTTGGTGCATACATACATTATACAATGTATATGACAATAAACTCATTTTATTATCTTCATGATGATGCTTGTCTCCTCTGTAATGCCGAACTTCATCCAAAGGTGCTCCCTCAGCACAGTTCAATAGGCTTCTTTCTTTTTAATGCATCCATACTAAACCTTTCTCCTTTCTTTCGCTTGTCACGTTGCTGTGGTATCCCCTTTGCTCAACTCCTCCAGCTTATGGAGAGCAAAAGTGTGCACAATTCTCCATATATCATTTCACCAGCATGCTCTTTCCTTTCTTTTATATTCCCTGCCCTTGTAATAAGAATAACAATTAGCCTACCCCCAGGATAATTGGTCTCTTCATGCAAGCCATCTTTAAATCTATCTCATGAACTTGATTCCATTTTTTGAGGTGGTGACCAAGTAAATTGATGAAACCAAGACAGTAGACATTGTTTACCTAGAATTTAGCACTGCTCTGACAAGGTCCCACATGGTAGGCTACTTTGCAAAGTCAGATCATATGGTATCCAGGTTGAGCTGTTCAGTTGGATACAAAATTGGCCTGGTAGTAGGAGTCAGAGTGGGGTAGTGGAGACTAGTTACTCAGACCAGTGGCGTCCAGCATGACTTGATATTGGGTCTACTGGTTTTTTTTTTGTCATCTATATTAACAACTTGGATGACAATCTAGTTATCATGGTCAATGAATTTGAAGATGACACTAAAATTAAGGGTATAATGGACATGAAAAAGAATATCTAAGATTATAACAGGATCTAGATGAACTAGAAAGTGGGCCAAGAAATGGGAGATGGAATTTATCAGGCCCTGGGGAATGTTGTAGAACAAAGATAATGGTAGATAATTCCATTAATTATTTATTGAATAAGTAGATGCAGGTATTCAGAGTGGTGAAAAAAAATGGTGGTTGGCACAGCACCAATTATAGAAGCAGTGATGTCATGATGCAACTGTACACAATGCTGATGACTTCCTTCCTATTCACTTATATAATCACTTGTATGCTAAGATAGGGGTTTGTCTGTGATGCATTTTCAATCATTTCCAGTACAAGTTTACTTGTATTTAAATACTTTATTGTTAACACACAAAACCTGTAATCTTCTTTCCTGATATTCTATATTAGTGGATCTCAACCTTTTTCTTTCCACTCACATACCACTTTAAGTAATTCCTATGCCATTGGTGCTCTGTGATTAGTAAGGGATTGCTTAAGGTGGAAAGAAAAAGATTTGAAAACCACTGTTTTAATTGTACTTAATTGACTCGTTATGTGCACGGTTTTATAACTCCAAAGGAAATGGGCCAATGACAATTTTTCTCAAGCAAAATATTTCAGTAACATTTGGAACTAGAGCAGTGATTCTCAACCTTTCTTTCCCACTCACATACCACCTTAAGCAAATCCTTACTAATCACAGAGCACTTATGGTATAGGGATTACTTAAAGTGGTATGTGAGTGGAAAGAAAAAGGTTGAGAACCGATGTTCTATATAGTAGATTCTTAACACCAAAACTTTCATGTAAACGTTAACAAACCCTAAATGATGCTGAACTGATACTTAAAAACTTGAATGATGCTTAAACTGTCATCAGAAATTGTTGACCCCCCTAACTTACCTTACTCCAGTTTCCAAACTGTAGACATGCCTTAGTGAACCTCCTTTTAAGCACGCCCGAAGCTGCCACATGTGCTCCTTTGAACATGTTGGCTCCTGGCTTCAAGCGCTAGCTGCAGGCACAGAGCCAAGTGCACATGTTTATTGAAGGATGCGCTGGCTCTCACTAAACTGCTCTTTGCTGGCACTGAGCCAAACGTGCATGTGCCACCATGCTCCTCTAGCACCTCAACAGTGCCAGCCTTTCCGCATGTGCCTACTGGCACCTGCATCCAGCAGTCAACATGGCCAAACATGGCCTACAAATCCTCAGGATGCCGCCAATACCCGAGGGGACCAACAGGATGCCGATCAACCACAACCAAAGGTAAGGTTTTGGTTCTTACAATGTCCCCATATTATTATAAAATGACACTATGGCTATAATTATGATAATTTTACTATCATAAAGAAAAACAAATATACAATATATCAATATAATAAATAATTAATTCATAAAATTTGAAACATCACATAGGTCTTCTTCCTTCGTCCTTACCACACCCTGCAGTCTGTGTATGGAAAAAGTACACAACACAAATTCCAACAAAATAAAGTCAGTTTGTGCTTATTACAATTCCTTCATCTACTGTAGAACCCATGAGCCAAAACATCGACCAGGAAACCTCAGATCTTTCTCCAGCAGAATAGACACAGCTTTCTGCTTAAATTTAACATGAGGTACTTCTTCAGCATGTCGTTTGGCTCTCTTCCTTTTTTCAACATTCTGGTTCTCATGGGAAGAATTTGAACACTTAAAACCAAATTTCAAAAATTCATCTGATCCTCTCGATTTCAATAAACGAGTATCTTTAACCTTCCCTGTTACAGATTTGCTCATCTTTTTCTTTCTTTTCCACAGTTGGTTATAAATAAGATAAGATTCATTATTTCTTCATCCTGTCACATTGCTGAAATGCAATTTATTGTTTGATAACTGATCCTTCCAGTTACATTCTTGTTTGTTTTCTGTAGTTGACTGTTTTGTGTTATTAACCAATGACTTGTTCTCTTTCAAAAGATGAATTTCTTCTCTCAACCTTTCACATTTTGGTAATTCTGAATCTCTTTCCTCAATAACTGTATTCATTTCTTCAGCAGTTATTCTTTTCTTCCGTTTTCTGACTTTGCGAATTTTATTTAATTTTATTTAAATCTTTATTCTTGTCAACCTCTCACTGGATTCATTCTCATCCTTTTGAAATCCAGTTTTGTTTCCAAGTACAAAGTTAAAATCTTTCCATTCACTGTTTTCATGATTATCCAATATTTCCAAGTCTTTTTTCAATATCTTGTTCTTTGAATGCAATTGCACTAAATTGTCAGTCACGTTCCTTTATTCCATCAGTGCAATTCTCCAGTTTTGCAGCACGTTATGAGATTTCTTCATTGACTTTGTCTGCTGTAATCTCTAAGCTACAAAAGTTACTTTCGAAGTGGTTCTCAGTCTTTTGTTTCAGTCCTGCTTCAGATTCAATTACACAATCACGAGCAGTATTTGCAACATCTTCTGATACTCCATTTTCATCTGCTGTTAATGAAACTAATTCCTTCAAAATTGATTTAGATACCTTTGATTTGTTTTCACATTGATCTGTTTTCTTTTCTTCAGCAGTGAATTTCTTATTTATAATCTTTTGCTGTTTCCACACGTCGTCAAATTTCACAACCAAAATCTTATTGACCCTTGTCTCTAACTGTTCCTGTACAAGATAATTATTTCCTCCTAATGGTCCATTGGCTGTCCATTCAAGCCTAGTTTTAACAGCATAAGGTCCATCTTCGCAACTTTGTATTACTTCCATTGCTTCCAAAGCCTTTGGCACATCTGAACCGAATCAGAATCAACTTCAGTTATATAAATGTTCCACAGATGAGTAAACTGATGGATATCATTATTACGTGGGATGTTTCCTTCCTGCAGAAGCATAGTCCTTTGAGTGTATACAATTGGAAGATCACAAAATTCTTTCTCATGCAATCCAGCAACCTCTAAGCCTGAAACAATGGTTTCAACAACCTTTTATTGTCACATGGTTTTCAATATAATCTTCAACTTTCTTCCTTGAAGATTAAGTTTGTTCATTAGTCCCACCATGCAAAAAGATGCAGTACTGCCTGGGTCAAGAAATGCATGTGTATGCATTATTGCATACCCATTCTTGGCCTTGACTTGTACAGGCACTCTTGAGAGTTTTCAGTTGTTCTTACCTGCCCCAGTAAGACCACTTGTCTGAACCAAGGCTGTAACACTGTGGCTTGCTGCTTCATTTACTTCTGTTTGCTCAATTTCCAGTTCCTTGCTCCTTTGTATGCAAGGTATGTATGCAGCATTCTAGGATCCTTCCGATTGCATATATCACAGTCGAATAATTTCTTACGATTTTTACTGATGTCTCCTCCACACAGACTGCTAAAACGTATTCCGTTTTCTTTTAAAAAGTGATTTTCTCATCACACGACTTATTTTCTAACACTCTTCCAAAGTATGCTCATCTTTAGACAGTTTTATTTTTCTCAGCAGGTAAACTCTCATTTTCTTAAGTTACTTTTGTCTTTTTCCTTATTTGCAACTGACACATTAGTGGCAAAGGTACTCTTTCTCAATTTTGGACAAGGCTGTGGCTTGAACTTCTTTACGTCTTCACTCACTGTTAAAGTGTCCTTGATATTCCCAAATACTGGTCCAGTTGCAATCTGCACAGGCCATTCAAGGAAATTCACAATATCTTCATATATTGCCTGAAGTTTACATCCTCTTGTTCTCCACAAATTCTTCAACTTAAAAGGCAATTTGCTTGTGACGATTAACCTAAGATAAGTTAAGCACACTCATGCGGCAGATATCTTCCATGGCATTGCAGCATCCTCTTAAAAAGGAGGGTATATGCTTGTAATGCCTTTACATCCTCTGATTTTATTGCTGACCTTATCTATATAAACCCTAGCAATTTTATGCTCATTGCCAAAATGATCTTGTAGTAATGCCTTCGCCTTAGTGAAACCCCTTCCAGTGTCCATCTGCTGGCAACTCCTCACCAGTTCCTTTGGTTGTTCAGTATACTGTTCTAGGTAATAAAGACAATCTCTGGAGTTTTTATTCTTTCTTTTGATATTATGTTCGAAAGATTCAATGAATGATTGATACTGAATGGATTTCCATTAAAGACTTGAATATCCTTCTTAGTTAAGGAATGGAGACCTTGTTGCTGCATTAATAAAGTGGTAAATTCATTTTGTTTTGCCATGATTGACAATATATTATTTTGTTCACTGTGGCTTAAAGCTGGTTCTGTAGCCAACAATATCACATGTCTTTGTTCACCCTGATTGTTAGGGCCTGACGGTAGTGAATGGAATCCTGGCTAGCCAGACCGAAATTCACTCATATTTCTGTCTAAGGTGGTGATCATTGGAAACTGAGTCTCGAAACACCATGCTCGGGTGGGGGGGGGGGGGGGGGGGGGGAGGGAGGAGGATTTTGTCTGTGTTCTCGCACCAACGCTCTTTTCAATCTTCTTCAGCATGATGCTGAACCAAGCCATGAAAGACCTCAACAATGAAGACGCTGTTTACATCCGGTACCGCACGGATGGCAGTCTCTTCAATCTGAGGCGCCTGCAAGCTCACACCAAGACACAAGAGAAACTTGTCCGTGAACTACTATTTGCAGACGATGCCGCTTTAGTTGCCCATTCAGAGCCAGCTCTTCAGCGCTTGACGTCCTGTTTTGCGGAAACTGCCAAAACTGCCAAAATGTTTGGCCTGGAAGTCAGCCTGAAGAAAACTGAGGTCCTCCATCAGCCAGCTCCCCACCATGACTACCAGCCCCCCCACATCTCCATCGGGCACACAAAACTCAAAACGGTCAACCAGTTTACCTATCTCAGCTGCACCATTTCATCAGATGCAAGGATCGACAATGAGATAGACAACAGACTCGCCAAGGCAAATAGCGCCTTTGGAAGACTACACAAAAGAGTCTGGAAAAACAACCAACTGAAAAACCTCACAAAGATAAGCGTATACAGAGCCGTTGTCATACCCACACTCCTGTTCGGCTCCGAATCATGGGTCCTCCACCGGCATCACCTACGGCTCCTAGAACGCTTCCACCAGCGTTGTCTCCGCTCCATCCTCAACATTCATTGGAGCGCTTTCATCCCTAACGTCGAAGTACTCGAGATGGCAGAGGTCGACAGCATCGAGTCCACCCTGCTGAAGATCCAGCTGCGCTGGGTGGGTCATGTCTCCAGAATGGAAAACCATCGCCTTCCCAAGATCGTGTTATATGGCGAGCTCTCCACTGGCCACCGTGACAGAGGTGCACCAAAGAAAAGGTACAAGGACTGCCTAAAGAAATCTCTTGGTGCCTGCCACATTGACCACCGCCAGTGGGCTGATATCGCCTCAAACTGTGCATCTTGGCGCCTCACAGTTTGGCGGGCAGCAACCTCCTTTGAAGAAGACCGCAGAGCCCACCTCACTGACAAAAGGCAAAGGAGGAAAAACCCAACACCCAACCCCAACCAACCAATTTTCCCCTGCAACCGCTGCAACCGTGTCTGCCTGTCCCGCATCGGACTTGTCAGCCACCAACGAGCCTGCAGCTGACGTGGACATTTACCCCCTCCATAAATCTTCGTCCGTGAAGCTAAGCCAAAGAAGATTTATGCCTTGTGACCATGCTACAAAAGGTTCTGCCATAGCATCAAATGCTCTCATTTCACATGACGACTTCCCAGCATCAGAACTCCTAGATAGGTCGCTTCAAACAACAGATCCTTTCAAACTTGTTGATACCTTCACTTCAGCCTGTCCAAGGGCTATAGACTGAAAGAACTGGAAGACCGTCACAGGGAAGTAGGGGAGAAACACTTTCCTCCCAAATAGTGGCAAGGGTCTGCAGCTCATTCCTGATAAGAAGATAACAGGTCCTCTGAGACAGTGACTCCCAGGAATTTAAATTTTCTCATGGTCCCTATCTCTGATCCCACTGTGATCACAGAATTGTACACCTGTGCTTTCCTTTCCTAAAGTCTACAATCAACTCTTTGGCTTTGGTGATATTGAGTGACGGGCTTTTAAAGCTATTTTGCTCAAGTAAAATTTAGATTTCAGTGTCTTGCCTGCTGGGTGGGGGGAACAGATGTCCCAATAACTTTGTGGTGATAAAATCGATTTCTAATTTCAGAACCAAGCAAGTGCCATATTGTCATTTGTGGCTCCATGTAGGAATGACACCGCAGACCAGTGTTCAAGCCCCATTCCAGTGATCTGAGCAAAAGCCTTGACCATTTCTCTAATGCATTACTAGGGGACTGAAATATTATTAATGATGCTAGAACTTGATTGAACTGAAGCCACCTTTACTCTACCAGAGGGATCCCACATGCAATTTCGAAAGGGCAGAACAATTATACTTGTATCCGTGCAAATAGGCATACATTAATTAACACATAATAACATCTTTGACTTGACATTTTCACATTGTGTTTATAGAAATCTGTAACCATTTTTTCTATATTACAAGAATGATTGGGAAAAAAAAACTTCTGGAGGTGTAACATTCATTAGAATGTTCTGAACAAGATATACAAGGCTTAATCAGATACAATTGTAATGGAGGATTTAGACCAGCTGATGCAAGAAGGAATGCAGCTGCATCAGAAGACATAATCTAAATTCCACCATGAGGCCCAGGATCCATATTTAGTAGATATAAATTCCACCATGGGGCCCAGGATGCAGTTGAATTGGAAGACATTATCTAAATTTACATTATGGGGCCCAGGGATACATATGAATCAGTAGACATTATCCAACTTCCACCATGAGGCCAAGAGATGCAGTTGTCTTTTGTTGGTCGCAGACAGGAGACCTTGAAGATAATTAAATCATTTGTTCAAAGAGATAAGATCTGAAGTAAACAACTTTTGGGTAATATAAGCCATGGTCCCACTGCTGAAGTTGGAGACTCTCCAAGAGGTGGCAACATCTCTCAGCAAGAAGAAGAACTTCAAGATTCTAAACCAACATCCCGGTCCGGTCCGGAGAGGTGGAGAAGCTGCTACCGGCGCCCAGACAACCTACTACAAGTGTGCAGTCATCGTCTCGCTTTGGCAGTTGGGACCAGTCCAGGCACTGATAAGTATAATTGGGAAGGGCTTGCATGTTGTAGTGTGAATTCAGCTTTAGATTTAGTAATAAAGACGTATAAACTGAACTGCTCTCGGTATGTGTCTATTTTCTTTTGGTAGTGATCAATCTAAAATGGACAAAGTGAGAGGTACAAGTTTACCCAAAACAATGATATACAAGGCTTAATCAGATACAATTAAATCCCCTCACTCATCCGGAGAAGATGGTAGAATTAGTCTGATTGGTTTAGTTGAAATGACAAATCAATAAGCATTGATTTGTTTGCAGGTGGTTGTCAGAGCTAAGACCTACTAATTTAGACACAGGAAATAAAATATTGGAATGTTCTTTTATTTATTGACTTCATTGGTTTTATCATTGTTCTTACCAAAGTCATAATTAAAGCAGGAATAGACCATTAGCCACTTACATTTGTTCTGCCATTCAACAAGATTATGGCTGATTTTGTACCTTAGCAGCACATTCCTTCATGAACCTCACCATCTTTGACTCCTCTTAACAACTATCAAAAAGATTTCAATATCTAACTTTAACATGTTCAATGTTTGGCTCTCAATGGACCTTTTTTGAATAGAGAATTCCAAAGATTTTCATCTAAGTGGCCTAACATTTATTTTGAGAGCATGATTCCTGATTCTAGATATTGACAGACTGGAAAAACAAACTAAGTCATACCCATGGCAAATGTTTTTGCATATATTCCTTCAAGCTTCTTAAAAATGTGTATTTATGCAAGGTCGCCTCTCAAAACACACAAGGATAGTTTGAGTAACTCCTTTTAATAAGACAAACCAACCATCTCAATAATCAGAACCTTCACTGAACTCCTTCCATCATAAATATGTCCTTTATTTTGTGGGGAGACTAGACCTGTACAAAATATTTGGATGTAGTCTCACCAAAGACACTTATATTTGGAGTAAAAGCTTTTTACTCTTGTACATCAATCTTCTTGCAGTGAAGCCAAAGTTCTGTTTGCCTTCTTAGTTCTGAGCTATACTTGTAACTTAGCTTCTGTTGATAGTGTAAAGCACTGAGATTCCTCTGAATACCTGTCAAAATCTCACTTTTCAAAAAGTACTCCACAGTTCTGTTCATTTCCAATCATTGGGTTGACCCCGTTGATCCAAAATAAGTTGTAATCCATTTGGAAGGGGATATGCTTCACAAATGTCTAATCTGTTTTTTGGGCATTTTACAGAATTCCTACAGAAAATGTTTGGAAGATTCAATTATTCATTATTTATATATCAAAATAATAATGACACCTGACATGATTTCCTATCTGCTTAGTTAGGGATCACAATAGACCCTTTCAAACTGCCATGTAAAATGGAGTTAACCGGGCAATTTGCCAGGTTAGCTCCACAGTTACACAGCAGTTAGAAAGGATCTGTCCCAGTCAACCTCGTCAGAATCCAACTGGGTCCCTGACCTACCTCCGAGGTAGTCAAAGAATCCAGTTAAACTTACCTAGGTTGCGTCCACTGGCGATTTGAAAACCAAATGGCCGACCCGCTTATTCCGGTGATGTCAGGGCTTGCGTGTGTACGTCACCGGGCAGCCAGCAGCACTTCCGGTGAGTATGTGATGCGGTATTATGGGGGTGGGGGGTGGGAGATCCCCCTTAAATTGTGGGGATGGGGATTTAATGGGTAGATCCCCCTCCAATTTAAAAGGTGCTTCCAGCACCTTTGCCCCAGTAATCGCATCTGGGTCCCAGGAGCACTACCCAGGTGCTGCCTTTTCAAAGAGGCTATTGCTTTTAAGTTCCTCCATGCAGAACGTTTGATAACAACAACAAAAATCCACATGCGGTGGATCTCTCAAAGTCTGGTCTCATTGCATATTAATTTTATAATAATTCTGGTGTGGCGGCTCACCACAAGGCAGGCGAACCGGACCTGCTTGTAAGTCACGCGGCAGGGCAGCCGGCCAAAATGGTGCTGTCGGGGGTTTCACTTCCTTCCAGCTCGGGGCTCAGAAACCCGCGCTGGGGGATCACGTGACGCCCGGATGACGTCAGCGCCCTCCAGTGCGGTTCTCAGCCAGGTCCAGGCTGGGAGTACAAGTGCAGCCCAGCAGCCTGCAATAAACTAGTCTCCTCACTGAGCTCAACGTGCTTGGCTGCGTGTGTTATTGTAGGAGCAGCGTAGCCGCCGCTACACTGGTATATTTTCAGTATTTCAAGTTTCTTTTCTTCTATCATTATTAATCAATATTTCTGGTGCATTGCTACTTAAATAGTGCTACACAGAGTAATACTTTTTACTTTTGATATTGTATGCTTCCTCCATTTCAGTTTCACCGTGCAGTTCCATTTATCTACATTTCTTTTCTCCTTCAGCTCTGTCTTTAGCTCCTTTAGCTCTATCTCTCTTTTTCTCCAGCTCAGCACTCCCAAAGCCAAAACTACCCCTGACCCCCAACAATTCTCACTTTTTCTCTCTCCTGCCTTCCTATCCCATATCCAATTCACACTTTTTGTTTGTTGGTGTGAGCTCTTCCCTCGGTCTTTCTTGACTTCACTGCAGCCTTTTTAATTCAGGTGCCGACCAGCTTGTTACTCATACTTTGAAGAAGGCCTCAGGCCTGAAATCTGGGTTATACTATATATCTTCACCTCCTATGGACACTCTAAGACCTGCTGGGCTCCTCCAGCAGTTCTGTGTTTTTCCTGTGTTCCATAATTAGGCCTTGAAACAGTGTGTACCCTTACCCAGTCAATTTAACTGAGTAATCCTTATGAGGCCCTGTGATTGAATATCTTTCTTCCTGCATTGCAGTTAACTTTATATATATATATATATATATATATATATATATATTTGTGTATTGAATAAGCTCCTTGACCTTGGTATGTCGAAACAGAAACACTTTACACAACCTTCATCTCCAAGTGCCTTAGAAGCTATAAATTGCTTTACAAATTGAATGACTTTTGTAATGTAGTGGGTCGAATTTTTCTCCCTGTTCTATGTGCCAAATGTACTTGACTTAATGGAATACATTCTCACCACCAAATTTCAAGTTCTGCTCATTTGCATGTGCAAAACAGAACACTTCCATTGTAACTCTTCATATTTGTTCTGCAGAAATGACATTTGTGATTGAATGGAGGAGTACATTGGGATTTTTGTTCAATGGATTAAGTGGGCTACTTTGGGCCACACTTGATCACCTGCTGTTATATCACAGACCAGCAGCAATTGAAATTCACCAAGACAGTGTTATTTTTTAAAAAAATAATATATTTATTAGTAATTACTAATAACATCTTACTTAAATCTATTGCAGCTATGCTCAAAATCGTGTGTGTGTGGGGGTGGGGGGTGAGTGGGGTGGGCACAGCTTAGGCAGAATTCTGGGAAGTCATTCCCAAAGTTAATTCTTAGAAATCCTATGTTAAAACTCAGACTTTAAACTGATGTTCGTAAGTAATTACAAAGGAGATGAGAGACTGAGTCTTATTATTGTCAAAAAATAATCCTTGTTGAGTTGCTTTCAGAGAAATGTCGTTTCATATGAATTGTTGTCACAACTCCCCTCTTCCTTGCATAGGGGAAACAAAATATGTGTCTTCCATGAAGCTTTCAAAACCCAGGAACGAGTCAAATGAAATGACCATCACAATGCTAATAATCAACTGCAGGAATTCACCTGCTTCCTTTACCCAGAGATGGGTAAAAAATGACCATTTTAATGGTCATGGTGGTTCAATAATTCCCCTAACAAGGAGAATCAGCAGAATTGTGCATTTCATACAGAGTAATTTCATCTCTATGTTTATCAGATGGCTGGTTGGTCACTACTTAATTTTTAATCTTTTTAATGTTTTTTAAAAAAAAAATATCAAATACATATGATATAATGTTCAGGTAAAAGTAAATTAAAATTACAGATAGTAATCAATGATAAACAAGATACATATGATCCATGTTGTCAATAAAAAAGGAAAAGAAAATAAAAACCCTATGTCTTATCTGAGTGATTACAATCAAAGCCAGACATCAACTACTAATTTCAATACTAATAGTTCAAAAAAAAGAAAAAAATAGTTGATCTATAAATCTTGAAAATAATTGAAAAAAGAACTCAAAGAGATTTTTTAAAATACATTTTAGTAGTTGAATACCAAATTTTCTCTAGAGAGAATCCAATATCCAATCAAATTCAATATCCATTGTGTATGCATGGGAGGGACAACATCTTTCCACCACAACAAAATTAGCCTTCTAGCAATCAGGGAAGCAAAAGCAACTACATGGTATTGAGATTTAGTCAAAATTAAGACCATTGGTTCACTCATTCCAAAAGGCTAATCGCTACTGAATTCTGTGACTTTAAGCGTCCCAGTCATATGACTCATAATCACATGACTCTCTCTCAGCATTTGTTTTTCCTGAATAAACAACCATTGTTCATGGTCTTAGTTGAGAGCATTAAACTTGTTTATAATTTGAAGCTGATGTAGTTTGTAGCTTGTAAATGTTGTGAAAATTGAAAGGTTGCAGCCTGCACAAACCCCAAAGTGACACTCACTAAATAAAACAGGAGCTCTAATACCTACCCCCAACAAAGAAAATCTTGAGCTGTAAGAACAAAATTTTAAGTGCAAACTACAATGTTTGAAATACCACATCCACTATTGTTACATGATATAATACAGACAAATCTTCTTTCTTTGTCTTGGCTTCGCGGACGCCCGCACTGAAACAGTGTTCTCCCGCCCGTCTGGGAACTCAATGTAGGCGTAATGCAGGTTCGCGTGGAGTAGAGTCACTCGGTCGACCAAGGGGTCATTCTTTGAGTGCCGGATGTGACGTTGCAAAAGGACGGGGCCAGGGACGGTGAGCCATGCCGGTACAGTGGTTCCTGATTCGGATTTCCTCAGGAAAAGGAACATCCTTTCGTGGGGGGTGGCATTTGTTATGCCCAATGGGTTCCACACTACGCCGACAAGGCGCGTCCTCTTATCAAGGCCACCTCCTTTCCCCTATCAACCGAAGTCAGAGCAGCTTTCGATCGAATCAAATCCGACGCAATCGATGAGTCTGTCCCTTTTCAAGTCGAGAACAATGCATCCGACTTCACCCTGGCAGCCACCTTGAACCAGGCTGGTCGGCCTGTAGCCTTCTTCTCCAGAACCCTCCAGGGTCCAGAGAGTAGACACTCCTCGATCAAGAAGGAGGCCCAAGCCATAGTTGAAGCGATATCAAGCTTTTCTGGCCGAGTCAAAAGTTCCATCCCTTTCAAAAAAATTCTTTTTTCTTTGTGCTAATAAAATTGTAGAGCCAAACCAAGGCTTTTATTAGCAAAAGACAGGAGCTCTTCACAGGTGGCCGACCAGTCCGGAATGATCTGACCTGGCTAGGGACACAACCCTTTAAGGCCCAGACAGTAGGTGTGGCTAAGCTCTCAGCCAATCACTGTAAGCACAGTCCAGATACTGTAACTATATACACTATATACATTGGTGATAGATCTGTACTATCACAAATATTTGACAAATATAACATTTTCAACAACATTGCAAATTTAACATCTTGAAAGGCAATCAGCGATTATATTATCCTTGCTTTTAATATGAGTTATCATTAAATAATATTCCTGCAGAATTAAACTCCAGTTTAATAATCATCTATTGTTGCTTTTCATTTTATTCAGTATACACAAGAAGTGGTCCCGGAGCTGTGCAGATGTAAACATCTAAATGTTGCAAAGCCAATACAAGGGACAATAATTCTTTCTCTAAGGTAAAATAATTCTTTCACACAACTTTCTATAATACCCCCCCCCCAAAAAAAAACCATTCTAATAGCTTATCTTTCATGTTGGAATGGGAAACTCAGAAATGACCTTAACCTTTGCCTGGATAGGTGCCAACTTGACCTGACCAACATCATAGCTAAGATAAGTCACAGTAACATGGCCAAATTCACTTATAGCTAAATTAACAGGAAGGCTGGCTATTGAAAGTTCTTCAAACAATTTCTCTAACTCAGAGAAATGTGCTTCCCAGGTGTCATTCCCCATAACCAAATCATCAATAAAGCATTCACATGCTCTAAACCTTGAATCACAATATTAATCATTCTTTGGAATATCCCTGGAACATTTTTAATTCAAAATGTTAAAACATTACATAATCCTGATGAGGTTATAAATGCAGAACTATGCCTACCTCTGTCTGTTAAGGGAACACACCAGTAACCTATTAATAACTCTATCTTTGTAAGAAACTTGGAGTTTCCAAAAAAAAATTCATATCACGTATTATTGTTTAGATAGAGCCTATTTTTGTGATTTCCTGTCATATTTTAAGTCTACTAGTATATTGCCCACAAAGCAAGCAGTTTTGGTCAGTCCAAGTATTCTTGGGAATGTGCTCATTGCGGGCACATTCCAAATGTTGTCTGAGGCATTTAAAAATGTTGTTGAGGATTTTCTTGGCAAATACAGGGCACAAAACTACATCCAGCTGATTAACAAAATGCTTATTTCTTATTCAATCTTTTTAAATTGTTTTTTATAGACATAGAATACAATGAAGGGTAAAAAATTAAAAACAGTGTATCAAATAAACAACAAACAAAAAACATCTGAGCAGCTTATCCTGAGAGTTATATATATTTTGTAGTTTTTGGTTCCTCCAGTAAACCAAAAAAGGTAAAATAGATCTCATCTGGAAGAATAAATACATCTAATCACATTAGACACATTTACATGATATGAAAATAGGACACAAAAGATCACCAGGTATCTTCAAATTTCACCAATGAATCAAATACATGATATCTATTTTTTCTGAACTTAAACAAGATATAATATGAGAAAACTATTGTTGGAGTTCTAGAGTGTTTCCATTTGAATAACATAGCTCTTCTAGCCAACAATGTAGAGAAGTCCATAACCCATTGAACAGGTACAGAAAAACTCCCTATTTCTGGATCAATAACCCCGAAAAGAGCAATTATTGGATTGGATCATAGCTCCACCTGGAGTATAGTTGAAAAAAATATTTAAAAATTATTTCCAATAATTTTCTAAGATTGGACCAGTCCAAAACATATGTGTCAATGTGACAATTTCAGATTTGTATCTGTCACAAATAGGGTTAATATTAGAAAAAAAAAACTGGCCAATTTATCTTTGGACATAAGTTGTCCAAAGATAATTTGTCCAAAGTGGTGAACACAATGCATTAATGAATGTCAGGCAAAATTGAACATGTATTTACCAGTTTAAAAATCTTGTCCCATAGATCCTCAGATAGGGTCTTGCAAGTTCTAGTTCCCAAGCCTTTTTAATCTTATCATAAAGTACTGGATATAATTAAAAAACCATGAATGCAACATGTCACTGAAAATTAATTTTCTGTATTTGCACTTCGACTTCTTCCCCTGCTGACCTTGGTGCAGTCAGTGATGGATATGGTGAAAGGCATCACCAGGACATTGTGGCCATAGAAAAACAGTATCAGGGAAACTGGAATCCATCAATCCTGGCCAACTATGGATGGAAACTGACAAAAAATGAATCAGATGCTGAGTAGAAATGAAAATCAGTGACAAAAACATTATGAGGTCACTTGAATCAACACAATGTGTCAGTATCATTATGCGATTAAACATGTTAAATTCAATAAAAGTTAATTTAATGTTTCTCCAACTTTCTACATGATATAGCATATCTAAAATTATCTTGTGTTCAGCTTGAAGTCGTTTATCATAATCCCTATTTTTTTCAGGAATCAAAAAGTTTTTTAAAAATGTTGCCTTTATGATTATTGTCTTGTGATTTTGAGTGCAAGGCTTATCCTTTTGTTTTCTTTCTTGAACTCATTGGGTCTGTTTTGAAGATTGGCCTCCAAGTGTGCACAAACTCAGGTGTTATCTGAGTAGTGCAGCCAATCGAAGTTAAGCCTAGACAGTGGAGTAACTCCCTATCGTGATGACCAAGGGCTGAATTTCAATGATCTTAGTTGGTGAGTGGAATTACCACAGGTTGCACAGTTTTCGATTAGTTCTGAAGATTAGTTCCATTCCAGCCCCTTGCTGAGTCCATGCCTGGACTACTGGGTAAAATTATGCTCTCCTTAATATAAAAACATCTACTTGCCATAGGAGGAATACTGTAAAGGTTTACCAGATTGAGTCATGAGATGGCAGGTCTGCAGTTCTGAGTAGGTACTGAATCAGTCAACTTGACTCCTTCCATCACTTTGTTGATGTTTAATTGCTGAGAACTAATTAATAAATTGGTACATCTTTTGATCTAAAAGGAAAAGCAATTTATTTTACCAATTTATGTATGATTCAGCCGAGGGGGTAAAATGTAGTATATGTTTGCCAGAAGGCAAGGCAATCAATGGAAAACAGAAGCATTAAATGTGAAACTACTGCAGACTGCAATCAAATGACATTTAATTACCATTAACTGGTTATACAATTACTCATCAATTATCACTCTCTCTCTCTCTCTCTCTCTCTCTCTCTCTCATTTCTTTCTCTTCACCCATCTCTCCCCTCTTCCTCTCTCTCCTTTCTCTCCCTTTCTTACTCCATCTCTCACCCACCCTCTATCTCCTTTCCTCTCTCTTTCCACCCACTATCCCCTTGACCTCTCTCCTCTCACTCTCTCTCTACTCCCTCTCCACCACTCCTCTCTCCTCTCACTCTCTCTCTACTCCCTCTCCACCACTCATCTCTCCACCCTTTCACCCTCACCCTACCCCCTGTCCACTTAGCTCCTCCTCTCTCCCCCTCATCTTTCCTCCTTTCCTCCCTTTCCCCCCTCACCATCCTCCCCCTCTCCCTGCTCTTTCCACCATCTCCCCTCTCTCTCCATCCTCTCTCCCCTTCCACCTCTCCCCCTCGCTCTCACTGCTCTTTTGATCATCGTCCCTCTCTCCCCCTCCCCTCTTCTCTCCTCCCTTCGCCACAAACTCCCCCATGAATTCCAAGATAGTGATATGCTGCCTTCTTGTTCCACTGTAGTCCACATGGTGCTTCATGGACTGGATACATTTTTCCAAAACCATTGCCCAAAGTACAACCAATATAGTTCCAATTTAACTGACCCATGAACATAGGGGACTTTCAGCTTCATTTCCCATAATACTTACTGCTTTGTGATAGGGATTAGTGATTTGAGGACTCTCAAGCACAACCTAGAAGATACATACTGCAAGCAAGGTGATACAGTGATGGAGGAACGTGTGTTTAGGGTTATGGATGGAATAATTATTAAATTTATTTCTGTTTTGATTGTGCCACACCCATTATTTTCAATATTTTTATGAACATTGAAATTACATATCCAAAATGTACAGAGTACAAATGTTAAAATCAAAAAGATACTTAAGACACTTAAATCATATAATTTCATCCAATGTAACCCACATTTTAATTATACAGATTACATTGTGTTGATATTTTATTATTAAAAAAGGAAAATCAAATCCATGACCAAGAAATAAATTGTTTAACCAGAAAAAAGACAAGAGTTCTTATCAGAGTGATAAATTACCTCATTAGTCAACACATTCTACCATAACAAATCAAAGATTAAGAAAGTAATTTTAAAATTTGAATTCAAATCAGAAATTGAGCATCTAATCTTCTCCAGATTTAAACATGACATGACGACATGTAGCCATTAGGCGGGGTAATGTCCCTCCATCTGAGCAACACTGCCTGCCTCACCATTAGAGAAATAAAAGCTAATACATGCAGATCAGATGCCGTTAAAGTTATGTCACTCTCTCCAACAAAGTAGTTAAGGGATTAGGTTTAAATGAACTTTTAAAAAGTGCAAAGCATGTTTGAAATGTGTTGTTCCAATATTTCTCAAGACTCTGACATGTCCAGAACATATGAATTAATGAAGCATCTCTTTTGTTGCATTTATCACAACAAGGAGATGCATCCACATTAAAAAACAAGATAGTTTGACTTTGGATATATGAGCCATATGAACTTCTTTAAATTGTAGGAGAGAGTGGTGGGCACATAAAGAAGAGGTACTTACCAATTTGAAAATTACATTCCAAGTTTCTTCAGAAATTAAATGCTGTAGGTCCTGTTCCCAAGCTTTTTTAAAACTTTATCTGAAGGAACCTCTCTTATTCCCAACAATATATCAAAAAGGTTAGATATTGAACCATTATAGAAATGTTGTAAATTAAAAATTACATAAATTAAATTCTTATCAGTTCTCTTAGTGTAATTGAAATCGTAAAAAATTCTTTAATCTTAGATAACAAAAAATGAGTATTTAGTAGACCTTATTTAACTAAAAGTTGTTCAAAGGAAGCAAGATTTCCCTTGATAAATAAATATTTAACTATACCATTCTTTAAAAGTTACATCAATCATGAAAGGTTTAAATAAATAATTAGAAAAAATAGGACAGGAGAGAGAAAATCTCATTGAACTAAAATGTTTTCTAAATTGTATCCAGATCCTCAAAGTATGTTTAACCATCAGATTATTAGTTAATTTATTTAAAGATATAGGAAGTGAAGATCCAAGAAGAGAGATGAGAGAAAGTTTTGTAATGAATTAGATTAAAAAAAAACCATATTGGGTCACCCTTAAGCTTGCACACTCTTGGAGGCTAATCTCCAAGACAGATTCAACTTGTTCACTGAAGCAAACAAGATAATCAATGCTGAAACATCTCAGCTTTCAACACCATCACGCCCTCAGTACTGGTCAACAAGCTTCAAAACCAGGGCCTCTGCACTTATCTCTGCAAGTGAATCCATGAGATCATCAGAAGACCACAGTAAAAACAAATGTCTCCTCGTCACTGACAATCAACACCAGTGCACCTTAAGAATTCATGCTTAGCCCACTACTTATCTACTTGCACTACACTCAGGACTGTGCAGCTAAGCACAATTAAGATGGCAACTACAAATTTGCTGATGACACCACAGTCGATGGCAGATTCACAGACAGCAATGAGGAAGTGTATAGGAGTGAGATAGATCAGCTGCTGGAGTGATCTCACAACAACCTTGCACTCAACATTCACAAAACTAAGAAGCTGATTTTGGACTTCAGGAGGTGGAAATCAGGAGAACAGAAGTCAGTCCTCATCAAGGGGTGGAAATGGTTAAGAACTTCAAATTCTTTGGTGTCAACATCTTTGAAGATTCATTGTGGTGCTTTTGTGTTGATGCAATTATGAAGAAGAGGCTCATCAGCATCTATACTTTGTGAGGAGTTTGAGGAGATCGTTTTGTCACCAAAGACTCTTGCTAATGTCTACAGGTGCACTGTGGAGAGCATTCTGACTGGTTGCATCAGTGTCTAGCATGGAGGTGCCAATGCATAGGACAGGAAAATACTACAGAGAGTTGTGAACTTGGCCAGCGCCATCATGGGCACCAGCCTTCACTCCACCAAGGACCTCTCCAAGAGGTGGTTTCTCAAGAAAGCAGTGTCTGTCCTCAAAGACCCTCACCACCTAGGCCATACCCTCTTTTTACTGTTGCCATCAGAAAGATACAAGGGCCTGAAGACGAATACCCAGCATTGCAAAAACAGCTTCTTCCCCTTTGACAGTCAATGAGAATTAAGCCTGGAACAGTACACTGTGGAACTCCTGCAGTGATGTCCTTGGGCTGATATGATTGGCCTCCAACAACAACAAACTTCTTAGTGGTGTTCATTTCAAGCCTGTGAAGAGTTTCATTTTTACTGCTATCGACCTCAGGTTTATTATGGGCTCGTAAAAATAAGCTATAGCCAAATACACTACTAACATCAAGAAGGGTGAGGGAGATGATGTTTGAGGTAGACAACAAAAAGTCAAAGGAAAGTTTAGCATTACTGCTTAGATGTCTTGCTATATCTGACCATTAATATCCACAGACTAGGACATTCCCGAATAAGCCACTGCCTGCACTATATGTTCAAGTCACTCATCTTGGAAACTTTGGGGGGTCTCTATGAATGGTTTCCTGATGTCTAGTTAAAGAGTGAAAACTTTGAACTTGATCCAGGTTTTCAGCCTTAACAAATACAGGAGGCTAAACTAGACACAAGTGTTCAATTCAAATACTCATAACAACCTGCATACATTTCAAATACCCACCTGGATTCCCTTGATAAAATCTCCAACCAACAGTAACCTAAACATCGGTTTGGCCACAGTGGAATTATTGTGTGACATTCTGGATGGATGGGATGGCACTTAGGAAGTGTGATGTAAATGAGAAAATGGTCCGCTAAGCTTGTTTCTTTTGGAGCAGAGGAGGCCGAATTAGGGGATCTGGCTGAGGTGTACAAAATTATTAGGAGTGGAAAATGGTGAGAAACTTATCCTGTTCAAAAGAATAGATTTAATGTAAGTTCAAGAAATTTAGTGGAACTTAAAGTCATTTTTTTTATTTACCCAAGCAGTGGTTGAAATCTGAAACACACTGCATGTAGAAGCAGGTATTCATAAAGCAGAGAAATATTAGGATGAGCACCTGAAATGCTATGACAGATAAGGCTGTGGGTCGAGTGCTGGAAGGTGGGATTAGTGTAAATGATGGCTGGTATGAACATGGTGATCTGAGGGGCTTGCTTCCATGGTGTATGGCTCAGTGTTTCTAAAAGCCCATGGTGATCAGATTAGGGTTTCTGCACGGAAATTATTCATTTCCAATGTATGTATACATCACCAATGTGTACATGTACATATGTACAGATTATAATGTAGGATGACTGTGATTGGCTGAGATTGTAGCCACACCTACTGGCAGGTCTTAAAGGATTGCTTTTAGCCAGACCAGGTCATTCTGGACTGGTCAACTTACTTGTGATATGCTCCAGTCTTTTAGTTAATAAAAGCCTTGGTTTGGATCAACAAGTCTTTGGTTCTTTCGACATGCACTACAACAGGTTGGCCAAGAATTAGGACAGATAGTTGACCTAATTATTCAGGCATTTTCAAAGAACTCTACTTTATCCAGATGTTGCATCTTTCCTTGACACCTGTGCTGCCAAGTTGCAAACTTCCATAATCATCCTTTTTTATCAAGATCAGAAATGTTCTTGCTAAGCCCATGTAAGGTTAACTAAAGAGGTGCAATTAAAACTAAAGGCAGGAACTAGCCATCAAGAAATGGAAGAGCATGTTATTTTATTTACTATATTTTAATTTTTAAAAAATATGTATAAGCTTTTAATGTTTTATCTTAATAGTTTACACAATTTGAATACACTGAAATCTCATTAGAACGCGATTATTTAATCCGCAGAATCGCTTGTAGCGTGGGTGTCTCTGGACCCCAAACTTTGCAAATTTTAAAAGATAGATGGATAGAAAAAAGGATGGGTTTGACAGATTATTGATATGCATTTTGCCCTCAAAATCCATTTCTTTGATCAAGATGACAAAGGGGACCAATTGAAATTATAAATTAAATACTTAACTTGTTTTTAATAGATGTGTTTGACTGACATTTTGTATATTTTAAGCTTGAATTTAATTTCTTTGGTATTAATCTGCATAAATTACCTCCATTATCGCAAATCGATTTACTACTCACCTATTTAACACCACACTTGATGTATGTTTATCTAATAAACAATTGTAGTCTCAACTTGAGTTTTTATATTGTTATTCATAGGTTATTGAACTCACATCCTAATAAATATCCATTTCCCATATCATAAGTAGAATCCGAATTTGTAGTTTTGAAGAAAGAAATAGATCCAGTTAATTTGCCCAAGTCGTCGACATTATGGAACTTTTGATTGGTCGATAAAAACAGAAATGACCTTGTTAAGATGTCCCTAGTGCAAGTAGCGTCCATGTTATATAATCGCTTTGATCTGTGATGGCGGCTCCTTTTAAGTGGATACTTTGAAGGAAAATATTGGGAAAAACTCAATTTTTCTGTAAAATAAGTTGATTAAAATTCAGAATACCCATATTAAAAGAATGCACATGATTTCTTTCATTGAACTTGTTAGTTATAGATAGCCAACCCTTCGAAAACTGGTAATATTTGGGTATGGTTATCCATGGGTACTCTGACATATATGCATCTGTTCCGGAACTTGGCTGTAAGGCAGTATGAAATCTTGGACCCCAACTACTGCGTTCTAACAAGGTTTTACTGTATTACGAATATCATTCTTATGTTTTAATTAACATTGAGTGTTTCTGAACATTTGCATTCACAGCCATTTTATTTCAATGACAGGTTTGACCTCAATGGAGCCTAGGTGTGTGGTCTCAGATGAACTGTCTAAGCTGCTTTTCCCACTGCAATATGCCTTTTGTTAATCTTGAAGAATCAGCATGACCAATGACAAGAGGCAGGCATCTTTACAGTAGAAAAAAAATCTTCAGCACATCTCCACGTGAAATTGCATGTGAGAAGAATCATATTAAAATATTTTTCCAATGAGTTTTCTTTTAAACATTGAATATATTTACATAATTTTTCAAGGAGCTGCAGATGGACACACAGATGGTCATTGTGTTAATCTCAGCCTCATTAAGAAGAGACATTCAATCTTTATTATTTACTGTGCAATTATACTGTTCACCTTAAGTAATGTCATTAACTGTGTAATTATAACCATGGTTCTCACATCCAAATTATGTATTCAGTTTGTCATGCAAAATTAGCTTTAATTGAGTAACCTATAATAGCCTTTGATGGGTTAAGTGAACAAATTATAAATAGGGATGACTATTTATCCATAAACAATGAAAATAAAATAGTTTTTACAATGTGGATCTGGTATTATTTCTATAAACATAAGGGTGTACTCTGTGCATGAGAAATTGCCATATATGAATGAAAGACCTATAGTTAAATTGCACTTGGAGAATTCTGCAATCAGCAGTTGTAAATTGCACATCCTCCCATTTTCTCTGAAAATTTAGAAGCCTAAGAGGTTACGATGAGTGATTCATCACCTGATTCCAAAAGCTGCTCAGATCCTTCAATTCACAGCCAGAACGGTGTTTCAATAACCTCTAGTTCCCTGGATAGTTGCAGCCCCAACAATATTCTAGAAGTTCAGCCCAATGTAGTCTGTTCATCTACACTTTAAATATCCTTTCATCTATCAATCCATCGTCATTACAATAATTACACACAGCAACTTACCAAAAATATTTTGACACCACTTCCCAAGGCTATGATCCACAGAACCAAAATGATCATGAGTAGTCGCACCATTGACTCCAATTTATAGAGAATTGCCCAAGGTGACCTGCCTCAACAACAGGTGGAACTTACATTCATTGCGATGATGTGCTTTGAGAGGTTAGTTATGGAGCTAATTAACTCCTGCCTCAGGAAGGAGGTGGACCTACTTTGTTCACTAATAAGCCAGGTGCAAATGCCATCTTGCTAGCATTTCACTCTGCCTGGACCACAAGAACACCTAAGTCAGGCTGTATACATTAAATACAGCTCAGCATTTAACAGCATCATACCAGCAAAATTAATAATCAAACTCAGGAATCTGGGACTCTGTTCTTCCCTCTGCAATGGGATTCTCATTTTACTTATTGAATGTCCCCAATCAGTGAGGATTAATCACATTCCTTCCTCCTCGCTGACCATTAACACAGGGGCACTTTAATGGTGTGGTACTTAATTGCCTGCTCTATTTGCTCTACTCCCAGAATTGCATAAGCCAAATTCATCTCCAACACAATCTGTAAATTTCTTAATGATTGGAATCTTCAACAATATAAATTATATTTTAAAAAATGCCTCATTGGGGAAATGGAGTTATCTGCATATTATTGAGCACCTCCTTCTTCTGCTTACACTATCCCTCAGAGCCAAGAATGATTTCCTTCTATTTTATTTCTATGGGTTCTAAAGTGACCAAAAGAGGATGTGCAGATTATTCAAAGATGGGGTTGGAGGTTCTCGGTCAGGGGTGTGTGATGCCTCAAGTTGGGTGGGTCCATTCAAATGATGTGCTTCCTCTCCCACGTGCATTACTTTGATGTTTTTGGTGTCTTTAACAGCCCTGGGCCAGGGGAACCCATGCATTGGTGAGGAAGCTTTCTTTTCACCAAGCAAACTTTGACAGAAATCTTAAAATGTCTTCTTTGTCTTGGAAAATTTCTCAGTTTGATAGAGCTCATGATTGACTGTTGCAGGGAAGTGCTGTCTGGAATGTAGACAATATGACCCACCCATCCGAGCTGTTCGACTGTGATCAGAGCCTTAATGCCTGGGACTTTGGGCGGGGGTGAATGCCGATATTGTTCTGCCTATCGGGTAAATGGATTTGGAGGTTTTTCTGGAAATTTCTTCAATGCTTTGAATTTGCCACTAGAGGAAGTCCATATCTTTGAAGCTTTCATAGAGACTCTGATATTTGTTACAAGATCAAACCAGCAATCACAAAGAAGGCATATCACACAGGGGTAAAGATGAACAATTACTTTATTAACAAATTCACCTTCAAACTTTAATTCAAAATCCTCCCTTTTATAACAATGCCCACTGGTTACTATGCAAATCTCTATAACAGTGTAAAACTAATAAATTCCCCAGCCTAAATATAACTAATGTAATTAAAGTCTAAGTTATATTTCCAACCAGCCCACAGAAAAACTTAGACACAAAACCAATACAAAGCACACAAGACTCACAAAACTTTGATCTCAACCGAAGAAAAGTTCATAAACAAAATTCAGTTTGTTTGGTAAACTGAAGCCAAAAGATCTTTGAAAGAGAGAGAGCACAAAATTCAAAGTTGTCTTGTGTTGCTTGCAGAGAGAGGAACAATTGGCTTGGTCCGGATCCTTCTGGCTGCCTTCGGAATATTCATCCCTTTTAAAATCCCCAACATTCTAAACTGCCTCACAGACCATGACTTATGCTCTGGGCCTCCTTCCACTCCACAGTACCACCCAGTAGTGGTTTATTGTCCAAGTCCAGAAATTTTTAGATCATTTTCTGAACATGCTCAGTCTGTCTCCCACTCTCTCAGCAGTCCACCTTCACCTTGGCTCTCTAAGGCAAACTGTTACTTTTTATCATAAAACCACACAACACAGGCCAATTCACTACACAGAACTCTGTAACATGTTACTGTATCTACACTGCTGCATCCTTCATTACAATCCAGAAACATAAATCTGCACAAAGACACAGAAAAATTCTGAAGTTTGGATTTTGAAAAAAAATACTATTAAGTTGAGATCAAATTTGCCAGAAGATTTGTTTAAAGTAAGGTTTAGTTTTTCTCTTTAACTGGCTACTAGCTGGAATCCTTCAAGCACTGAAGATTAAAAAGTAATTGTTATCAATTACTTGATAACAATTTGAGCCTCCATTTTGATGCAATCACAAAGAAGGTTCACCAGCGACTATTCTTTTGAGGGGTCTGAGGAGATTCGGTATGTCACCGAAGATGGAGAGCATTCTGGCTGGTTGGTATTGAAGCTCCAAATCTCAGGACAAGAAAACATCTCCAGAATGTTGTTAACTTGGCCTGTGACATCACAGGCACTAGAATTCACTCCATCGAGGACTTCTACATGAGGCAGTGTCTTAAAAAGCAGCCTTTATCATCCAAGACCTCCCAACACCCAGCCCATGCCCTCTTCACTCTGCTACCATTGGGGAAAAGGGACAGAAGCCTAAAGACGAGCACTCAGCGGCACAAGGACAGCTTCTTCCCCACTGCCATCAGATTCCTGAATAATCAATGAACCAAAGACACTGCCTTACTTTTTGTGCACTCTTAGTATTATTTTTATGAATATATTATTGTTGTAAGATGGTTATAATATGAATATTTGCGCTTTGATACTGCTTCAAAACACCAAATTTTGTGACTTGTTTATGACAATAAATTCTGATTCTGAATCAGATGGATTTGAGAATGAGTGACAGTCTGGTATATTTTTATTATGGGAAAACAGTTCATCAGCCAACTTTGATTTTAAATATTTGGAAGAGGGAGAGAATTCGGGTAACGGTCAACATAATGCTATTACAGCCCCAGTGACCTAGGTTTGAATCTCTCACTTTCTATAAGGAGTTTATTCATTCTTCCCATGACTATACAGTATAGGTTTCCTCTGGGTGCTCTGGTTTCCTCCAACATTCTAAAGACATAAAAGGCCGTAGATCATACACTAACCCCCATGCCATCCCAGTTCTTTGACTCCTAGTCATATTTAAAGAAGATGTTGGCTGATGAACTGTTTTCATACAATAAAAAATATACCAAATTGACACTTGTGAATTTGTAGGGGTCCTCCACTGCATCCAGTGCTTCCTTTGCAGCCTCCTCTACATTAGAGACATGAGATGCAGATTGGCAGATCGCAACATTGAGTATCTTTGCTCTGTCCGCCACAATAGTGGGGATTTCTCAGTGGCAACCCATTTCAATTCCCTGCCCCCAATGCCTCATGTACTGCCAGGCTGAGAACAGCTGCAAAATGGAGGAACACCACCTCATATTCCATCTGGTCAACTTCTCTGGTTTACGTGAGACACACCCCCCCCCCCAAACCTCCAACTCTCCCTTTTCTATATCCCTGTCTCCTTGTTCTGTCTCTCTCTCTCTTTTCCTTTCTCTCTGTCTTCTTTCCTCCATTTCTGCATTCAACTCTCTCCCCTAATCAATTCTTACTTTTCCTCTCCTGTCCTCCTATCCATGTCCAGTTATTAGTTTAATTTAGTTTAGTTTAATTTATTTATGTAACACATTTAAAACAACTCATTATCATCTTTGTCTGTTGGCCTGTGCTCCTCTCCCACTCTTTCTTCCCTCCTCCCCCCAACTATTTTATTCAGGTGCCCATCTGCTTTTTTTTTCATGAAGATGGGCTCAGGCCAAAAAGGATGGTTATATGTTTTTACCTCCTAAGAGCACTGTATGACCTGCAGAGTTCCTTCAGCATGCTTGTCTTTTTACTTCAATCACAGTGTTTGCAGAGTTTTATGTTTCACTCAGGTTAGTACAGTGATTCTCAACCTTTTTCTTTCCAGTCACATACCACTTTAAGTAATCCCTAAGCCATTGGTGCTCTGTGATTAGTGAAGGATTGCTTAAGGTGGTATGTGGTGGGACAGAAGGTTGAGAATCACTGTTCTAGACCTAATTGAATCTGAAAAATCTTGCTTGAGAAAAATTGTGATTGGCCCATTTCCTTTGGAGTTATGACATCATGCACATAACAGGTCAATTAAGTATGATTAAAACAGTGGTTTTCAAACTTTTTATTTCCACCAACATACCACCTTAAGCAATCCCTTACTAATCACAGAGCATCTATGGGATAGGGAATACTATGTGAGTGGAAAGAAAGAGGTTGAGTATCACAGGGTTAGTAGGTCAATTAGTCACAATGGTGTATTTGGCCAGCATGGGCTTATGCACCAGAAGAGCCTAAATTTCTCTAAATTCAATTAAAATTAAATTCTTTTTTGAAAAGAATGGTGGCGCTGTCAAAGTTACTGTAATGGCAGCATTAGCGCTGGTGCAGTCCTGCGGGGTGCAAGGAACGGAGATGCAGTGCTCTCTTAAGAGTCCAACCGCCCAGTGAACTGCCATCAGCTCTGCATAGGCTTTGAACAGCCTGTTAAAGGAGCTGATGGTTGTTTTATCTAAAAATTCTGTGACCGCAGGGTCTGCGCCCAAGATGGCTGTGCCTATGATTAGCAGCAGCCATGAAGGGTTTCAGACCCCAGGGCAACGGAGGACTGGAGCAGGGCAGCACAAAACAGGAAGACCATCCCCCATCTGAGGAGAAGCAGAGAAGATGACCCACAGGACGATGACCACGGTGGTGGACCAGAGAGGAGGCTCTTCAGCTGAAAGACCCACGCATGCGGCGGGCTGCTGGCCATTCGAGGCGAAGAACCCATGGAGGCTGGGGGCTGCTGGACACTGCTGTCAGGAGACTTGCGTTGGGCTGCAGACCACTGGAGACAGGCTGAAGGGTACCAGGTATCAGAACCAGCATTGGAGGGGGTGCCAAAGGCACTGAGGGGGCCCCTGACCCTGTCAGAGGTTCAGATCTGGAGCTCGGGTTACCAATGGCTTGGACTGGACTCTGTGTGGCTATGGTGGCTGCAGAAATGCTGGAGGCGAATTTACAGGCACTCGGTGACTCTGGGGGGGGGGGGGGGCTCTCCTTTGCTTCTCTTTCTCTGACTGTAAGAGCCAACTTCTGCCAATGGCGAATCTGTCTGCCTTACAGCAGGCAAAAGCAATTTCATGTAATATGATAGATTTATTATCATAAGTACAACTGAATCTTGAATCATGAAAAGCATGACATGCACATCTGCGAGGAGGACAGATATAACTACCTAAAAACGCATTGCTCTTGATGATGTAGAAAGAATTGAGTCATTAATTACATTAATTTCTTAGTTATTTACTCATCCTTGGTGCTGATGTTAGTTGCTCATTTCATGTTCCTTTTCTTCTTTCTTTGGCTTGGCTTCGCGGACGAAGATTTATGGAGGGGGTAAAAGTCCACGTCTGCTGCAGGCTCGTTTGTGGCTGACAAGTCCGATGCGGGACAGGCAGACACGGTTGCAGCGGCTGCAGGGGAAAATTGGTGGGTTGGGGTTGGGTGTTGGGTTTTTCGTCCTTTGCCTTTTGTCAGTGAGGTGGGCTCTGCAGTCTTCTTCAAAGGAGGTTGCTGCCCGCCAAACTGTGAGGCGCCAAGATGCATGGTTTGAGGCGATATCAGCCCACTGGCGGTGGTCAATGTGGCAGGCACCAAGAGATTTCTTTAGGCAGTCCTTGTACCTCTTCTTTGGTGCACCTCTGTCATGGTGGCCAGTGGAGAGCTCGCCATATAACACGATCTTGGGAAGGCGATGGTCCTCCATTCTGGAGACGTGACCCACCCAGCGCAGCTGGATCTTCAGCAGCGTGGACTCGGTGCTGTCGACCTCTGCCATCTCGAGTACTTCGACGTTAGGGATGAAAGCGCTCCAATGGATGGAGCGGAGACAACGCTGGTGGAAGCGTTCTAGGAGCCGTAGGTGATGCCGGTAGAGGACCCATGATTCGGAGCCGAACAGGAGTGTGGGTATGACAACGGCTCTGTATACGCTTATCTTTGTGAGGTTTTTCAGTTGGTTGTTTTTCCAGACTCTTTTGTGTAGTCTTCCAAAGGCGCTATTTGCCTTGGCGAGTCTGTTGTCTATCTCATTGTCGATCCTTGCATCTGATGAAATGGTCATCAGATGCATGTTCCTTTTAAAATAAAAGAAAATAACTCCCACATGCAGGGTAATTGCTCACAATTGCCATAGACCTAAGGTCCAGAAATCTCTCCCTAACCTCTTCGTTAGTGCCCTACTGGGTGCTCCTCAGAAATACTCTGTTAACCATTCTAATACTTCTTTTAATGACTTAGGTGCTAACATTTATTTCAGGCCACTTTTGAGGAGACCCTGGGCCATTTTACTACACTGCTGGAACAATACAACAAGGATGTAGCTGCTGATGTTACCAGGTAACCAATTATTCCGTTAAATGTCATATTAATAAGTTTTATCAGACAGAAAATGTCCAAGGCAGAATAATTTAATGCATGACTTTTAATGGTTTGTGGGCATGATACATGTGTAATTACTTGGAATTATTGCCCATGTGACGTGTGATTTATGCCTCCATTGCATCTTAATTCATCACCAGCACTTAAAGAATGGAACCTGAGCTGTAATTATGCAAATCAAAGACTTTAACAGCAGGAACTAAATAACTTGGAAGCTGATAAGGGATCAGTATTTTCTGCTTTGTTGAAGGTTGAACCTTTATGTTATTGAGATGAAGGAAATGGTTCTATGAAACCAAAGACTCAAACGTAGTATTCAAAGTATGCATTGAAGTTCCTTGTGCTAAAGCTGGGAATCTTGTACCAATGAGCAAAGCCATGAAGAAGCATGGGATTGATTGCCTCGCGGTCCTGAGGCAGAAGCAGTGAACTAATTTAAAAAATGAACACTCACCCCTCCCGCCAGCCACCTCCTGCCCCATTCGCGCTAGACTCTGAATTTACCATGCTGGCTTCATCAACTACCTCGGAGCACACCAAAACGCAAGTGGTCCCAATAATACAAACAAACCTTTCAAAAATAAACTTCTCTGAGTCCTAGTTCAGACATTCCCACTCTCCAAACCATCCATTCATGTACCCTGTCCCCTTTCATCCTTCCCACAGTGAAGTTGCCATCTCTGGTGACTTGTCCTGGCCCACTTACATCAATCCAATGGTGGTACAGGAACTGCTGCATCCACGATCACAAGAAAATGCAGGGGGTTGTGACAGAGGTGCACCAAAGAAGAGGTACAAGGACTGCCTAAAGAAATCTCTGGCTGCCTGCCACATTGACCACCGCCAGTGGGCTGATATCGCCTCAAACTGTGCATCTTGGCACCTCACAGTTCGGCGGGCAGCAACCTCCTTTGAAGAAGACCGCAGAGCCCACCTCACTGACAAAAGACAAAGGAGGAAAAACCCAACACCCAACCCCAACCAACCAACCAATTTTCCCTTGCAACCGCAGCAACCGTGTCTTCCTGTCCCACATCGGACCTGTCAGCCACAAACGAGCCTGCAGCAGACGTGGACTTTTACCCCCTCCATAAATCTTCGTCCACGAAGCCAAGCCAAAGAAGATTGACCTATGTGTTGTGTGGTTTTATGTTAAAAAGTGACAGTTTGCCTTAGAGAGCCAAGGTGAAGGTGGACTGCTGAGAGAGTGGGAGATGGACTGAGCATGTTCAGAAAATGATCTAAAAATTTTTGGACTTGGATGATAGACCACCACTGGGTGGTGCTGTGGAGGGGTAGAAGGCCCAGAGCATGAGTCATTGTCAAGAAGACAGTTTAGAATGTTAGGATTTCAAAAAGGGATGAAAATTCCAAAGGCAGCCAGAAGGATCCGGACCAAGCCATTTGTTCCTCTCTCTGCAAGCAACACAAGAAGACAACTTTGAATTTTGTGCTCCCTCTCTCTCAAAGATCTTTTGGCTTCAGTTGACCAAACAAACTGAATTTTGTTTATGATCTTGGCTTCGGTTGAGATCAAAGTTTTGTGAGCCTTGTGTGTTTTGTGTTTGTTTTGTGTCTAAGTTTTTCTGTGCGCTGGTTGGAAATATAACTTAGACTTTAATTACATATGTTATATTTAGGCTGGAGAATTTATTAGTTTTACACTGTTATAGAAATTTGCATAGTAACCAGTGGGCATTGTTATAAAAGGAGGGGATTTTGAATTAAAGTTTGAAGGTGAATTTGTTAATAAAGTAATTGTTCATCTTTACCCCTGTGTGATCTGCTTTCTTTGTGGTTGCTGGTTTGATCTTGTGACAATAGAATATAAAGATCATTGTGCTAGCAGCTTAAAATAGGTCTGCAAAAGCTCAGGAATACTGATACCTCAAGAATATCCATAAATATAGACACAACATTACTTCCATGTAAGGATTGCACTCAAGATCTGATAGATGTGATAGCACAAGATCCATATAAATCAAGTTTATGTTCATGATCAAGTTTATTTGTCATCTGATTGTACCAGTACAATCTGATGAAACAGTGTTCTCTGTTCCATGATGTAGAACAGTATAAAACACATGCACAGACACAACAAACTTGCTGACAAGCAATATATATACATATTATGTATCTTTGGCTTGGCTTCGCGGACGAAGATTTATGGAGGGGTAAATGTCCACGTCAGCTGCAGGCTCGCTTGTGGCTGACAAGTCCAATGCGGGACAGGCAGACACGGTTGCTGCAGTTGCAAGGGAAAATTGGTTGGTTGGGGTTGGGTGTTGGGTTTTTCCTCCTTTGTCTTTTGTCAGTGAGGTGGGCTCTGCGGTCTTCTTCAAAGGAGGTTGCTGCCCGCCGAACTGTGAGGCGCCAAGATGCACGGTTTGAGGCGATATCAGCCCACTGGCGGTGGTCAATGTGGCAGGCACCAAGAGCTTTCTTTAGGCAGTCCTTGTACCTCTTCTTTGCTGCACCTCTGTCACGGTGGCCAGTGGAGAGCTTGCCATATAACACGATCTTGGGACAGCGATGGTCCTCCATTCTGGAGACGTGACCTACCCAGCGCAGTTGGATCTTCAGCAGCGTGGATTCGATGCTGTCGGCCTCTGCCATCTCGAGTACTTCGATGTTGAAGATGAAGTCACTCCAATGAATGTTGAGGATGGAGCGGAGACAACGCTGGTGGAAGCGTTCTAGGAGCCGTAGGTGATGCCAGTAGAGGACCCATGATTCGGAGCCGAACAGGAGTGTGGGTATGACAATGGCTCTGTATACGCTAATCTTATTACGTATGTAAATTTATTAAAATAAATATTCCTAATAAGAAGTGGAGTCATGGAGAGTTGTTTTAGCAGACATTCAGCGGGCTCATCGTCTGAAGGAAGATGCTGTTCTGTAGTTTGGGGTTCTGCTCCAATACTTCTGGATCTTTTTTCCTGATTGATGTGAGGTAGTAATGACCTCCCTCATTTTGTGAATCATCTTTAAACAATGATAGTGTTAAATCAATGTTGGTGTGGGGGGGGGGGGGTGGTGGGTACAGGATGACCCCAGTGATCGTCTCTGCCACTTTTATGGTCTTGTGGATTGACCTCTGATCTGATGCCCTGCAGCAACCGTACAACACTGTGATGCAACCGGTCAGGATGTAGAAAGTTTACAGAATGGTGGCCAGTAGCCTGTCCCACCTAAGCCTTCTATGGAGGTATGGATGTAGTTGTGCCTTCCTGACAAGTGAGGAGATGTTGTTTGTCCAGGATAGGTCACTTCTTAAGTGGACTCCTGTGCGGAACTGGGTGATCTCCACGCTCAAGCTATTAATGTGGTAGTCCCTGGTTTTCCTGAAACCAACAATCATCTCCTTTCTCTTGTGAATGTTGAGACTCAGGTTGTTATCTTGCATGATATCATGAGATTTCCTGTATTTAGACTCATCATTGTTGCTGATAAGGCCAACTGCTGTTGCGTAAACCGCAAAGTTGACGACTCTTTTGGAGATGGATCTGGACAGTGGGCAGTAGCGTGAGCAGGAATTGGCTGAACACACATTCCTGAGGTGCACTCGTGTTTGGCTTGCTGGTATTAAAGTTCTGCTGCCAACCTGTACAGACTGTGGACTTTCTGTTTGAGAATCCAGTTCCAAAGGGATGTTTAGTTCCATCAAGGACAGCTTGTCTACCAGCCTTTAGGATGTAATGGTATTAAATACTAAGCTGAAGTCAATAAATAGTAGTCTGGCATATAAAGCATCATTCTCCAGGTGTGTCAGAATGGAGTGGAGGGACAAGGCTATAGCATCATCAGTGGAACAGTTCCATCTATAGGTGAATTGAAATGTGCCTTTGGGAGATGCATTTTGACATGTTCCATCATCAGATGCTCAAAGCATTTTATAATGGTGGAAATCAGTGCCACTGGGTCATTGAGGCCTGTTACAGTTGCCCCGTTTGGCACTGCGATGCTGGTGGCTTTCTTGAAAGCCACAGGGATTATGGATAGACTGCTGTAATGGACCTCCGACAGTTAGTCAGCCCAGTTCTTCAGTACACAGCCAGGTATGTCACCTGGTTCCACTGCCTTGTGTGGGTTCTGCAGTGAACTGGAATTCACTGTATGTGTGTAAAGTTAATGGCTGACCCCTCCTCTTGGCTCTGCCCCTATTGGTCCCAATATAAACCCTGTTTTCCCGCCTTACCCCAGATTCACCTGAAGACATCTGTAAATACTGGCCATTAGCTGTAAATGTGGTCTGTGTTCCTCACAAGTCTCCAAGTACTATTGATCACGTTACAATTTTATTAATTTACTTTTGAAGACTGGATGGAAGTCCTATTGAAGCCAGGCATGCTCCAGGTTGACCCTCTGTCCCCAGAGGCTCCAGAGGAATTCTCCTACTGATTGGAGTGCTTCAAATCCTACATAAAGGCCACCCAAGAAATCTTCCACTCCAACGGCTTCCAGAGATCGCCTCTCCTCTCTTGTATTTGTCCCATGTGATACATGCTCATCAGGAACTGTTCAACATACGAGGTGGCCATCGAAGATCTGAAGGCCCTCCAGGTGAGGCCCAGAATGACGTGTGGTAAGGCACTGACTCTCACAATGTTGGCGGTAATTGGGTGAATTGCTGGATGAGTACTTTTTTTTAATTTAAAATTTTTTTCACAGTGTGAGCCATATCAATCAAACTACATAGAAACAGTTCCCTCTTAAATATACACAGTGGCATTTTCTCCCCTTTTTTCCCTCCTACCTTCCCTACCCCCTTCCCACCCCCCTCCAAACCCATTAAACATTCAACATATATAATACAATAAAACCATTAAACAATGTCATCACGCAATGAAAATAAACAAAAAAAAAATGTGTCATCTATTTTTACACACTGGATCAAGTCATTTTGTCTTCTTATCATTTTAGGGGGTGGAGATCTGAGGCAAGCCCTCTGTGTTATGTTCCATGTATGGTTCCAAAATTTGTTCAAATAATGTGACTTTATTTTTTAAATTATCTATTATTTTTTTCCAATGGAATACACTTATTCATTTCCATGTACCATTGCTGTACTCTCAGGCTCTCTTCTGATTTCCAAGTTGACATTATACATTTTTTTGCTACCGCTAAGGCTATCATAATAAATCTTTTTTGCACTTGATCCAATTTGAGGCCTAATTCTTTTCTTATATTACTTAGAAGAAAGATCTCTGGATTTTTTGGTATATTGCTTTTTGTGATTTTATTTAATACCTGATTTAGATCTTCGCAAAACTTTTTCACTTTCTCACATGCCCAAATTGCATGTTCTGTTGTTCCCATTTCCTTTTTACAACAAAAATATCTATCTGATAATGTAGGATCCCATTTTTTAAAAGTTTTGCGGTGTGATATATAACCTGTGTAACCAATTATACTGTATCATATGTAACCTTTTGCTTGTTATATTCTTCATAGTTCCAGAGCATATCTTTTCCCATGTTTTATTTTTTATCTTTATGTTTAAATCTTTTTCCCACTTTTGTTTGGGTTTATAGCTTATTTCATTATTTTCCTTCTCTTGCAGCTTGATGTACATGCTTGTTATAAATCTTTTAATTATCATTGTGTCTGTAATCACATATTCAAAGCTGCTTCCTTCTGGTAATCTCAGTCTGTTTCCCAATTTATCCTTTAAGTAGGCTTTCAGTTGTACCATGAGTTATTCCATATTTGTACTTCATTTGTTCAAATGTTAAATAGAGTACAGGATATATTAAAAAAGCTGCCGAACAATAAAATGCCTTGAGAGGATGGATTCCCAATAGAGTTCTATAAAACATTTAAAGAGTTATTAATTCCTCCTCTCCTGGAAGTAATGAACCAAATAGAAGAAACGCAAAACTTGCCAAATTTATGTAAGACAGCAATAATTATAGTAATACCAAAGATGGAGAAAGATCCACTAACACCAGCATCATATAGACCAATATCTCTACTTAACTAAGATTATAAGATAATAGCAAAATTATTAGCAAACAGATTGGCTGACTGTGTACCAAAAATAATAAAACAAGATCAAACTGGATTTATCAAGAAAAGACGAACAGCGGATAATGTCTGTAAATATGTTAATTTACTTCATGCAGTTCAAGGAAATAAGATGCTAACAGTAGCTGTTGCATTAGACACAGAAAAAGCCTTTGACAGGGTAGAATGGAATTATTTATTCAAAGTATTACAGAGGTTCAATCTACCAGAAAAATATATTAATTGGATTAAAGCATTATATAATGGACCATTGGCAAAGGTAACAGTAAATGGATATGTATCGAACCAATTTAAATTAAGTAGTTCAACTAGGCAGGGATGTCCACAATCTCCCTCACTGTTCACTTTAGCAATAGAACCATTGGCAGAACTGATAAGAACAGAAAATAAAATAAAAGGGATAAAAATAAAGGAGGAGCATAAAATCTGTTTATTTGCAGATGACATCATAGTATACTTAACAGAACCAGAAATATCAATAAAAGAACTACATAAGAAATTGAAGGAATATGGAGAAATATCGGGGTACAAGATCAATGCAAATAAAAGTGAAGTGATGCCAATGAGTAATGCGGATTATACAGAATTTATAAAAGAATCACCATTTAAATGGCAAACACAAACAATCCGACACCTAGGTATTAGTTTAGATCATAATTTAAGCCACCTGTACAAATTAAATTATCAGCCACTAATAAAGAAATTGCAGGAAGACTTAAAACATTGGAAAGAATTACCACTAACACTGATAGGAAGGGTAAATTGCATTAAAATGATTGTCTTCCCAAGGATACAATACTTATTTCAATCGTTACCAATTCCCTTAACAGATAAATTCTTTAATGAACTAAAGAGAATAATAAGGAATTTTTTATGGAAAGGGGGGAAACTGAGGATAGCGTTAGATAAATTAACAGAGAGGTACAACCAAGGTGGTTTGCAGTTACCAAATTTTAAACGTTATTATAGAGCAGCACAATTAGCATATCAGATTTTTATCAGACAAGGGATAAACCAGATTGGGCTAAGATAGAGCTAGATAAAATAGGCGAGAAGGTACCAGAACATATACTTTATAAGTGGGATGAAAAGCTGATATGATATAAAAGCTCACCAGTATTGCATCATTTACCTAATATATGGAAGAATATTCATTTAGAATGGAAAAAAAAACAAATTACCAACTACCAAAATTATTATTGTCACAAAATCAGCTAATCCCATTTACCTTTCCTTCAGAGAATGGGAGAGAAAATGAATTAAAATAATAGAAAATTGTTATTTTTTGGGGATGAGTACGTTCTTGAACTTGGATGCTAATGAGAAAGTGCCACTATAAGGCGGTCTCAGCCAGGGTGAGGCATCAGGAACAAGTATGAGATAATCTCATGGCTGGAATGAGTGAGAGATACATGAGGCAGCAACTGTTGGAGTTGGCGAAGAAGGACTTTACCAGTACCCTCGAGCTAGTGAAACCCCTTGAACAGATCCAACTGGGAGTGGACCACCTCGCTAATGAAAGCGGTGCCTTCTCGGAAAGCCGGGCCTATGGAATACAACTGTCTCAGGTACCAAGTACCTCAGCTACAGACGACCGGGAGTGGTACTTCTATGGACAAGCCAAACACTCCTGCGCCAGATGCCCCACGAGAGACTCCATGTGTTCCAGATGCAGTAAGAGAGGACACTGGGCAAAAGTCTGTTGGACAAAGGGGACCCCCAGGAAGCCTACCACATGTGCAGCCCCAGAACAATCATGCACCCCATGCCCAAGCCCAGAGGCACGGACCCTTGCCTCTCCATTTGGCTCGCCACTGCCATCTTGCTGTGGCTTGTGGCAGGAATCGCTACTGGAAGAGAAGCAAGGGTGTGAACAGCGGACATCTTGCAACTTCTCATGGTCGATGCCACCTCTCCGGCCTTCAGATCGTGATGACGGTGGCAGAGGGAGCGACGCAGCCTCCAGAGCACTGGCATCAGTCATCCTCAACCAAGCGAAAGCCCACCAGCTGAGTAACTTGATGATGGAAGTGAGGATAAATGGACATCTGACAGACTATTTCATAGACACTGGCTTGACAGAGAGCTTTATAAACTCCATGACTGCTCAGCGATTCAAATTAAAGGTCTACCCCATGGACTACTGTATCTATCTAGCACTACAATCATATTCAGTAACTATTCAGGGGTTTTGTATGGTGTACTTATTTGTAAAAGGTGGGAATTTTGCAAGTTCTGACTATGTATTGAAAGATTGGTGTGCTCCTGTGTTGCTGGGCCTAGACTTCCTGTGTCATATTAAAAGCATGATCATGGAGTACTCAGGCCCATTTCCCCAAATTGTGGTGTGGAACGATATGTCCTAAAATCCAGACACTACATTTGGTCTCTCCATGCTGAACATTGAAACCCTCTGTCTTTCAGGACCTAACCCCTAACTGTAAGCCGATAGCGACAAAGAGCAGGTGATACAGTGCAGGGGTAGAGAATTTATTAGAGCTGAAACACAATGGCTGCTTAAGGAAAAAAATAAATAATTGAACCCAATAACAGCCAGGAGAGTCAAGGTAGTAGTCATTAGAGGGGGAGAAAAGTCCAGGTTAGTGATTGATTATAATGAATCTATTAATTGCCTCACAGTCCTGTATGCATACCTCCTCCCCCCGAATCATGGACATGAAATTGTGCAGTACCGGGTCTATTCAACCATTGACCTAAAAGTTGCATATCACCAGTTACCAATCTGTTCTGAGGACCGCCCCTAAATAACATTCGAGGCAGATGAATGGCTTTATCAGTTCCTGAGGGTCCCTTTCAGCATTACAAATGGGGTCTTAGTCTTTCAGAGGCAGATAGGGGAGAGCTACCTTCTCCTATCTCAACAACGTCACCATTTGTGCACATGATCTGAAGGACCACAACACTAATCTCCAGAAATTTCTCCACACAACTAAATCCCTGAACTTCTTGAACAATTTCAATAAGTGCGTGTTCAGAACCAAACACCTAGCTATCCTGGGCTATGTGGTGGAGAATGCCATTATTGGCCCAGATGCTGAGGTGTGTGCCCCCACTTAGACCTCCCTATCTCATGGACCATGAAGATGCTAAGAAGGTGCCTGGGCTTCTTCTCATACTATGCCCAGTGTGTACCTCATTTCCATGACGAAATCCACCCCTCTTAAAGTCAACCTCTTTCCCATTGTCGACCAAGGTCCCGGTGGCTTTTAACTACATCAGGAGCTACATTGTGAAGGCCACCATGCATGCAGTGGACCAAAACTTTCCATTCCAGGTGGAGAGCGATGCCTCCAATATAGCTCTAGACAGGTTGGCAGGCCAGTAACTTTCTTTTCCTGAACCCTACAAGGACATGAGCTCCAAAACCCATCTGTGGAAAGGAAGCTTAGGCCATTATGGAGGCTGTCAGGCACTGGAGGCATTATCTGGCCAGCAGGAAATTCACTCTGCTCACTGATCAGAGATCTGTAGTATTCATGCTCAATAATATGATAGTGATTTGGCCAGGTACACTTAATGAACCTCCAGATGCCCTATCCCAATAAAGCTGTACTGCTTCACACACCAGCCAGTTGCGACCACTTCACGACGAGCTCTGCCACCCGGGCACCACCCGCATGGCCCACTTCATCAAGGCATGCAACCTGCCCTTCTCTATCAAAGATATCGGGGAGATAACTGGGTCCTGCCAGGTCTGTGCTGAGTGAAAACCCACTTCTACCACCCCAACAAAGTGCACCTGATAAAAGCTTCTCACCACTTCAAATGACTCAGTGTTGACTTCAAGGGGCCCTTAACCTCCACCAATGGAAACATGTACTTTCGTAATGCTATCAATGAGCACTCATGTTTTCTGTTTGCTATCTCCTACACACACACCTCCACCACCACAGTCATCAAAGTTCTGCACTCCATTTTCACAATGTTCAGGAATCCCAGCTATAGTCTTATCAACTGGGGCTCCTCTTTTATGAGTGAAGAGCTACACTGATACCAGCTTACAAGAGGCATCACCTCAAGCAGGATGACTAGCTACAACCCCTGGGGGAAATGGACAAGTTGAAAAGGAAAATGCAAGTCTGGAAGGCTGTAAAATTAGCCCTCAGGTCTAAAGGCTTTCCAGACATGCTGGCAAGATGTTCTGTCCACCCCGCTTCACTCCATAAGGTTGCTTCTCTGCACTGTGACCAATGCGATTCCTCATGAGTTAATGTTTACATTCACGAGGAAATTCATGAAGGGGGTCACTCTTCTAGTATGACTAACAACACCAGGACTGGTTCTGCTGAGAAACAACGTGAGGAGAAGCAAAACAGACTTGCTGGTCGAGAAAGTGCACCTACTGTATGCAAACCCGATGTATGCCTATGTAGCATATGTGGATGGCAGGGAGGACACAGTCTCGATTAGAGATATAGCATATTCATGAACTGAGATCCTGATGCCCACAAATAGGCCTAGAACCTCCAAACACCCTGCATAGGGTACCAATGGAGCTACCATTGGACCAGGGACACCAGAGCTCCCCTCTGTGCTCCACAACCCAAGAACCACAGGAGGCACAGGAAGTTCTGGAAGAGCAAAATCCACCAGTGCTCAGGCACTCATCCAGAATAACCAGGACCCCTGACAAACTCAACTTATAAATAACTGCAATTTTTTTTTTCTGAATGTCGTCTCTGTTTTCGCCCACAGGTTCTTTTCTAAAGGAAGTGGTGAATGCAATGAACTGGAATTCACTGTCTGTGTGTAAAGTAGACAGCCAACTCCCTCCTCTTATTTCCACCTCTGTCAGTCCTGATATCAACCCTGTTTTCCCACCTTACCCCAGATTCACCTGAAGACCTCTAAATACTGGCCATTAGTTATGCTAACAAAAGCATGGTTTGTGCTTCTCTCAAGTCTCTGAGTACTATTGATCACATTACAGATTCACCCTGGATAGGACTCTCCTCACCTCAGCTGGGGCTTGTTCTTCAGGGGGAGGAGGAGCTTTCTTTGGCATTAGCCTGTTCTTGTTGAACCATGCAGAGAAGATGTTCAGACTGTCCTGAAAGTAGGCGTCATTCTCGTTGACATGTTTATCGCAGGGGAATATCCCTGAAATTTGGATCAATGATGAATTTGGAAGTTATTGTCAGAGATACGAGTGCTGAGGTGTGAGATTAATTTCAGGAATAAGCTGGGAGCCATGATTCTAGAAGGTCTGATACAACAGTTTGAACTTTAACACTTTTGACAATTCTTTCATCTTGAAATTCTGACATTTTGGAGCCGACTTTAACTTTTCAATCAAACCTCCTGGAAAAGTGGTGGATATTTGAAAAGCTGTAATTTGGCTGATCAAACAGGCGAAATTCATTGGGTTCAGTAAAATAACAGAGAAGTGCGATGCAAATATTAAATGATTACAACTCAAGTCATGTTCGCTCTATTAAATGTAAGAAATGGCTTTTACTAGGATCAATATCATTTCAAAGAATGATTAACTAATTTCCCAACTGATTCATAGCTATACAGTATTGAAACAGACACTGCGTTCTATCAAATCAACACAACCCATCCAGCACTCTTTGCACTGATTGTTCACAAACCCATTTTATTCGTTCCACATTCCCATCAATTTTCTCTTCATTCTACCAATCATCTGCAACTGAGCAAATGGCAACTCTTTGGAATATGGCAGAAACCACAGCGCCTGAACGAAATGAACTTAAGCCACAAGGGGATTGTATAAACTCCATATTGTCAGCTTCAGCGATCAGGATTAAACCAAGAGTAGTTGACATTGGAGGCATTAGACCCACTCACTGTAACCCTGTCCTAAATTATGTCATGCCCAAATTTTTATGTTTGAGCTCTTTGCCAGGTTGCAGCAGTGCATCAAAAAAGATATCAATCATAAATGAACAAATTGCAGCTAGTTGCAAGATGGACTGGGCACTTTGATGAACATGCAAGTGAATTTCACCCCCCCCCCCCCACCCCTGTACCTTAATCACACATTGGCAAGGTAGGCATGGTTAGTGCAACACCAGCAATGGGGACCAGACTGGGTTAGAATCCCGTGCTGTCTGTCATGACTTTGTACATTCTCCCCATGTCTACGAGAGTTTTACTGGGGGCTCTGGTTTCCTCCCACTGTTTGAAATGTACTGAGGTTGTAGGTTAATGAAGTGTAAATTGAGCGGCATGGACTCGTGGGCCAAAATGCTCTGTAACTGTGCTGTATGTCTAAATATAAAATTGCAATTTTACTTTGGCAAAATTCAAATATAGGGAACCTCAATGCAACCTCTTGCCAATGGAGTAAAACTCATTAACATTCATACTGGCAAGGATCCTGAACTCTTCGTCCACTACATTGGTGCTGCCATAAGCACCCATGATGAATTTAAATAAAACCGCAGAACATTCTAAAAACAGGTCCTTTGGCTTTCTAGTGTGTGCCAAAGTAATTATTCTGTCCAGTGGCACTTTCCATATCCTTCCATACCCTTTTCATCCATTATCTGTCTTAAATATAAATGTAAGTATGTAAATATATTTCTGAATGTATGTGTGTGTGTGTATATATATGTATGTGTATGTATGTCTTCTTTTCTTTGGCTTGGCTTCGCGGACGAAGATTTATGGAGGGGGTAAAAAGTCCACGTCAGCTGCAGGCTCGTTTGTGGCTGACCAGTCCGATGCGGGACAGGCAGACACGATTGCAGCGGTTGCAAGGGAAAATTGGTTGGTTGGGGTTGGGTGTTGGGTTTTTCCTCCTTTGCCTTTTGTCAGTGAGGTGGGCTCTGCGGTCTTCTTCAAAGGAGGCTGCTGCCCGCCAAACTGTGAGGCGCCAAGATGCACGGTTTGAGGCGTTATCAGCCCACTGGCGGTGGTCAATGTGGCAGGCACCAAGAGATTTCTTTAGGCAGTCCTTGTACCTTTTCTTTGGTGCACCTCTGTCACGGTGGCCAGTGGAGAGCTCGCCATATAATACGATCTTGGGAAGGCGATGGTCTTCCATTCTGGAGACGTGACCCATCCAGCGCAGCTGGATCTTCAGCAGCGTGGACTCGATGCTGTCGACCTCTGCCATCTCGAGTACCTCGACGTTAGGGGTGTGAGCGCTCCAATGGATGTTGAGGATGGAGCGGAGACAACGCTGGTGGAAGCGTTCTAGGAGCCGTAGGTGGTGCCGGTAGAGGACCCATGATTCGGAGCCGAACAGGAGTGTGGGTATGACAACGGCTCTGTATACGCTTATCTTTGTATGTATATATAATATAATATATAATATATAATATATAATATATATGTGTATATATAAATTTAGATTTAGATATACATGTTTGTGTATGTGTTTGTGTATCTATATTTAGATATGAGCCTGAGTATATATATTTATATATACATTGTTGTATGTGTAGACTATATGTGTGTAAATATTTGTATATATATGTATATTTGTAACATAAATAAATAAATAGATAAATATATAAATAAATAAATGGATATATATATATATATATATATATATAAACACAAACACATATTACAAATGTATATATTTACATATATATACTGTGTATGTGTATGTGTATTTACACACACACACACACACACACACATATATATCTATCTATCTATATATATAATGTGTGTGTGTAGATAGATATATGTGTCTATATATATATATATATATATATATATATTTGTAGATTACAAATACACAATAAATGTAGAAATATAACTGGGAACTTTATTCACTTTGCTACATTAAGTCTCACCCCGACCTTAATTTCCACAGACATTTTCTTCAAACAGTATTCAAACAGTAACAGCTGAATGATTCTGCGTGTGGGATGGTAGGTTCCTCCCTTTTCTCTGACTGTTACTTTGACTGCACCTCTTCATGCCCTGCACCCTTTAACAATTATATTCCTGGCACACAATTCCTAAGTCTTTGTCCCAGGATGAGATCTTCCATTCCAGAACATCTAAGATGTCCTTCTTCCAAAAGCATGCCTACTTCCATCAACTTCCCACACAATCTTCCTGGCCCCTCTGTCCACGATGCCATAAGAACAGGATTCTCAGCACCAAACATATTATCCTCTGTAATTTCTGCCACTTATTGTGTGATATCACCACCAGACACATCCTTCTCTCTGAGCTTTCCACTGGATCACTTCACTCATTCTTTTCCACTTCTTGCCCTCTTGGTATTCTCGTCTGTGACTGCAGGTAGTGACACACTCTTGTGCCTATATCTCCCTCCTCACCACCATTGGGGTCCTAAACAGTCCTTCCATGTAAAGTGAAACTTAACAGGTGAATCTGCAGGAGTCATCCACTGCATCGGGTGCTCCTGTTGTGGTCTCCTCTAAATTGGAGAGAGCGAACACAAACAGGGAGATAATTTCCTTGAGTATCTGCCCTCTGTCTATTTCAATAATGGGGACCTACCAGTGGCAATCCATTTCAATTCCCTGCCCCATTCTCACACCAACTTGTCTGTTGATGGTCTTATGCATTGCCACACCATGGCTACCCACAAACTGGAGGAACAACATCTAATTTTCCACCTTGGCACTCTCCAACCAGTTGGCATTAATATCAACTTCTCCAGTTTTTATTGGGCCCCTCCCCTGTCTCTTTCCCTCTCTCTCTCTCTCTCTGTCTCATTTCCTCCAGGTCTCCACCTCCTTCCTTCTGCATTCAGAGAGCTACTCCATCCCGCAATCACTTCTCAGCTTTTTTTGTCTTCTCCCCTCCTACACTTGTTGGCCTGTGATCTTCCCTGCTTTATACCTCCCCCCCAGCTTTTTATTCAGGCTCTCTGCTCATGAAGGTCTCAAACCCAACACGTTGGTTATATTGCTTTTGCTTCCTCTATATGCCGCGTGACTTGTAGTGTTTCTCCCGCACTTTTGGGTATTTCACTACAGTCACAACATCTGCAGACCTTCTTGTTTAACTCAATTCATCTGCTCCACTGTGAAGTCTCTTCGAGGGATTCCCACCCTGAAGAGGTTCTTCTCTCTTCGAAATGTTGTCTGTGAGAGTCTCACTCACTGCTCCCCATTTGCAATCGCTGCTGCTCTCAAGCTCAACTATCATGTACTCAGCCAGACTCGCTTCTGTTATGACCCCAGAGGACAACAAAAAACAGTAACAGACATTTATCAAGACAATGGTCACTTAAACAAAAGTTGCCTTTAATTTTATTCAGAGATAATAATAAGATCAATCTTCAACTTATTGCTATTAACTTAAACTAAAACCTCCTTTTCATTCTTAGCCCACGTGTTATGCAATGTTAATGTGTTCAGGAAAGTTCTTTTTCACTGTCCAATCAGTCACTTTTCACTTCATATCAGTTCACTGATTGTGCACAGAATTTAACATTTATGATCTCCGCCTGGCTCTGGTGTTTTAATTTAAATTGTTACTGCTCAGGAAGGTCTTTGTTGGTTTCAGAGAAAGATATTTGTTGTTCATTGGACTCATACAAACTGATCTCCTTCAATCAGCCACTTCAGTGTCTTGCCGAAGAAACTTTCCCCTCTTGGGTTTTCCAAAAAATAACCTCTTCTTTCAGATTATCACAGAGTTCTTTTTCCCCTATTATAGGAAAAATACATTAACCAGCCACTTCCTCTTGTAATTGACTACAAGGGTTTAGAATAGGCTGAACTCAGAACTCAAGCCCGTCTTCAAATGGGGTCTTAGAGCAGGAGTGCAAAGCTTGCAGCCTCCAACTCCCGCTGTAAACCTGACTCTTTGTCTGTCTCTCTCTCTAAAGAATCTCGTTTTTTTTCCTTCTCTCTGTTTGCAAACCCACATGACCCCTCTTAGAATGGCAGCCTTCAACCAGCACCAATTTTAACAACAGCACAAGATTTTCAATTATTGAGCCTAGGCACTGTGTAAACCTGGTGATCCATTAACACCTACTTGTAAAACTATCACAAGTACTCTTTCCATTGTCTCTTCATTGTCACTGTAGACTTGTAGGCTCCACCTTAGGCATAGGTCATACATTTTAAATGAGATGTCTTTTGTGGGTGCAGACAGTGCCAGACTCAAATCCCGATCGCTGGCCCTGTAACAGCGCAGCGTGAACCGTACAAGCTCCCTGTTGTGAGTTGAAACTGGGTTTAAATTCGGGCGCTGGGGTTCGAGATCAGAGCACAAACGTGTTGGATAAACACAAAGCTCAAAAGGTTCCTTTATTGTCATGTACTAACACCTAAAAATGTCATAGACGTAACGCATTTCAATTTTAGTCTGTCGAAAGGCAAACCAAGAGTCACCGTGATCATTGCCTGGCGCCCCTAACTCGAGGAGAAAGACAAGCAAGAGAGAGTCCCTTCAGAGACACCGAGTGTCTTCTACGCCCGTAACGGGTCCTTTCTACCTCCTCTACTCCTGTAACGTACCCACCCTACATCCTCTACTCCTGTAATGTGCCCTCCCCACGACCTCTCCACCTGTAACGTGCCCTCCCTATGTCCTCTACTCCTGTAACGTGCCCTCCCTATGTCCTCTACTCCTGTAACATGCCCTCTCTATGTCCTCTACACCTGTAACGTGCCCTCCCTACCTCCTCTACACCTGTAACGTGCTCTCCCGAGGTCCACATGTTTTCTGACCAATGAAGGCCATAACGTTTGACCACCCTTTCTCCCTGTGGCACCACGATCATGTCCCTGCACTCCCATTCCATCTCCATACATCCCGGGGAAAGGAAAGTTTCGGGGAAATGCCAGGGGTAAGTTTTTTTTTAAAACATAGAATTGTCTGGAACATGGAAAAGTACAGCACAGAATGCCACAATCTAAACCTTCCCTACCTCACACCCGAACACTATCAAGTCTCCTCTCGTCCCTCTTCACTCCAAAGAGAAAAGTCCCAGCTCTGCCAACCTCGCCTCGTAAGCCACGTTCTCTGATCCAGGCAACATCCCGGTGAGTCTCCTCTACCCTCTCTCTGTAGCGCCCACCTGCTTCCTGTAATGAGGTGGCTGGAACAAGTGGAGGCCAGTGGGATGCAATTTGGGTGGGGGTGGGGGCTGCCTTGGTTAATTGCGAGGACGGCACAGCTGGCCTGGCGGTTAGCGCAGTGCCGTCACGGCCCCAGTGATCGGGGCCGGGTTTCAAATCTTGTGCTGCCCATAAAGATTTCCTTTGGGTGCTCCGAATTAAAAAAAAAGAGAGATGTCTTTTGTGAAATGTTAATGTCTGTTTGTGAAGTGTAGCTAAACTAAACCCTTACCATAGGTACTTTTAGATGGCCAATTGCCCCACTTGTAAAGCCGCATATTTTGGCAATATGCCGCTGTTGGGAGGCTATGTGAATGTGCAGGAGGCACCAGCAAGGCGAAGTTTGCAACCCTCCTCTGAGAGGATAATCGCTGCAGCACAGTGGCCTCCCCAGCCATCTGAAAGGTGGCTGCATTCCGGATGACAGTAAGCTAGTGAGTGCCTAACAGCTCCTGTCCCAGCTGCCCCTTTGCCTGGCGCAGGATGTTGGGGCAGGGGCAGCTGGCTGGGCTGTCAGCACGGGGACTGCAGGGCTAGAGTGGCCAGCGGGGGAGAATGGGGCTGGCAGGGAAGAAGGGAGATGGCCGAAACAATGCCAGTACCCGACTTGACCGCCCTACTCATTCGTCGGCCGCCCCAACCCCCTTCTCCCCCACTGGCTGCTCCAGTCCCCCTTCTGCCCCGGTGTGGGGGGGGGGGTGTGGGTGAGGGCAGAGCGTTCAGTGTGGGGACATTCCACGGGGGATGTCCCCATGCTGATAGCCCATGCTGGCTGTACCAGCTGACAGCCAGCCATCCTAACTTGACAGCCCAAGGGACAGAAGCCGGAATGCGCTTAGATGCACATCCCAGTGCAGCTGTCCTTTCGGGTGGCCAGTGCTGCGCTTTTAGCACTGCCACCTGAATGGCAAATCAAAGGATCACTTTCTCGTCTTCAGGTGCATTCTTAGCAGAGAATACACCTGAAGAAGCCTAATCTGTATCTTTTAAATGCACAGGTTTGGGTGAGGAGTTGGAGGAGATGGCAATTCAGTGCTCGAGCAATCAGTACAGAGGAGGAGGAGGAGCTAAGAGAGGTCGTGGGGTTAATTGGTCTAGGGGCCAATAAAAGGTGGGTAAGACAAAGGAGTGGCCAGCAAGGAGTTGACCAGTGAGTGAGTGGCCTGGTGAAGGAATGGGTCTTTGAGGCTTTGTCACAAGAGGCTTAGGTGAGCAGAGGTGAGGATGAGCATGTCTGGACTAAAATCTATTTTAAAAACATATATCTATTTTGTTTTACTTTTGTAAGGTGAGAGAAGAAGGAGGCAGGATGAGTGTGAGGGCAGTTTTCTCCTCTCAGTGTTACATCTGGGAAGTCATGGAGTCTTCCTGAACATCCTCGTGTGCACAAACTTGACTGAGCTGCAGCATCTAAGGGACCGAGTCAGGGAATTTGAGCTGCAGCTCGATTACCTCTCTCTGGTTAGGGAGAGTGAGGCTATCATAGACAAGAGCTACAGGCATGTGGTCACACAGGGGCCATGGGAGGAGCAGTGGATTATTGTTAAGAGGAGGAAAGGGAGGGGTCAGGTTCATGTGAAAGCACCAGAGTCTGAAATCTTCAGAATTCGGTTCTCCACCTTGAGTACTGAGGAGGGGGATAGTCAGACTATGGTGGGCAGAGGTGTGGTGTCAATCTCTGTGGCCCAGAAAGGTAGGGATAAGAGGAAAAGGGTGATAATCATAGGGGATTTAATGGTTAGGAGGACAGACAGAGGTTTTTGTGGATGCGATAAGAAAAACCAGATGCTGGTTTGCCTCCCTGGTGCCAGAGTCCAGGACGTGACTGTGCGTGTTCAGAACATCCTAAAAAGGGGAGAGTAAAGAGCCTAAGGTTGTGGTACATGTTGGTACCAATGACATTGGAAGGAAGGAGGAAGAGGACCTGCAGAATGAATATAGGGAGTTAGGTAGGGAGCTTAGAAGAAGGACTGCTAAGGGTGTAATCTCTGGATTGCTTCCTGTGCCACGTGACAGTGAGGGCAGAAATAGAATCAGGTGGAGGTTAAGCACGTGGCTAAAGGGGTGGAGTAAGAGATGGGGTTTAAAGTTCTTGGACCACTGGGACCTTTTTTGGGGGAGATGGAACCTATACTGTAATGATGGGTTACATCTTAATCCCAGAGGGACCAGTCTCCTGACGGGTGCATCTGCTAGGGCTGCCAGGGGAGGTTTAAACTAGTATGATTGGGGACAGGGTTTCAAGTTAGGCAGGACAGCAGGGAGAGTACTTGTAGGCTAAGAAAAGAGGCATATTTAAATAATTTGAGGGAGGAACAGCAGGAAATAATAAAAAGATGTTATAATGACAATTGTGAGAATGGTAAAGTGGATGATAGACAGAAGGTAGGATGTGGGAGATCCCTGAGATGTATTTATTTTAATATGAAGAGTGTGGTAAGGAAGTTGGATGAGCTAAAAGTGTGGATTGACACGTGGCATTATGATGTTGTGGACATTAGCAAGATGTGGTTGAAGGAGGGTTGCGACTGGCAGTTAAATATTCCAGGATTTTCTTGCTTTAGATGTGACAGAGTTGGTGGAGTAAGAAGGGTAGGTGTGGGATTACTTGTCAGGGAGGATATTACAGCGGTGCTGAGGCAAGCTAGACTGGAGGGCTCATCAAGGAAGGTGGTGTGGGTAGAACTAAAAAATAAGAAGGGTGAGGTTACTATTATAGGGAATGGGGAAAGGGAACTAGAAGAGCAAATGTGCAAGGAAATAGCAGAGATGTACAGTAGAAATAGGGTGGTGTTGGTAGGGGATTTCAATTTTCCAAACATAGATTGGGAAACACAGTCAGTGAGAGGGCAGGATGGCTTAGTATTTATGCAATGTGTTCAGAATTGCTTTTTGCAGCAATATGTTGGATACCCTCTAAAGGGGAAGCAGTGTTAGATCTGTTGTTTGGGAATGAAATAGGACAGGTGATGGAGGTGAGTGTTGGAGAGAACTTTGGATCCAGTGATCATGGGTCCATTAGCTTTAGCTTAATTATGGAAAGGGATAGGTCAGGTCCTAAGTTGAAGGTCTTCGAGTGGGGTAAGGCCAGATTTGAAGAAATGAAAAGGCATTTGCAGAGAGTTGTGTGGGCTGATCTTTTTGCAAGAAAGGATGTAGAGGAAATTTGGAGGGCATTTAGGGGTGAGATTTTGAGAGTACAGGATCTTTATGTTCCAGTCCAGCCGAAAGGCCAGACCAAAAGTTCAAGGGAGCCATGGTTTTCTAGAAAAATTAAGAAGTTGGTCCGGGACAAGAGGGAGGCTTATACTAAATATAAAATAAAACAGGGGATTGAGGAGATGTATGATCATTACTTAGATTGCAGGAAGAACTTTAAAAGGGGAATTAGAAAGGCAAAAATAAGGTATGAGTCCATAGCTAATAAGGCAAAGGTGAATCCTAAGGGTTTTTACATACGTGAACAGTAAAAGGAGGGTTAGGATAGAGAAGGTCCACTGGATGATGAAACCGGTGAACGATGTAAGGAACCGTATGAGATGGGAGAGATATTGAACAATTTTTTTCTCATCTGTATTCACGAGGGAAAGTGACATTGGGCTATATGAGATAAGTGAGGCAAAGGGCTTAGTTATGGAGAGGATAGGGATTAGTAAAATGAGGGATTTGGAGCTTCTAGGGTCAATAAAGGTGGATGTCTCCTGGTGCTGATGGGAGTTTTACCAATACTTTAAGGGAGGTCAGGGGGAAAATAGCGGGGGCACTGACAGTGATTTTTCAAAGATCACTGGAGGAGGGTGTGGTACCGTGGGATTGGAGGGTTGCGAATGTAGTTCCATTGTTTAAAAGAGGCATTAGGTGCAGTGGAGTTGTTCAAGTGAACTGGCGTGGATTCGAACGGCCGACATGGCCTTTTTCCACACTGTAAACAGTTATATGGTTATATATGGTTATATTTTATCATAATTTTATGACCCATTCGTAATACTTCCATTGCCACATGTCCTTTCTAGCTACTTGTCTCTGATGCCATTTGATGCCAAGTGGTTTCCAACTCCATTTCCATGCCTCCCAGTTTGATCGCCACTAGGATCTCAGGTTCCTGTGCTGCATTGACTGTTGTTTTGTTTGGTTCTCTTGGCAAATTCTGTGATAACCCTCACTTCTATGCATAGATATCAGCAGACCCTCATTCTCTTACTACCACAGCTCCGGACCTTGCTTGCCACAACATGCCACGGACCTCCATCGGATCTGCACATAAGCCAATGCTACTTCACTCACCTGGCATTCATCAAGGTTTGGATGCTCACCTCCCTTGAGACTGCTGCCTCTCCAACCATTGAAGCGGATTTCCACTATGGTCCCTCCCATCCATAAGCAGGATCCCCCAATACATCTGGCGCTAACCCCTAAACAAGCTGCCCACAGATTGGAGCACCAAATGTCTCCCCAACTAACCTCAACATTGATCGTCCCTAATGCCTTTGGCAACCCTGGCCGCCCACAGATTGGAGCCCACAATGCCAGTGTTAACCCATTTACTTAACCCAGTTTCAGTCACCTCTATTCTACTGTCCATGGTGACTCCCCCGTCAATTCTCAAACCATCACCTCACAACCCCAACCGCCCCTTCTCTATTGCCTCACAATCCTCCAAACTCATTCCTAATCTACTTTGAATCTCCCTTTTCTCCCCACTTTCTTGCCCTCTGGCACTCTCATATCCACTCAACTCTTGTCTGACCTCTTCAATCCTTTACCCCCAACCATCCACCTCCCCTTCTGACCTCCTCAACCCTCCACCTCTCCCCTTCTGACCTCACTAATCCTCCACCTCCCACCTCTGACCTCCCCAAACCTCCATCTCCCACCAACCACCCCCCCAATCTTCCACCTCCACCACAGTGACCCCCATTCCAACCCCTGACAGGACTTTATTATCTCCTCTGACATTTACCTCAGAGACAGAATGCTCTGTTCTCAGTATAGGCCTCACCTTCGTTCCCCTTTGCCCACACCACAATGAGTTCTGCTCATACCATGATGCCAAAGTCTTCTTCCACTGATTCCATCTCTGTGCCTACTTATTCCAGCAGAGTTTTCAATCACTCAATTGAAGATCCCTTCTCCCACCTTGAGACGTCTTCCTCCTCTTTGACATCTCATTCTGGGCTTCTGCCCACTCTGGATCTTTATAGTTCTAACTGTGACCGAGATATTAACTGTCTCGACTTCACCACTCCCCCCACTCATTCTACTCTCATCTCCTCGGATTGCTCTGCCATCCACTCTCACCACATCAATCCCAACTTCACTATCAAACCCACAGACAAGGGTGGTGCATTTGTGGTCTGGTGCACACTTCTACCTTGCTGAGGTCAGGTGACAACTCTCAGTCACCTCTTACTTAACATTTGTACAGGACCCTAGCAAAAAAACTTGAAGCTACCATCTCACACTCTGACCTTATCACTTCTGTCATCTCCCTCCCACAGCTCTAACTTCATTGTTTCCCAACTTTCATTCTCATACCTGACGAAGGGCTCAAGCTTGAAATATTGGTAATATTCCTTTTTTCCTATGGATGCTACCTGTTGAATTTCACCAGCACTTTTGTGTATTGTACTACAATCACAGCATTTGCAGACTTACCTATTTAACAACATTCTTACATAATTCTTTGTCACCAACTCCTTGTCATTCCACTCATCCATGCTCCCACTGTCAGGCCCCAAGTTGCTGGCCTTACGTTCTCTGCAGGCTCGCATGACGATGCACTGCGGCCTCGCAATGAGGTGTCCTGAAATTCTAGTATCCTTGTTGTTTCGACTCTTCCTTTGGCTGGACATACTGAAAAGCCAAATACGTTCAAGTGTTAAATTACAGGGGGACACTGGTATTTATGGAAATTGAAATGTCACTGTAAATAAATCACTAAAGTGACACGCAAGTCATTAGGACATAACATGGTATGTCACCCTTTATTACAAACCAGATTGGAGAAGCTCACTGTGATTTCATAGGATCTTGGTAGCACCACAGCAGAAACATTGTATTATAGCCATCTGTTATGAAGAAACACACACACACTCGCAGGTTGGGAGGTTAAGCTCTGAATTTATTGAGGCTGGAAATGCTCTTTTAATAGAGTTGGAGTTCCCACTGTTTGGCTGATTGGCTGACATAGCTCACATGAACAACAAAAGCGGGATTCCCGCCTGTGGGAACATTCTTGCATATGAATACCCTTCTTTCCTAGCCTGGTGTTGATCTGTTAGCTGGGCAGCCTGGCCATCACTATATTAGGGCTCCTGGTCTTGTACTGCCCCAGCTTCCAACTGCGCCAGTTCGCTATGCTAGGGGTTGCGTTAATAAGTTATGCCACTGTTTATTACCACGCGTCGTGCCAGCCCAATCTCTGCGGTTGCGAGCTGCCTCAATATAGAGTTTTACTCGGCTTTCCTGAGGAAGATTTTGTTAGCTTCTCTATTGGTGTGCTTTGCTTGGCATTCTTTCACCAAGTTGATGGCATTAGTTGTATTTCACTTATATTTAACACAACATAACAGAGATAACAGGAAAACTATTATCTCCCATCCCTGTGAACCAGATCACACAATGGACTGCATCATTATGCTTTATCTCTGATACAGTTTCAATGGACTATCTCTCCCCCTTTGACAGGATCAGACAATGGCTTGTATGCCTGTAAGCTTTGCTACAAACATCAGCAATTGTAGCTGATACCTAAGGTACAGTACACAAAGAACATACAATATAAGGATTGTGATAATGCTTTGCACACCTATTCTTCCTTTAACAATATACTATAGTTTTAATGTGACTAACTAAATAGAAAAAAAAAGTAATAATAAGTGGGTATTTTACTAAAGTCACATTAATTTAAGTTTTAAAAAAAATGATAATATAAATGGAATTCATCCAATCACATTGAACTTTGTCAGTATAGTGTTTAAATTCATGCAGTGGATGTGGAAATTGCTGACAAGGCCAAGAATGTAATGCTCATACCTAACTGTCATTGAGAAGGTGAAGGTGAGCCCCATTGCTGAACAACTGCCCTTTTGTTGTATTTGGATATCCATAATTCCTATGCGCTATCTCACCTAGTCATTGGGTACTTATAATTCTGTATGCCTCCTCACCTAAAAATTAATTCATAAATTCCTTTCTGAGTGAAAAACAAGAAGGTAGAAGGGCTCAATAGGTCAGGTGGCATCTATGTCAGCCAACGTTTTGGGTTGGGACCCTATGTGGGAAGAGGAGATAGCAAGTAAAAAGGGGTAGGGATGAAGGCTCAAGATTCCATTATCATAAATTCTTGCATTTCATAAATTTATTTCTGTCCGAGATCTCTCTTTTGACAGCGATTTTCTCCAATTAGTGCTTCCTTGTGGCATGGAGCTGATTCGTGCACTTTGAATATTATACATAATGCAGACCTTTGAACGTTTGTTAGACTATAACTTCAAGATCTATATATGTTCTGTATAAATCCTTTCCAAAGACTTTCTCTTTCATCCTATTGCCTTATAATTTTGCTAAATTAACTCTATCTTGTTAAAGGTGGTATATGTAAACTGTGAATTATATCAGTCTTTAAGCATATTTACAGGGAATATTCTGGTGTGCTTTTACATCTGACATGCAAATGTCAATTCCTTTTAAAAGGTACAAAGAAAGGGAGTATTTAAAAAAAAAAGATTAATTAGCAAACCAGTTAGCTCAGTGAACCCAAATGAATGGAAAGATCAATAGCAGAGTGGATAAAAATTTGGCAAAGAGACTGAGAATCGTCGATCTGTGTGGCTTCCTCCAGTGCTGTCTGATTTAATCATCCTGAGAGAAGAGCAAAAAATGCTGGAGCTACTCAGCTGGTGAGGTAGGATTTGTGGAAGGATGTTCCTTCTCAACAGTTAGAAACTAAGAACCATAGAAAACTACAGCACAGAAACAGGCCCTTTTATTCTGAGCTGAACCATTTTTTTGCCTCATCCCACTGACCTGCACCCAGTCATAGCCCTCTATACTTCTGACATCCATGTAGACGTCCAAATTCTTCTTAAATGTTAAAATTTAGCCTGCATTCGACACATTAGCTGGAAGCTCATTTCGCATTTCCACCACTCTCTGTGTGAAGAAGTTCTCCTAATGTTCCCTCTAAACTTTTTCAATTTCAATCCTTTCCCATGACCTCTGGTTTGTTGCTCACCTACCCTCAGTGGAAAAAGCCTATCTACATTTACTCCATCTATCCCACTCATTCTTCTATGCTCCAGGGAATAAAGTCCTAACCTGTTTAACCTTTCCCTATGACTCAGTTCCTTTCATTTATCAGTGTTCATGATCATGGTTTTCAACAACTCAACCAAAACTCACCAACCTTTTCACCTCTTTACCACTATAAAACAAACAGGAAATTAATCATTTCCATGCAGAGACTCTAATCTGATCAGCATGGGCTTTTAGAAACACTGAGCCATACACCATGGAAGCAAGCCCCTCAGATCACCATGTTCATACCAGCCATCATTTACACTAATCCCACCTTCCAGCACTCGACCCACAGCCTTATCTGTCATAGCATTTCAGGTGCTCATCCTAATATTTCTCTGCATTATGAATACCTGCTTCTACATATGTGCATATGTGGAATTTCTCCAGTTGTTTGATGTGGCGTCAGTACAAAATCCAACTCTTATATCCATATCGGAGAGAAGGGTTGACCACAGCTCTGTAGATTTTCAGCTTTGTGGAGATACGGACGATGTGTTGATTGAGCACTCTGGTTCGCAGCCTCCTCTGATCCTGTCTGGTCTTGCTGATCCTGGAGAAAATTTCTTTATGCAAAGACCCATCACTCAGATGATGCTCCCCAACTATTTGAAGCTGTTTACATTTGTCAGCTGGGTGTCGTCAGCAGTGATTTTTGGTTCTATGGTGTTGGCGTTTGGCACGGACTGATGGAGTACTTCAGTCTTGTTCAGGTTGATGGTCAGGCCAAAGAGGGTCGCGACATCTGAGAATTTGTTCAGCATTAACCGTAGATCACTATCTTTATGCACCAAGAGCACACAGTCATCGGCAATATGTCATTCTTGAATGACTTTGTGGAGACAATTCATCCGTGCGGCCAAGGTCAAAGAGAGCCATCCAGTTGGTACATGATGTACACTCTCTCCTCCAGACCTTGGACAGGATGTGACAACACGCAAGTGAAGAAAAGATTGAACAAGACTGGGGATAGTACACAGCCCTGCTTCACCCCATTAGAAATGGCAAATGCAGCTGATGTATAACCACTGCAAAGGACCTGTCCTATCATTCTGTCATGGAGCAACCAAATCATTTTTTACAAATTTCCTTGGGCATCCATACAAATGCCTTTGTCAGGTCAATGAAGACAGAATAAAGAGTCTTGTTCTGCTGGATGTACTTCTCCTGAACTTGTCTCATGGCATATATCATGTCCACTGTACTCCATTCTGGTCGAAAGCAGCATTGCTTCCTTTATAGTCGCCTGTAGAGTCTGGAATTCCTGTACTTATGATTCGCTCTTCTTAAATGATTGATGACAAAGTTGATTAGAGTTTTTCAGTGGTTTATTATACCTTATGAGGGTTATTTCTTATCAACTTTGATATATGATTAACATGATGCTTTACAGCGACTACTTCGGGAGAGCTACTAAATCAACACACATACACAGTGTTAGTCAACCAAAGACTGGTTATTTGAGTTTACCATGTTCCTTTTATATCCCTCCCATCCCAGGCTCCACGGGACAGTGTGGGGGGGGGGGGTGGTGGGTGGTGATGTCACTATTTGTTTTCCGCCAATCTGTGGATCTGGTTGGTTTAAAGTAAACATGGCGAGAGCCCCGCGCCCTCTACAAAATGGCATAGCAATCCATTGTGCCGTCACTCAGCATGCAGTACGGCACATACATGTTGCATTGCCCAGCTGAGTGCATTGTGGCCCGGCCTGCAGCTCCATGCATTCTCTGGTGAGCCGCACTGGTGACAGTTCGCGACATCTCGCTATGCGCCTGCTCAGCCCGCTACACAGCCACTACAGCTTAATACATTATTGATCACATCATCACATTTTGAAGTCTAGACTCTACATCCCAGAATAAAGAACAATTTGAAACTGACGGTCTTATCTCTAAACCACGCAGAAAGGCCTTAGTCTCACAAAGGCTACACTCAAAGGAATGCAAAACAAATGTGGACTATTCTATTACTGGGAGCCCTGGCTATACAAGTGATTTTAAACCCTACAATACTGACCCTTAATTATTATAATCTACCAGTAATAATTACCGTTACCAAACAAATTAAACATAATAATACTTTGGATAATTATTCAAAAGAAAGTGAAAGTCAAACATCAAAGCATTCTGCTATTTTCTTGTAAAAGACTGATTTTGGTAATCGGTTCTGAAAGCCAGCTTTCATTTTAATCTGAACTTTTGCCTTGAATAGTATTAACAATCTTCCCCATTAACTCGGAATTCAGTGGTGCTGAATAGTTAATGATGATTCGCAGTATCTCCAGCCTATGATAGAGTTATATAAAATTAACAGAGTCCAATGGTGCAGATAGCAAGTGTCTCTTTCTCATGTTAGGGATGTTCAAGTTCAAGCTTATTCAACATCGGATTGTACAAGTACAACCCGATGAAATAACTTTCTCTGGTCCTCGGTGCGACACATTGCAAATATGGATACAGACATCCACACATACAGACAAATGATACATAGCCACAATAATTACTGTCTATAAATAAATATTATCATTAAATAAATAGGTGTGTCACAAAAGGCTCGTGTGAACAGTTCATCAGTTGTTCTGCAATCTCACTGTCCATGGGATGAATGTTTTTCATCATGATGGTTCTGACACTGTTAAACCTATTATCTTTCTCGATGGGTATAGCTGATAGATGTGGTGTACAGAAGTAGTAGCAGATTGGTAGGGATTCTCATTGATTTTTTGCAAGCCTTCTTTAGAAAACAATCCAAATAAATCCCATCGATGGGCGAAGGGAGGGAGACCTCAGTGATCCTCTCTGCTCCTCTTATGGTCTTGTGAATCGACCCCTGATTCAATGTTCTATAGCAGTGGTTTTCAAACTGTCCCCTTAAACTCCCATTCCACCTCAAGCAATCTTTATGCCATAAATGCTCTGTGATTAGTAAGGGATTGCTTAAGGTGGCATGTGAGTGGGAAAGGAAGGTTGACAACCACTGTTCTAGACCCAATTGTTACTGAAATATTTTGCTTGAGAAGAATTGTCATTGGCCCATTTTCTTTGGAGTTATGAAACCATGCACATAACGTGTCAATTAGGTACAATTAAAACAGTGGTTTTCAAACTTTTTCTTTCCACTCACATACCACCTTAATCAATCCCTTACTAATCACAGAACACCTATGGCATAGGGATTGTTTAAGGTGGAAGACAGTTTGAAAACCACCACAGCAACCATTTCACACTGTGATGCAGCCAGGTATGACCCATTCGACGAATCTTCTGTAGAAAGCTGCCTTTCCCTCCTCAGTCTTCTCAGGAATACTGTCATTGTTGTGCCTTCCTGACAAGTGATGTTTTGTCCAGAATAGGTCACTTCTTAAGTAGACTCTGAGGAACCTGATGCTCTCTGGGTCTCTCTACAACTGAGCTATTCATGTGTACTGGAGGAGGTGGGGGGGGTCAACCCTGTCCTCCTGATATCCATTATAATTTCCTTTATTTTGTCCACATTATTCTCGCCCCGTTTCACGCGATTTTTCTCTGTAGTGCAAATAGTTGTTGCTGATGAGACCAACTACTGTTGCGTCATCTGCAATTTTGATGTCCCTGTTGGAGCTGGATCTGGCATTACAGTCATGGGTCATGAGCGTGAACTGGAGTGGGCTGAGAACGCAGCCCTGAAGTTAGCCAGTGCTCAGTGTGATGGTGCTCAATGTTCTGCTGCCAACTCGGACAAACTTTTTTTTTCCATTAGGAATTAGAGAATCCAATTACAGAGAGGGATGTTGAGCCCTATTGAGGATAGCTTCTCCACAAGCCTCTGGTGTAAATACAGAGCTGAAGTCAATGAATAACAGCCTGGCATATGAGGCATCATTCTCCAGGTGGGATATGATGGAGTGGAGGGACAAAGTCCATTCACCAGAGGGACATGTAGATTTCTTTGGGATCACCCTGTTCTTCTCATTGAATTGTGTATAGAAGATGTTCAGTTTGTCCAGAATGGAAGCAACATTGTCTTTGACTAATAAGGTTGTCCTGTAGTTTATAGTCTTGATCCATAGAACATAGAACAATACAGAAAAGTACAGGCCCTTCGGTTCTTGATGTTGTGCCGACTCCTATAGCCCTTCCTTTAAAAAATGAACTAAACCCTCCCTTTCCCATAATCCTCTATTTTTTTTCTTTTATCCATGTGTCTTAAATTCCTCTAATGTTTCAGTTTCCACCACCATCCTTGGCAAGGCATTCCAGGCACCCACAACTCACTGTGTTATAAAAATAATAATAATAAAAGCTTATCTCTGAAGTCTCCCCTAAACTTCCCTCCCTTAACTTTGTATCTATGTCCTCTGGTGTTTGCTGATCCTACCCTAAGAAACAGGTGCTGCCCATCTATGCCTCTCATATTCTTGTAGTCCTCTATCAAGTCTCCTCTCATCCTTCTACACGACAAGGAGAAAGGTCCTATCTCTGCTAACCTTGCCTCAGAAGACTTTTTTCCCAATTCCAGCAACATCCTAGTAAATCTCTGCACCCTATCCATTGTGTCCACATCCTTCCTATAATGAGATGACCAGAAATGAACACAAATTGGTCTTGTCGAGTTGTAATATGATCTGTCTACTCCTGAAATCAATCCCCCATTAATGAATCCCAGCATCCCATAGGCTTTCTTAACTATCCTATCAACCTGAGCGGTGACCATGAGGGATGTATGGATTTGCACTCCAAAGTCCCTCTGTTCATCCTCTCTTTTAAGTAACCAACCATTAACCCTGTACCCATCCTTCTAAAATGCATCACCTCGCACTTCTCCGGATTGAAATCTATCTGCCAATTTTCTTCCCAACTCTGCAGTCTGTGTATATCATCTTGTAATCTTTGACAACCTTTAAGTCCATCCACAACTCCTGCAACTTTCATATCATCTGCAAAGTTACTGACCCATCCATCCGCCTCTTCATTCATGTCATTTATAAAAAAACACAAAGAGCAGGGCTCCCGGAACAGATCTCCGTGGCACTCCACAAGTCATCAACCTCCAGGTATAATACTTTCCTTTCACTACTACTTTCTGCTTTCTTCATGCAAGCCAATTATTTGTCCATACAGCTGATTTTTCACTGATCCAGTGCCTCAAGACTTTCCACATGAGTCTCTCATGGGGGACCTTGTCAGAAGTCTTGCCAAAATCCACATCTACCGCCCTACTCTCATCAATTTAATTTTTCACTTGCTCAAAAAACTCAATTAGACTAGTGAAACATGACCTTCCCTTCACAAAACCATGCTGACTATCCTTGGGCAGACTGTACTTCTCCAAATACTCTTAGATCCTATCCTTAAGAATCCTCTCCATTATTTTACACATCACTGACATAAAACTCACTGGTCTATCATTCCTGGGATTCTCTCTGATACCTTTTTAAATAAAGAAACTACATTTGCCACTTTTCTATCCTCCGCAGCCACTGCAACTGTGTCTGCCTGTCCCGCATCGGACTTGTCAGCCACAAACGAGCCTGCAGCTGACGGGGACTTTTACCCCCTCCATAAATCTTCGTCCGCGAAGCCAAGCCAAAGAAAATCCTCCGGCACCTCTCCCAAGGCCAAAGAGGATTCAAAGGACTTAGCTACTGCCCCAGCTATCTCTTTCCTCACTTACCACAGCAGCCTGGAGTATATCGCCTCCGGCCCTAAGGACTTATTAATTTTGATATATTTAAGAAGATCTAACACTTCTCTTCCACATTGTCCAGCACACAGGCCTGTTTGATTTTTGACCTCATTATGTTCAAGGTCCTTTTCTCTTGTAAATACTGACACAAAATATTAATTTAGGATCTCTCTAACCTCCTCTGTAACCAGGCACATGTTGCTTATGTTCTGCTCCCCAGCAGCAATAGAGAGACACTTAACCGAATGAGTTAAGTTTAACACAAAATTTATTTATAAAATAACAATAATAGAATTAACCAGATAAATTCAACACCCAAACACCAGCCTTAATGGTAACTCCATATGAACAACAGATTATTATTCAGTGTATGTGGTGGGGGGGGTGGGGGGGGGGGGGGGGGGAATCACAGACTGTTACACTCCAAGCTGAAATGCCCAGAAAAATAACCAAAATTCCCAAAACAAAACCCTCACGTCAAGTCTGTCAGTGAGGAAGGAACAGCTAGCTCATGGATCTGGTCTCCAGGCTTGGGATTATTTGATTCCTTGCCCACTAGTCTTTTAGTTTGAGGCTGTATCCAGATGACCAAAGACCCTACAGACTTTCAACCCTGTCAGGGGAGCATGAAACTGGCTTGAGTTTCGAATGTGGCACCCGGGCACTTCCTTCACCCGGGAAATTTCAGTGACCTCCTGGTCACCATACAAGGTTCACTCCTCTAAAGCCCTCTTTAAGGTTAACAAGTGACCTTTTGCCACACAAGTCCTCTCCTTTGGACACCCTAGCTTGAGTGGTCCTGTGACTCTGGTCACATGAAGTCCTCCTCCTCTTTAAAGGAGACGGGAGAGGCTCTGGTCAGTCCCACACACACCCTATGTATCAGAGTTCCCCAAATTGCTGTCAGAACCACAGTGCTGATACTCGTGGACAAAACAGCTCAGTATTCCTTTTCCCACTGAAACTATTGGGTGAGAAAACTGACATACAGCTCCAGACGGCACTGCTAATATCCGTGAACAAAGCATCTCAGCATGTGGATTGCTGAAGCTGCCGGGAGAGCACACACAGTCAGACCAACTGTCTGGCTGCCTGCAGTTCCAATCCACTGACTAATCAGCATGCTGGGCTTTTTAAACTGCCCAACGCATGGCTCCAGCTCTCCACATTGATGGAGGGAGGTTAACAGCTGCAGGCTCACTCTAATGCAAGCCCACTAACATCCAGCACATTGTTCCCATGCTTTGACCGCTGTCAAAGTTCCCTAGTGGTAGCCCAACACTACTAAGCTCCTAGCAGCTGTCAAATCCTCTGCAGTAGGTTCAGTCCTGTCCTCAGTCAAAAATAAAATTGCCAAGGTCCATAACATCTCCCTTATCTTTAGAGGGCCCACCTTCATCTTGTCATCCTTCTCTTCTTCACATATGCATAGAATGCCTTGGGGTTGTCCTTAATTCTACAGGCCAAGACCTTCTCATGCCCCCCCCCCCCCCCACCTGCCCCTTTGAGCTCTCCCGAGTCCTTTCTTAATCTCTTTCCTGGCTGCCATATACTTCTCATGAGCCCTTCCTGTTTCCTGCTTCCTATAATCTAATGTATGCTTCCTTCTTCCTCTTGTTGCCTGACCTGTTTTGTCAACCACACTTCCCTTTTCCTACCAACTATTCCTTTTCCCAGTGAAACAAACCTGTCTTGAACCTTGATCAAGTGGTCTCTGAACTTACTCCACATTACTTCTGTGCTCTGTTTCCAACTTATTCTTGCTAATTCCTGCCTCATCTCTTCATAATTAGTCCTTCCCTAGTTAAGCACTTCCCCACTTTGACTGTTTATATCCTTTTCCATAGCTATGTTGTTGCTAAGGGAGTTTTGGTCACTCTCACCAAAATGCCCCTTCCCCCCCACTGAGAGGCCCACCACCTGACCAGGTCCATTCTCAAGAACATGATCCATAATGGTCTCCCCTCTCAACGTTCGGTCCATATACTGTGTCAGGAATCCTTCTTGTAAACACCTGACAAATTCAGACCCATCTATCCCTATTGCAGTCAATAGGTGCCAACCAATATTAGGGAAGATGAAATCACCGATAAATACAACCTATATTTCTCAAACCATTCCAAATTCTGCCTGCTTATCTGCTCCTCTGTGTCCTAAGGGCTATTTGGGGGCTTATAGACTACTCCCAACACAGTAAAAGCTTCCTTCCAATTTCCAACTTCCACACACACCAACTCGGTGGAAACTCCCTCTGCAGCGTCCTCCCTTTCTATAGCTGTCCCTGACCAGTAATGCTACTCGTGTGCCCCCCCCCCCCCCACCGACCCCTTTCTATCTCCCATCCTATTTTTTTGAAAACACCTAAACCCAGGTACCTGCTCAACCAATCTTGCCCTTCCTCTAGCCAAGTTTCAGTAATGGCCACAACACTGTAGTTCCATGTACTGGTCCATGCTCTAAGTTCATCCCCTTTATTCCTAATAGTCCCCTGCCTGTCCTTCCTCACCAACTCACGGCACATAGTAACATGCTTTTCTCCTCTACCCAAATTCCTGCACTCACATTCTGATTCCCACCTCCTTGCCACATGTGCCTCATGTTGTCAGTGACTATGGGTTTTTTGTGTATACCCATGTTTTGCCTTCCAGATTGCAACGGAGACTTTAGCCCTGCTGACCTCGGTGCCATTTTGTCTCCAGTCCTGAAGGCAGCATCAAGAACCTTGAGGAGTGCACACCCCTCTCTGTCCAACCATGGTTTCTGCTTAGCGCTGGTTTTGTAGCATTTGATCTCAGTGACATCATCAATACATTTGCAAATGTAGCCAATCACTGAGCTTGTGTATTCTTTGGTGTTTACGTGGCTGAAACAGATTGCCTTCTCTCTGAATCTGCTCCAGTCCATCATCTCTTCTGCTGCACTGCTATTTCCTCTCCACCCCACCCCACCCCCCACCCCCCCTCCCAAAGCCAAACAGTGATCTCCCTACAAATTGGCTTTATTCATTTTGCAGGCATGCGGGATGAGTATCAATAGGCAAGATGATCATTGTAATAGTGGTGGGCTGAAGGATCTGTTTCTATGCTGTACAACTCTGCTGACATCTCAATGCAACTCTATTAACCAAAGTTAGGAGAATCCACCAGACTGACAACAAAACAAAACATAGAAACATAGAAACATAGAAGATAGGAGCAGGAGTAGGTCATTCGACCCTTCGAGCCTGCTCCGCCATTCAACGAGATCATGGCTGATCTTAAAGTTCAGTACCCCGTCCCCGCCTTCTCTCCGTAACCTTTAATACTCTTATACTGAAGAAATAGATCTAATTCCCTGTTAAATATATTTAATGAACCTGCCTCTACTGCTCTCTGTGGCAATGAATTCCACAGATTCACCACCCTCTGGGTAAAGAAATTCCTCCTCATCTCGGTCCTAAATGGTTTGCCTATTATCCTCAAACCATGGCCCCGGGTTCTGGATTTTCCCGTCATTGGAAACATCCCATCTGCATCCATTCTGTCCAGTCCTGCCAGAATTTTATATGTCTCTATGAGATCCCCTCTCAATCTTCTAAACTCCAGCGAGTACAATCCAAATTTGCGCAATCTTTCCTCATAAGTCATTCCTGCCATTCCAGGTATCAGCCTGGTGAATCGCCTCTGCACTCCCTCCATTGCAAGAACATCCTTCCTTAGATAAGGTGACCAAAACTGCACACAATACTCCAGGTGGGGTCTCACCAAGGCCCTGTACAGCTGCAGTAAGGTATCCTTGTTCCTATTCTCAAACCCTCTTGATATGAAGGCCAACATACCATTTGCCTTTTTAACCGCCTGCTGTACCTGCATGCTCGCCTTCAGAGACTGATGTACAAGTACCCCTAGGTCTCTCTGCACTTCCCCATCTCTTAATCTATTGCCATTCAAATAGTAATCTGCCCTCCAGTTTGTATTACCAAAGTGGATAACCTCACATTTATCCACATTGTAGTGCATTTGCCATGTATCTGCCCAGTCCCTCAATTTATCCAAATCACACTGGAGCTTCCTGACCCCCTTTTCCGTGCACACAACCCCTCCTAGCTTAGAGTCATCTGCAAATTTGGAGATATTACATCCAATCCCCTCATCCAGATCATTAATGTAAATTGTGAGCAGCTGGGGTCCCAGTACAGATCCCTGTGGTACCCCACTGGTCACCGCCTGCCACTCAGAAAATAAGCCATTTATCCCAACTCTCTGTCTTCTACCTGCCAGCCAGTTCTCAATCCACATCAATACTTTGCCCCCAATCCCATGATCCTTGATTTTGGAAGCCAGTCATTTATATTTATATTTATAATTTATATTTATATTTATAATTTATATTTAGTCTGTGATTTTAATGATACTGACTCCAAACAAATTCTACAACTCCACCTACATCAGTATTCAAGACGGCAAACATTCCTTCCAAGTGAAATGTGGAGGATCGGTATCAAGTCCTCGTTCTGGGATGAGATCTCCATCAGCAGTTTACTCCCTTGAGGAATAAAGGACTTGGACTTCTTCAGCTAATTTCTTTTTCTCAATACACAGGCCTGTGGGAGGTCCATGAACATACAACTGGATGGGTGTATATTTTCTAATGCTATCTTGCGTTAACTAATCACAAAATTAAGCCATGCAATTTGTGCCTACATTTTGTATGATATTGTGGACCAATCACAGAGATGAGTCCCCCTCCCCTCAGGTATTTTTTACAGTTTCTAAAATTCTTGCAAGTTGAGACGACTTATAAGCAATCAGGGCAGGGAATTTTATCAGCGAGGCTGTTGTTGCCAGGCAACACACATTCTGGGGGCCCTCCCATTGTTATTGGATATCTGCAAACCATCCCAGCAGAAGCTTTAATCAAATTGCATTCATGTACTTATATTTCTGTTAATTAATTAACATTAAACTAAACTAGAAAAAAAACCCTTTCTTCCATTGAAAAAGCAATTTACTGTGAGTCTGTTGGGGTTATTTACTGCATCTGGAGCTCCTGATGTAGCCTCCTCTGTCAGGAAGATTGGATACAGACTGGGAGATCACTGGGAGATCACCTTTGCTCTGACTGCTGCAACAGCAAGGGACTCTCAGTGGCCAGCTACTTCAAATCCATGACCATTGCCATGGCCTCATGCGCTCCCAGACTGAGGCGAAATGTAATTTTTTTCTCCACTCTGACCTCATTCCAACTTCTCTTGCCCTTTCCCCACCTTCTCTATCTGCCACTCCTTCCTTCCTCCAGCCCTCAACCCCTTCCCTTCCTTCTATCAGAGTGAATCTTTTTCAGCTCTCTGTCCTTTCCCCCTATCACTTCTCAGCTCCTTTCACTTCTTCCCCACCCCCCACATCTGTATTCATCTATCACCTGCCAGTTTGTGTTCCTCATTCTCACCTTCCCCCACCCTGTTATTCTGTTATCCATCCATTCTTGATATTCCTGATGAAGGGTTTTTGGCTGAAACATCGACCGAGTTACTCCAGCACTTTGAGTGCTGTCTCTCTAACTGCTCTCATTTTATAGCTTTTCTTCATAGAATTTATCTCTCCAAGTTCCCTCTGAATCCATGCATAAGGGAACACATGGCTGTGCTCCTTCTGCTTTCATACAGAGAGAACCTAAAAAGAGAGGCTCTGGACAGCTTGAAGGAGGCTGAAGAACTGGTACAGAACTTCCTCGAGTCAGCAGATTGGGTGATGTTCCAGTACTTACCTGAGGATCATAGACTTTATCAAAACACCCCTGGATGTATGTCCCCACCAAATCATTCAGGGTTTCCCCAACCAGAAGCCTTGGATGAACAATAACATCTGGAACCTGCTGAGAGCCAAATCACAGGCATTTGAGTCCGGAGATCCAGAAAGAGCAGGTAAGACCTGTGAAAAGCTATTGCCTGGCAAAGTGGAGATACCAGATGATAATGGAAACAAGGGACACCCGACAACTGTGGCAGGGACTAAATTCCTTTACCTGATATAAAACTAAATCCGGTGAAGTAGCAGAAGGCAAAGTTTCACTCCTAGAGGAACTCGATGCCTTCTACATCTGATTTGATGACCGTAACAGTGAAGAACCACCCCTCCGTACCCCCACATCCCTTGATGATCCCACCCTGTCTGTATCTGAGGATGACGTGCGTGCTGTCTTCAGGAGAGTGAATCTGAGGAAAGCATCCAGACCCGACGGAGTATACGGCCAAGTGTTAAAAATCTGTGCTGACCAACTTACAAATGTAGTCACTGATATCTTCAATATCGCACTCCAGCAGAGCATGGTACCCACCCTGTTTCAAACAGTGTCAATCATACCACTGTCCAAGAAGAATGTCGTAATCTGCCTTAATGACTATTGATCAGTAGCACTTACATCAACAGTAATGAAGTGTTTTGAAAGGCTGGTGTATTAACTCTTGCATGAACAATGACATGGATATGTTCCAGTTCACCTATTGTAGGTCTATGGCAGATCCCATCTCACTGGCTCTACACAAAGTTCAGGAACACCAGGATGCTCTTTATCAACTACAGTTTGGCCTTTAACATCAACATCCCCTCAAAATTGATCAGCAAACTCTTAGGCTCATGGATTTCCTCAGCTGCAAACCATAATCAGTGCAGATTTGTAAGAACATCGCTTCTGCAATCTTCATCAGTACCAGAGCGCCACGTCCTTGGCCTCCTGCTCTACTCACTTTACACTTACGACTGTGTGACTCGGCACAACAATAACACCATCTACAAATTTGCTGACGATACCACGGTAATGGTATGAATCAGTATTTATGACGGAGATCAAAAATTCGGCTGAATGGTGCACCAGAACAACCTTGCACTCAATCTCACCGAAACTAAAGAGTTGATTGTTGATTTCTGGAAGGGAAAGTCAGAGGTGTACAATCTAGTGATCATTGGGGGATCAGAGGTGGAGAGGGTGAGAAAATTTAAGTTCTTGATAGTCATTATCTCAGAGAATATTTGCTAAACCCAACACACCAATGGCATTGTGAAGAAAACACAATGGTGGTGTGATAGCAGAAACCCTGTCAAATTTCTACAGCGGTGTGGTGGAAAGTGTGCTGACCAGCTGCATCAGGTCTGGTATGGGGACACCAATACCCCTGGTCGTAAAGTCCTCCAAAAGATAGTGGATGCAGCTCAGGGCATCACAGGCAAAACCCTCGCCAATATTGATAACACCTACAGGGAACACTGCAGTCGGAGAGTAGCAGCAATCCTCAAGGATCCAAGCTCTTTCCTCACTGCTGCCATCAGGAAAGAGGTCTAGGTGCCACAAGACTTGCACCATCAGTTTCAGGAATAGCTGCTTTGCCTCCACCATCAGACTCCTCAGCAACAAACTCCATCAGGGATTCATTTAAAGACTCTTGTGCACTTCCCTGATATTTTTAAATTAAATTTTCTCTGTTTTGCAGTCTGTTTACATTCATTACCTATTTAGAGTTCTTTATTTGTTTACATGAATATGCTGTGTACATTTTTTTTCACTACTAATAAGTGGTAATTCTCTCTTGGCCTCAGGTTTGCATGTGATGTCATGTATATAATGGCAATAAATCTAACATCTGAAATCTAATACTTATCCTCAAAACAATCCTGACCTCATGCAATCAAAGATACCTCCTTTGTTCAATCCATCCATGCCGAAATTTTTTAGATTTTCAGATATTTTTCTTCTATTTATTTCAGATTTGCAGTTTTTTTTAGGTCAACAAAATTTGATGTTTAAATCTTCATTATACTTGGAAAATCTCTAATTATCTTCATTTAGATTTGAATGGTATGACCATATTTATTCTCTGGATGTTATTGACATTCTCCCAAGATTATTTTCTAATCTGAAATCTCTCATCCTTTCCTATTCTAAAAGATCAAGTAGATTTACATTTGAATAGGAAATTTCTATCACCATTTTTCTCTTTCAGAACAGCTCTTTCAAGGTTGATATTCCATTCGTGTATGTCATCAACTGGAAAGTCAAATGACTAAACTAAATCTGATCTCCTTTATACTTGATCCTAGAAAAAATAATTCCTGTACATGAGGCATGTACAATAGGATAATTTTAAGAGACCAATGGATACAATGAATTGAGAAAAACATAGGGTTATGCAGTGGGGAAATTCTAGGCATTTGGGTAGGTTATTAGGTCGGTACGACACTGTGGGCCAAAAGGCTTGTAAAGTACTGCAGATTTCTATGTAGCTCAAAGTGAAAGCCAAATTATAGCCATGAATAATGTTACAGAGTTCTGTGTTGTGTTAAAAAGTGACAATTTGCCTTTAAGAGCCAAGGTGAAGGTGGACTGCTGAGAGAGTGGGAGGCAGATGAGCATATGCAGAAAATAATCTAAAAATTTCTGGACTTGGACAATAAACCACCACTGGATGGTGCTGTGGAGTGGAAGAAGGCCCAGAGCATGAGACATGGTCTGGAGGACAGTTTAGAATGTTAGGATTTCAAAAAGGGATGAACATTCTGAAGGCAGCCAGAAGGATCCGGATCAAGCCAGTGGTTCCTCTCTCTGCAAGCAACACAAGAAGACAACTTTGAATTTTGTGCTCTCTCTCTCTCTTTCAAAGATCATTTGGCTTCAGTTTACCAAACAAACTGAATTTTGTTTATGATCTTTGCTTCGGTTGAGATCGAAGTTTTGTGAGCCTTGTGTGTTTTGTGTTTGTTTTGTGTCCAAGTTTTTCTGTGGGCTGGTTGGAAATATAACTTAGACTTTAATTCCATATGTTATATTTAGGCTGGGGAATTTATTAGTTTTACACTGTTATAGAAATTTACATAGTAACCAATGGGCATTGTTATAAAAGGGGGGGATTTTGAATTAATGTTTGAAGGTGAATTTTTTGTTAATAACGTAATTGTTCATCTTTACCCCTGTGTGATATGCCTTCTTTGTGGTAGCTGGTTTGATCTTGTAACAAATCCAAAAAATTTGCTGACTCATGCCACTATGTTCAGCTACCTAGTTTTAAATGCAGTCACCGCACTTTCTACAGATGTGTCTAGTATGGCAGTAGGAGGTGCATTTATCAATATGTTAACAAGTAATGGAAAGCATTAGCATTCTTCAGCTGCCATCTTCATGAAGCAGAGAAGAAATACAGTGCTTTGGATAAGGAGCTTTTGGCCATTTATTTGTCTATTCGATACTTCTGTTATTTTTTGAGGGCAGAAATTTGACTTTGTACACTGATCACAAGCCCTTAACATTTTCATATTCCAAGGTTGCAGAGCCCTGGTCAACTCGACAACAACAGCAATTATCATTAATTTCTGAATTCTCCACAAAAATACTACATATTTCCAGAAAAGACAATGCAGTCGCTGATGCACTTTCCCACTCTGCTCCACTCATGGTTTCATCTGTAGATCAAGGTATTGACTACACCGCTTTGGCCACGGCCCAAGAACATGATCATGAGACGAATGCTTATCAGACTGCAATCACAAACCTGCAATTGAAAGATGTCCATTTTGGAGTTAATGGCAAATTACTCCTGTGTGATATATCAATGGGACACCCACACCTAATATTCCACTCTGTGCATGGTCTCTCACATCCATCTGTTTGATTGACTTTTCATATGGTTTCGGACATGTTCGTGTGGCACAATCTTAAAAAAGATGTTAGACAAATGGTGAGATCTTACACTGTCTGCCAAAAACAGAAGTTCAGTAGCATACTAAGACACCACTGGAGTCCTTCCTGGCAGTTACTTGGTGTTTTTTCCTCATGTCCACGTGGACATTGTTGATCCACTTCCTGTTTCTAGAGGATACCGTTATCTTTATATAGTAATAAGCAGGTTTATGCAGTGGCCCAAGGACATGCCTATGGTAGATGCTACTACAGACATTTGTGCTCGGGCATTCCACAGTTCCTGGGTATCTCTTTTTGGTTTACCAGCGCATGTTACTTCGGATAGAGGACCACAATTTACTTCCTCGTTGTGAACAGTCTTCACTAACTTGCTGGGTACAATGAATGCCTATTATCCCCAGACCAATGGAATGGTGGATCGATTTCATTGACATCGCAAGTCAGCCTTGATGGCTTGGTTAGAGGGCCCAAACTGGGGTGATGAGCTCTCCTGGGTATTTCTGAGCATTAGAACAATTCCAAAGGAGGACCTCCAAGCTTCATCTGCAGAGCTCTTGTACAGCGCACCATTGGTGGTTCCAGGGGAGTTTGTTCCCTACCATCCCAACTCCAGCAATGATGCTAAAGAACTCTTGGGCAGCTAAGAGAGATGGTAAGAAAATTGACCCCTTTACCACCAGTCTCACATGGGGAACACTTCTTTTGTGCCTGAAACTGTGTATATGTCTTTGTCTGAAGGGGAACACTTGGTCAACCTTTACAGATGCCCTACGACAGACCTTATAGGATACTCAGACAAACTCGGTCGACCTGTATTTTGGACATTGGAGGGAAGCCACAGACATTCACTATTGGCAGGCTTAAACCTGCTCATGTGGACAAGTCTTCCCCACTGCAGCAGAGTTTTTCAACCTAAAAGACAGACAAACCTTTCAGTTGGGGGGGTGGGGGGAGGCTGTGTAGTGATGCTATGACAGCACTACAACTCCCAGGAGGCATTAAACCGGTCATGTTTGATTCACTCTAGAAAAGCCTTGTGTGGTTATTTTGTTGTGTCCACTGTGACTCCAGTGGCCACACCACAATGTAGAGAGATGATTCTTTCTTTGTCTGTCCACCATAATTGAAGTTAACTTTACATTTTCCGAGCACTTTTACTTTCCTGTGACTTCTTTAACACAATTTCGGGCAGTTCCATTTTGAGTTTGGGCAGTAATTTGTCTTTCAGATCTTTCAGCATTAACAGCCCCTTTGTCAAGTTCCATTTGGACAGGTTTGTTGATCTTTTATCTGATCAAGAATTTCTGACTTGCGATCCATAGCACTACTTATGTACATTAATGCTAATGCATCGCCATCCTTGGAATCGCTTTTGTACTCTGACTTACTGCCAGAACTTTTGTCATTTTCAATGATGTTTTCAACTTTGGAAAATTGTTTTTTGTTTTTGAATTTCAGATATTTCTTCCTCCTGTGTCCCTCACTCTTTCTTTTCTTTCTGCCTTGTGTTCTGTCTTGGATACTTAGACTTGAAGTGTCCCACATTGTCACATGAATAACATTTAGTCTTCCTCTAATAACAGTCATCAGGGCTGAGGTTACTTCTCCCACAGTGGATCTATTTTCATCACTGTGTGATCCCCATGTTTGACCTCGAGGTGATGATTAGCCATTTTGAAGTCCAATGCTGTCTCATAGGCAGACTTAATGTCCAAATTTTTTGTGCACATCAAGTGTTGTTGGGCATGCACATAACAAGCCAATTAGATAACATTAATACAGTGGTTTTCAAACTTTTTCTTTGCACTGACATTCTTCTTCTTTGGCTTGGCTTCGCGGACGAAGATTTATGGAGGGGTAATGTCCACGTCAGCTGCAGGCTCGTTTGTGGCTGACAAGTCCGATGCGGGACAGGCAGACATGGTTGCAGCGGTTTCAAGGAAAAATTGGTTGGTTGGGGTTGGGTGTTGGGTTTTTCCTCCTTTGTCTTTTGTCAGTGAGGTGGGCTCTGCGGTCTTCTTCAAAGGAGGTTGCTGCCCGCCAAACTGTGAAGCGCCAAGATGCACGGTTTGAGGCGATATCAGCCCACTGGCGGTGGTCAATGTGGCAGGCACCAAGAGATTTCTTTAGGCAGTACTTGTACCTCTTCTTTGGTGCACCTCTGTCTCGGTGGCCAGTGGAGAACTCGCCATATAACACGATCTTGGGAAAGCGAAGGTCCTCCATTCTGGAGACGTGACCTACCCAGCGCAGTTGGATCTTCAGCAGCGTGGATTCAATGCTGTCGGCCTCTGCCATCTTGAGTACTTCGATGTTGGAGATGAAGTCGCTCCAATGAATGTTGAGGATGGAGCGGAGACAACGCTGGTGGAAGCGTTCTAGGAACCGTAGGTGATGCCGGTAGAGGACCCATGATTCAGAGCCGAACAGGAGTGTGGGTATGACAATGGCTCTGTATACGCTAATCTTTGTGAGGTTTTTCAGTTGGTTGTTTCTCCAGACTCTTTTGTGTAGTCTTCCAAAGGCGCTATTTGCCTTGGCGAGTCTGTTGTCTATCTCGTTGTCGATCTTTGCATCCGATGAAATGGTGCAGCCGAGATAGGTAAACTGGTTGACCGTTTTGAGTTTTGTGTGCCCGATGGAGATGTGGGGGAGTTGGTAGTCATGGTGGGGAGCTGGCTGATGGAGGACCTCCGTTTTCTTCATGCTTACTTCCAAGCCAAACATTTTGGCAGTTTCCGCAAAACAGGATGTCAAGCGTTAAAGAGCTGTCTCTGAATGGGCAACTAAAGCGGCATCGTCTGCAAAGAGTAGTTCACGGACAAGTTGCTCTTGTGCCTTGGTGTGAGCTTGCAGGTGCCTCAGATTGAAGAGACTGTCATGCGTGCACCTTAAGTAATCCCTTACTAATCACAGAGCACCTATGGCAGTGGTTTTCAAACTGTGCCCAAACTCACATTCATCCTTAAGTATTCCCTATGCCATAGGTGCTCTGTGATTAGTAAGGGATTACTTAAGGTGGTATGTGGGTGGAAAGAAAAAAGTTTGAAAACCACTGTTGTAATGATATCTAATCAACTCATTATGTGCATGGTTTCATAACTCCAAAGGAAATGGACCAATATCAATTTTTCTCAGGAAAATTATTTCAGTAACAATTGGGTCTAGAACACTGGTTCTCAACCTTCCCTCCCACTCACATATCACCTTAAGCAATCCCTGACTAATCACAGAGCACTTAATGGCACAGGGATTACTTAAGGTGGCATGTGAGTGGGAAGCAAAGGTTTGAAAGCCACTGAGAAAAAAAAACCTCTTACTGTATAAAGCATAATGTGGCAAATAAACTTAAAGTAAATTTAGATGAATAACACAGCACTGAGATTTTCATGCCTTGCAGCTCAGTGCTTCGATATTTGCACCCATTCACTGACAGTAAAATAAATGGTTCCAGTTCTCTTTACATTTTACATTCTGACCCTGCTTTCAATCACTCACCACCATTCCTTTAGATGGAAGCAAATTGTTGTTTTGGGATCATGCTATTAATTTAGATTATTAAAGTGTGATTTACTCTCAGCCATGTGGCAGTGATTGTCCATCGTGTGCTAATTTAGTGCTGAAGTATTGTCATGTAGGTAATGCACAACCCAGCATTAAAGTGCAGTTGGGCATAATAAAGCTGGTTGATGTTTACGCTGCAGGTTCCAAAAAGCTCTAAAGGTTTATGACCAAATATTGAGGGGTGATCAGAAAACAATGGCCTTATGCAGGCTGAAATCATTGTTTTTCATAAGACTATGTATATCTTCAGTTCAAAATCTTGCTCAGATCAAGGTTTAAATTAATGCTGCTTTTGAGAAGACAAGTTTCATTATCAGACAATACAAGTTCAATTGTATTTAAATCCCTTATTTTTAACACACACAACTTGTAACTGTCTTCTTCAATGTTCTCTGAAAGGTTTTTAAGTAACATTCTATGATGTTAATAATAATATATTCATATAAAAGATTGAACAACCTAACAAAACAAGTCGTTTAATGGTCAACAGAAATTGTTGATGTCTAAACTCACCTTCTTCAGATCGCCAACTGACAATGTGAGCTGGGGAACCTATTTTTTAAATGCAACAGAAACGCTCGTGCACGTTCCTTTGGAACGTGCTGGCTCCCAGCTCCAACCATCAACCACTGGAGCTGAGTAGAGTGTACTTGTACTTTCACGCTCCTCTGGCTCCATAAACAGTCATGGCCTTTGTGCGTGTGGCCAGTGGGAAGAGGCCTGCAAATCCCAGGACACCTTCGATGCCCACAGCCAAGCAAACAGGTGAGCAGGGGGCCTTTGGCTCTTACACCAACCCATAATTATTGTGATAGGACACTATGGCTATAATTATAATTACTATCATAATTACACAGAATATATGAATATAATAAGCATCTGACTACAAAAAGCCATAGACCTTTAATCAAAGTGTCCGTATCAAACGAAGATCCTAATTTGATATGAGTTGCTTTTACAGCCAAATGGGTTGAAAAACAATATGGCGTTATTTTTACCTATCTTCCACATTTCACTTCCAAAGGTCCAAAAATAATCAACTCCAACATACGTGAAAGGAGGATCAGTTGGTGAGACTCTATCTTGAGGTAAATCTGCCATTTGCTGTTGTCCCAGCTTCACATCCATATGCCGGCAATCAACACACTTCAAAACGATTTTTCTAATTAATACAGTGGCTTCAAGTTTCCGGTACTTTAGACGTAACTCGGGTAACGTGTGGCTGCAAACTTTATGACCTACTTTCTTGTGAATGTAATGAAGAATTATTTCAGATATATGAAAATCCTTAGCCAGTAATAATATTTCATCTCTTCTGGCATTGCTGCTCTACTAAGTCACCCACCAATTCTTAATATTCCATTCTCAAGAATCGGGTCAAGCTTCAAGAGGCAACTTGTCCTTTTAACATTCAGTCCTTTCTTTCAAATGTGAGATTTCACCTGCAAAACCTTTTCTCCGACAGAAACGAATGATCTCCGACTCAGCATTAACTGTCAGAAGATAGGTTACTTGATTTTCTGACTCTCTTTTGTTGAACATCACTCTCCAATGATAAGTTTCTGAGCAAAGCCAAGCAAGAGCATTACCTGCTTGATTTTCTTTCTTTTAATACAACACAGAAGCAGATATTTTAAATCTAAGTATCCTTTCAAACGAATCCAGGATGAAAAGTAATGAATCAAGCAGGTGACTGGATCCATTTCAGCGGATGTTACTTGAGCAGCATTCGCATTTGTGCTTTGGATTTCAGGATCCCCCAGACAAGATTTTCTCCGATTTTTCGGGATTTTGAGGCCATTCTTCCTGAGGCTGTAAAAGAAATGGAGGCCTGGACACCTATGTTTCTTTTTTCAGAAAAGTCTAAACCTTCAAAACTCGAGAAGCCACGTCAGCTGGATTATCAGCTGAATCAACATTTCCATTGATTTTACATGTAAAACCTTATCAATCTCAGTGATTCTATTAGGCACAAAAGTTGGAAATCTCATGGCCTTGTTGTTAATGTGTTTGAGTACTGACGTGCCATCAGTCCGAAATAAAGAGTCGGTAAGTGTCATCTGCATCTCCCCTTTCAGCATTGTATCCATTCTGCCTGCCATGCGAGCAGCAGTCAACTCCATCCGAGGGAGAGTAGCTAGCTTTAATGGAGGCACTCTGGCCTTGCCCATTACAAATCCATGATGTACCTGACCTTGATTGTAATGCAGTAGCAGGTGACTAACAGTCCCATAACTATCCCCACTTGCATCAGCAAAATGATGCAGTTGAGTGCATCTTACTACTTCAAGGTTTGTAGGCTTAAAACATTTGTCAGGCTTGAAGTCTTGTACCTCATTAAAATCCTCCATCCAGCATATTCAATCTAGTATGATGGAGTCTGGTATAGCGTCATCCCATCCAATTCTTTTCCTTGCAAGATTTTCTTAGCAGTTAGTACCACAGGTGCCAATATTCCCAAGGAATTATATATTGAATTGACTACTGAAAGAATCCCCCTTACGGTCAGAGGTCAATTTTTCAAAATGATCTTGAATTTAAAAACATCAGACTGGACACACCTCTGCACACCTAACACTCTTTCAACCGGAAGATTTTAATAGTCTAAGTCCAGATTTTTTCATCTCATTTGTTCTTTCTGTTTCATGTACGGTGGCCAGCACACGTCAACTGTTGCTTATCCCTTGGTTAAGTTGGAAACCTCCTTTGAGGCAGATTGCTCATAATTCGCAATAAAGAGTTATTTCTTCTTCTTCTGAAGCTACAGAAGAGAGACAGTCATCCACATAAAAGTTATTCTTGATGGTACTTGTAGCTTGGGAGCTAAACTGACCCTTGTTATCTTCAGCAAAATGCCGAAGGGCAAGGTTCGCATAACTTGGTGATGAAGTCATTCCAAATAGATGTACTTACATTCTGTATTCCATCATGTTCTGACTGTAATCTCCATCGGACCACCAGAGGAATTGTAATAGGTCACTCTCATCTTTTGGTACCATCACCTAGTGAAACATTGCTTCAGCGTCTTCAATATGGAATCTGGTTAAAACACCTACTAATGTACTAGTCAGGTCTGGACCCTGCAAGAGTTGAGAATTCACTGAAACTCCATGCTCCACAATCGAACACCACACAAAGATTTTCTTTGGTGGATGCAAAACTCCATGGTGTGGTAAATACCATTTTCTGCCATTACTGCGATCTAAGGCATTTGGCACTTTCTCTGCATGTTATGTGTGACAGATTATGTTATATTTTGTATATAGATATTCTTTAAAGGAGATAAATTGTGGCAGGTTTTTTTAGTGTAGGTCACTCACAGATACAAACACTTCAAAACAGATTTCATCTAAATAGAGCTCTGCTCAAGCCAGACAGTCCAGACTCCGAGTCCCTTTCCAAAACTTTGAAGAATGCCCTTGAGGACTTCACAAGTAGGTGTTAATTGGACATGCTGGGGAGTAATGGATTATTATTTTGGAAAGTAACAGATGAAAGAACTCAGAAGATTGGGTCCATTGCCTCAGCCTGAGTGCAGTTTCCTGTTCTAAGAGGGTCATGTGGTTTTCTCTGAGAGAGATAGAAAGAGAGAGAAAGAGAGAGTTTAGTTCTGCAGTTCAGCAGCAGCAGCTGGGACTGGAACAGGACAAGCTGACAAGCTTGTGGAAAAACCTCATTTTGAAGACAGGTTGTGAGTTCTTAGTTCAGCCTGGTCAAAGCTCTTGTGGTCCATACAAGAGGAGAGGACTGGCTGCCTAATGTTTCACTTAAAATAAGAGAAACAAAAAGGAACTCTGTGGTGACCTGAAAGAAAGAGGTTATCATCTGGAAAACCCTGATGGGGCACATTTCTTTGCAAGACACTGACATGGCTGATCGGGAGGAATCAGTTTCTGTCCAATGAGCAACAAACCTCTCTCTGAAAACCAACAAGAACCTTCCTAAGTAGTAACCATTTACTTTTCAAGCACCAAAGTCTGGTAAACTTCATAAATGTTAAATTCTGTACACAGTATAAGAATTGCCTGCAACCAGTGAACTTGGAGGAATGAGAAGTGAGATTAGACTTTGAACCGAAGAACCTTTCTGAACTTACACATACATTATGTACACATGCCCTTAGAATTAGAAGGGGGTTGAGTTAGGTTAGTTAAGTCAATAGCAATAATTAAAGTGTGATTCTATTTTCATGTTTAAAGATGATTAAAAGCAACTTTTATTTACATAACCATTTGTCTTGGTGACTATCTGTTGCTGCTGGGTTTTGGGGTCCTCTGGGCTTTGTAACAGTAGAAACAACTTCCTCTCATTTAGCCTCTTTGCCACTTCTTCAAAAAATTGTATCTAGTTCATGAGAACCATTTCCCATTTGAAAATCCATGGAGATAATCCCCTGACGATCTTATTTTTCAGAATCCTCTCCAGCAATTTCCCTGCCACTGATGTCAGACAGACAGGTCTGTATTCGCCCAAATTTCCCTTACAGCCCTTTTTTTTTTAATAATACCGCCACATTTGCCATTCTCGGTTCCTCCGAACATCTCTTGTTTTCTGTGATGATTTAAAATTGCCTGTCAAGGCCCAGACAATTTTCTTCCTTTTCACAATGTTCTAGGATGCACCTGGTTTGACCTGGAGGTTTATCCATCTTGATACAATCTCACATTGCTAACGCCTCTCCATGTTGACATAACCTTAGCTACCTTTAGTTAACTCCCTCCCCTCTCACTTATCCTGGTCCACGGTAAAATCATTCACAAAATTTTCATTTAAAATCTTCCCCAATCATCTCTGTCTCTATAAACAGATGACCTTCCTGATCTTTTAGGGGACTGATTTTTTTTCCCATGTGTTCTAATTGTATCTCCACTGCTGCAGGAATTCACATCGACTATATTGACTACAATCTATATGCCAGACCAAGTTAATGTGAAGCAAGCATGAGAGGGAGAGAAAAAAAAATTCACCTTCAGCAATAACCTTGAAACAAAATAACCCAAAGCTGCATTCATAATAAGGATCTCTCTGGCTGACGTCAGGTCAGCTTTCATCAGGAAATGACTGGCTCAGGCAAAGTCTCAGTACATGACCTGAGAGCCTGTACAGATCAACGCGTGAATGCACAGTCTTTTGCCAGTATAGACGAATCAATAAACAGACAACAGAGGTTTAAGATAAGGGGGAGAGTGTGGTGGAACACGGTAATGCACGAGGTGACCTCACAACATTGTACAGACTGGCCCGCATCTGACCCATTAATTCCACCCTAATTTCTCCCTGAAAGATTCCCAAAAAAGGCTGAGAGTCTCCTCACTCTATACCAGTCTTAGATCCAGGCCAGCAGCATATAAAGTCGTGCCTGACGTCTCAGGATATTAAAGCTTCGCTTTGAGTCTGCTTGTGATTATTGATCGTGCTACAATTTAATAACTGTTAACTTGCCATCATCAAGGTGATCTGAGTGGAAAATCTGGAGGCCGACCCCAGGGATCCAGAGGCCTCCATCAAGTCTGATATGTAGCTGGACTGCTTAATGCCCCACATCAGCGCCACGAGATCTCTGCAGATGTAGACAAACAAGATGTGCTCTTTTCATCGGTAGGCCACGGAGCTTACCAAACAATATGGGACTGTGAAAAATACAATGGTGTGTTGGCCCTGCTACGGCAGCTATACGGTGCTCCTATGAACTCTATGTATGCAAGTTACCTGCTGGTCTCCCAATGTCAGGACCCTGGTAATTCCATCAACGACTTTGGGAGGGCCAAGAGAGAGCTGGGATGAGCCTATAGGTGCATAGATGTGACTGTGGTGGTCTAACAAGTGGAGCTCATCCATGATGCGTTAGTTGCCGAATTCTGTTCGAACCACATCTGCAAGCAACTCCAGGAGAAGTTCAACTGGACCTTACAGGAAGTCGTTCAGATAGCTCAATTGCTAGAGACAGCCAAGAAGAATACTGAGGCTTACACTGCGAGTCACACAGCCACCAGTTGGGAAACATGGGTGCCACCATCTTGGGACTCGGGAACCCTGTCTGCTGCTGCCACTACTGAGCACACGAGGTGCAACTACTATGCCCAGACCAAGCACCTGAGGAAGTACTGTCCGGCCCTGTAGCATGACTTGTTCGAACTGCAGGAGGAAAAGGGACTACGGCAAGGTATACCATTCTAAACCTCCCTCCAGCAGCGCCACGTGCGGACCACAACCCACATCGCCCTCTTGGAATGACCCACTTCCGGTGTCACTCCCAGCAGCCGTAAATTGAATAACGGGAATGGGGGAAGACAACATGGGATGGCGTCATGTCTAGCTCCTCTTCTGAACTCCACCACGTGCGATCTATGGGGGCGGCCATCTTCAGGAACTCCAATGCTATTCCCTTGCAGTGGCCCCTGCAAAGTGCTCTAGCATCCAAATCCAACTCTACGAAAATTCACAGGTGCTGCACCGTGACTCTAACTGTGAAGGGCACGAAGTATTAAAACTTCAAACTGCTCATGACGCCTCACCACTATGAGCCAGTCATACTGGGGCTAGACTTCCAATGCCAGCTCAAGAGCATTCTCATACAGTTTGGCAGGCCCCATCCTCCCCTCACAGTCAGAAACAATCAACTCCTGGATGGTCCTCCCACCTCTCCAAATGCAGCCAATCAGAAAGTGGAACATCATCCAGGATACCCAACCTGTGGTCTGGCCATCTTCTACGTCCCTCTGCCCCTTCCGTTCCAGTACCTCACCCCTAGCTGCAAACCAGTCATCATGAAAAGTAGGCGATACAGCCCAGGGGACAGAGAGTTTATAAAAGATGAATTAGGGCAACTGCTAATGCAGTGCATTATGGAGCCCAGTAACAGCCCCTGGAGGGCACAAGTGGTGGTGGTTAAGTGTGGGGAGAAGCACCAGATGGTCATTGATTACAGCCAGACCATCAACAAATTCACCTGATTGAATGCCTGCCCCCTCCCCCGCATAGCCGATATGGTGAACAAGATTGCCCAGTACCAGGTCTTCTCCACCATCAATTTCAAGTCGGCGTATCACCAGATCCTGATCTGCCCGGAGGACCATCAATACATGGTGTTCAACTCTCCCATTTCCTGTAGGTCCCATTCAGCCTCATGAATGAAGTGACTGTGTTCCAAAGGGAGATGGACCGCATGGTGGATGACAATAAATTAAAACCCACATATCCGTGTTTGGATAATGTCACCATCTGCAGCCATAACCATGAGGAACATAACACTAAGCGGGAGAAGTTTCTTGCCACCGGTAAAGGCCTGAACTTAACATGCAACCAAAAAAAGTGAGTCTTCCGCACTTCGCCTCTGGAACTACTGGGGTATATGGTGGAGCATGGTGGCATTGCCTCTGACCCCGAGCACATGTGCCCCCTTCTGGAACTCTGAATGTCCCAAACCTCAAGGCCTTGAAATCATGCCTGGGGTTCTTCTTGTATTATGACCAACGGGCCCCCAGTTATGCAGACAAGGCTCACCCCCTGGTGAAAACCACTACCTTTCTCCTATTGGCGGAGGCCCAGAAGCCCTTTGAAGTCATTAGGATGAAATTGCCAAGGCAGCGATGCACGCCATTGATGAATCCATCCCTTTCCAAGTAGAGAGTGATGCCCCCGATTTTGCTCTAGCTGCCATGCTGAACCAAGCAGGCAGGCCATGGTAATCTTTTCCCAGACCCTCCAAGGCACCAAAATTAGGCTCTCAGTCATTGAGAAGGAGGCCCAGACTTTAGTGGAGGCTTTGTGCCAGTGGAGGCACTATGTGGTCAGCAGACTGTCCAGCCTGCTGACGGACCAGTGAGCTATCCCATTTATGTTTAACAATAAACTTCGGGGGGAGATCAAAACTGACAAGATCATGAGGTGGAAAATTGAACTGTCCACCTACAATTATGAGATCTAGTAGTGGCCTGGGAAGCTCAATGAGACACCCCATGCCCTGTCCTGGGGAACCTGTACCAGGGAATCAGAGCGTGTACTTCCTGAATATCGTGGACAAGTACTCACACTTCCCATTCACCATTCCCTGCCACAATCATTAAAGCTTTCTGCAACTTCTTCATCTTGTTCGGATGTCCCAATTAGAGTCACAGTGATCGGAGGTCCTCATTCATGAATGAGGAGTGGTGCCAATATTTCATGTCCAAGGGCATAGCTACAAGCAGGACCACCAGATACAATCCCCATGGGATTGGGCAGGTGGAAAGGAAGGCACTCTTCTTGCCCTCAATCAAAAAGGATGCCCATCTCCCAATGGCAAAAGGTCCTCCCAGAGGCGTTACATGCCATTAAGTCCCTACTCTGTACTGCTACGAACGCCACTCCACTTGAGAAAGTATCCTCCTTCCCTAGGAAGTCGGCATCAGGAACCACGCTGCCACTCTGGCTGACAATCCCATGGCCGGTACAACTCCACAGACATGTTAGGACCCACAAGACAGACCTGCTAGTCGAGGAAGTGTACCTCCTGTGTTCAACCCCCAATGCACCCATGTACAATACCCAGATGGGTGGGAAGACATGGTCTGTCTGGGACCTGGTTCGAGCTGGGGCCCTGGCAGAGGAGATGTACACAGAAGCCATCATCAGTGACCAGCCAGTCCTATGTTTTGTCCAGACAAATGACCACTTAAACCCACCACCACTATCCCTCTGGTAAGCACGCCCACCACCCCTATGCCCACATCTCCCTGAACCTATTCAGGCCAATACAATTAAGCCCCAGACATTCAGCCAACTATACATGTCACCGTCCCGCAGGAGCCGACAGTGATGCAACCAGTGCTGCGGCGATTACAGCACAGATAAAGCCACCAGACCAGCTGAATCTGTGAACTATGAAAGACTACGCAACCACTAATGATGGATGCTGTCCCACTTCACTCTGCCAGGCTCCATCTAAAAAGAAGGTGTGAATGTGGTGGAACATGCTAGTGCAGGAGGTGACCTCACTGCACTGTACAGGCTGGCCCACCTCTGACCATGTAACTCTTCCTAACTCCTCCCCAAAAGATTCCTAATAAAGGCTGATAGCCCTAGTCTCCTCCCTCCATACCAGCCTTGGATCCAGGCCAGCAGCATGTAAAGACGTGCCTGACATTTCGGGTTATAAAAGCCTTTAATCACTCACTTTGAGTCTGCTTGTGATTATTGATCATGCTACAGAGATATTTAGCAGTAAACTGAGGGGTATCTTTTTCTACACTGAGTATATTCAACAGGCTGTCTGAAGAGGGAGTTAAGGTAGGTACTACTGTAACTCGTTGAATGGTGTAATAACAACTACCTTGTGCTAAATGTCAGTAAAACCAAGGAGATGATTGTGGACTTCAGGAGGAAGTCAGGGGAATAAGACCCAATCCTCATCGAGGGCTCAGTTGTGGAGAGGGTCAAGAACTTCAAATTCCTGGGTGTCAATATCTCCAACGATGTGTCCTGAAGCCTCCACTTTGATGCAATCACAAAGAAGGCTCGCCAGCAGCTATACTTTGTGAAGTGCCTGAGAACTCTTGTAATCTTCCACAGATGTTACCGTGGAGAGCATTCTGGCTGGTCGGATCACTGCCTGGTATGGAGGTGCCAACTCTCAAAACTAGAATAAACTCCAGAGGGTTGTTAACTCAGCCTGCAACTTCACAGGCACCAGACTTCGCTCCATCTAGATGAGGTGGTGTCTTAAAAAAGCAGCCAGGTCATGCCCTCTTCACTCTGCTACCATCGGGAAAAGGTACAGAGACCTAAAGAGGTGTCTCAATGGCACAAGGACAGCTTCTTCCCTGCTGCCATCAGATTCCTGAATAATCAGTGAACCAAAGACACTGCCTTTTTTATTGTAATGTTGTTAGATGGTAATAATTGTTTTCACTATGACGCTGCCACAAAACACCAAATTTCATAATTTGTTCGTGACAATAAATTCTGATTCTGATTCTGATTCTGAATGTCTAAGAATAAAATGCACAGGTAATGTTTAAAGTCAAAGTTCAGATCTATTGTGAGAATGCATTCATGACATCACATGCATTCCTGAGATTCTTTTGTTCTTGTGGGCCAAGCAGAATTTCTACTTGTCAGTAATGAAAAGAACTGCACTCAAAAAAAGAAATGTATACAAAATAAATCAGAAAGAAATGTAAGAAAACTGACAAAGCAACATGAAAAATATAAATATTCATTAATGAATTTTGTGCAAAGTATGTCTCTGATTGATAGGAGTCTGATAATGGAGGTAGATAATTATTCCTGATCCTGGTGGAACAAGTCTTGTGCCACCTATACAGCAAGAATAGCAAATACTGGTGTGGATCCTTGATGACTGCTGCTACTCTTCAATGCCAGCTTTCCAATAGAGATTTTCTCCATGGTCGGAAAAGTGTTTCCTATGATGTACTGGGCTGTTCCACTACATTCTGCAACGCTTTTCACTTATTGTTATGAGCCCAAAGAACCCCAAAACCCAGCAGCAGTAGATATTCACCACGACAAGTAGTTACTTAAACAAAAGTTGTTTTTAATTATCCTTAAACATGAAAACAGAACCAAACTTTAACTTATCACTATTAACTACCCAACTTAACCCCCTTCTAATTCTAAGTGCACATTTATGGAATGTGTGTATAAATTTAAGAAAAGTTATTTGGTTCACAGTTCAATCTCACTTCTTCTTCTTCCAAGTTCTCTGGTTGCAGGCAATTCTTATACTGTGCGCAGAATTTAACATGTATAAAGTTCACCAGGCTTTGGTGCTCAAAAGGTCAATGTTTACCACTTAGGAAGGTTCTTGTAGGTTTGCAGAGAGATATGTGCTGTTCCAGGATTTCCATAACTGAGGTACCATCATTAGTCACCTCAATGTCTTGCTGTTAAAACTTGCCCCATCAGGGTTCTCCAGATGATAACCTCTTTCTTTCAGGCTATCCACAGAGTTCCTTTCTATTTCACTTATTCCAAGAGAAATATAGCATGATCAATAATCACAAATTTAAATAGGTCATATACATTGAATGGTACACAATTGAGGAGTGCAGAGCAACAAAGGGATTTAGGAGTTATGGTAAATAGTACCCTCAAGGCTGATACTCAGGTGGATGGTGTGGTGAAGAAGGCATTTGGAATGTTGGCCTTCATAAATCGGAGTATTGAATTCAAGAGTAGGGAGGTTATGATGAAATTGTACAAGGCATTGGTGAGGCCAAATTTGGAGTACTGTGTAAAGTTTTGGTCACCAAATTATAGGAAAGATATAAACAAAATAGAGAGAGTGCAGAGAAGGTTCACGAGAATGTCGACTGGATTTCAAGGTTTGAGTTGCAGGGAAAGGTTGTGCAGACTGGGGCTTTTTTCTCTGGAGCGTAGAAGATTGAGAGGGGACTTGATAGAGGTGTTTAAGATTTTAAAAGGGACAGACAGAGTAAACGTGGATAGGCTTTTTCAATTAAGAGTGGGGGAGATTCAAACTAGAGGGCATGGTTTAAGATTGAAGGGGGAAAATTATAAGGGGAACATGAGGGGAAATTTCTTTACGCAGAGGGTGGTGGGGATGTGGAATGAGCTTCCGGCAGACGTGGTCGAGGCGGGATCATTGGTTACATTTAAGGAAAGACTGATTCGTTACATGGATAGGAGGGGACTAGAGGGGTATGGACCGGGTGCTGGTCAGTGGGACTATGAGGGTGGGGATTTGCTACGGCATGGACTAGTAGGGCCGAACTGGCCTGTTCTGTGCTGTAAGTGGTTATATGGTTTAAATATCAGACAGATAGCACTTTCAGCCATCCTCCACTCTGGAGCTTCTGTTTCAGTTCCACAACCTTCTCCTGGCTGACATTGTTTCAGCTCTCCCTCTCTCCATCTGAGATTCCAACTGCCAGCCTCATGTCCTTCTCTCTCTCACTTGCAAAGCCCCTCTCCTCTCCAGCAAACAATAGGAGTTAGTCTTCTGCTTCTATCTGTTGATTTAGGTAAACAAAACTCTCAATGACCTTTGAGTAAGTACTTTGCAGAGAGGTCAGAAGCCTTGTAAAAAAAAAGTCTAACACAGATCACCTGACTCCAGTTATTCTTCCAAGACAATGGTCTATTCATTTCATGACATAATTTCAATTGGCACCAACTTGTGAAATGTGCATAGCATTCTCCATAGTTTCTGTAAAGTCACTGAATATGAATTCCACAGTATTTCAAATAAGATCTGTTTTAAAGTGTGTGTATGTATGTAACCTACTCTAATTTTACCAATTTATCTCCCCAAAACATTTCCAAATATTCCATCACAGTATTAATGCCTCCATATCAGGTCATGATGCAGCCCGTAAGCATACTTTCCACTACACATCTGTTCAAGTTCAAGTTTATTTATCAAATGCACAAGTACAACCCGACAAAATATTGATATCTGGTCCTCGGATCAAAACTTGCAAACACACAACCAAAAATAATACACATACAGATAAGTGATACATTTAAAGGACAAATAAATAAATATTGCTGAATAAATAGTAGAGTCTTGGATGGTTAGTGTGAGCAGTTCATTCAGTCATTCAACATTCTCACTGCCTGTGAGAAGAACCTGTTTCTCAGCCTGGTGGTACTGGGGTCGGATTCTCCTATGTTTCTTTCCCAATGGGAGCAGCTGACCACGCTGTATGTGGTGTGGTGGGGGTCCTCAATTGATTTTGTGTGACTTCTTCAGACAACGATCATGGTAGACCACATCGATGGGAGTATGTGTGGGGGGGAGACTCCAGTGATCCTCTCAGCCCCACTTTTGGTCCTGTGGATTGACCGTCAATCCAATTCTCTGCAGCAACCCTATTACATTCTGATGCAGCCGGCCAGGACATTTTCAATTGAGCTCCTGTTGAAAGTAACATGATGATGGTTGGTAGCCTTGCTCACTTCAGTCTTCTCAGGAAGTGTAGGCACTGTTGCACTTTCCTGACAAGGGAGGAGACATTGTGTGTTCAGGATAGGTCACTTGTTAATTGAGCTCCAAGGAACTTGGTGCTCTCTACTTGCTCCACTACTGAATTATTAATAATTAGTGAAGGTAGCCGATCCTGGTCCCCCTGAAGTCCACAATCATCTCCTTCATCTTGTCCTTGTTGAGACTCAGGATGTTATTCTCGCACCATATCACGTGATTTTCCACCTCTTCTCTGTAGTGTGCTCTTTGATATTGCTGATGTTGCCTTCAGGCCAGGGGGCAAAATGTCAGGAAGATGCCACTGTTGTGACACATTACAAAATCGATGACTCTGTTGGAGCTGCATCTGGCAATGTAGTCATGGGTTATTAATGTGAACGGGAGCAGACAGAGCACCCTGCCCTGTGGTATGCTAGCTCACAGCATGATGGTGCTTGACGTTCTGCTGCCAACCTAGAAATTCAGTGATCTTTCCGTTAAGAAGTCTAGAATCCAGTTACAGTGATGGGTGTTGAGTCCCAGTGAGGACAGATTCACAACCGGACTCTGAGGAACAATTTTTTGTTAGTCCTGGTTGTGAAACTTTTGATCTAGCGAATATCCTCAATGCACTTGCTTCTGTAGCCAGTCACTGAGCTTGTGTCCTCCTCGATTTTTACATGGCCAGCTTCCTGAAAGAGCTCCAATCCGTGGTCTCAAAGCAGTCCCATAGCACTGCTGTGGCCACCCCTCTCCGGCACAACCTGATTTCCCTGTGAATTGGCTTCTTTCGTTTTGCCAGTGGTCTACAGGCCGAGGTCAGCAGGATGAATATGTGATCCAAATAGCTAAGGTGGGGATGAGGGCAGCCTTGTACACACCAGGGATGTTGGTGTACACACAATCCAGGATGTTCTCTCCACTGGTAGTGAAGATGACATGCTGTTGAAACAGTGGGAAGACCGTTTTCAGAATGACAAGGTTGAAGTCACCAGCAGCAATCATGGCACCACCAGTGTGGATATCTGGGCTTCACAGATGGCACCATAAGCTCCTTCATGGTTTCACCCTCATTTGCCAAAGGCAGAACTTAGACTATGTGAGGTGCACTGTTAGGCAGAATCAGACACACACAAGGTAAAGACTGTACAACAGGGTTTAATCCACAAAGGCTTCCACAGAACCAGGCTGGCTGTGGCTGCAGCAACTCTGAGTGAGGCCTCGGGAGGCCAACGCAGGCTTATATCCCAGAGGGTGATTGACACCCGACCGGGTGGGGCTTGATCCATTCAGGCTGACTGATTGGCAGCTGGGCAGGTGTTGTCCTGTCCCCTTACACTCCTGCAGGTACAGAGATTACCCCCTCCAGTAGGCCGGTGGTGTACCACCACACTATGGCAATCAGCATGGATGAAAATTCCCCAGGCAGGTAGAAGAGTTTGCATTTCACTGCTGAGGAGTAGGTTTTTATAACAGACATTTGTGCACCAATTCTCACTGACTGCAAATGCATAGTCCCTTCCTCAAGTCTTGCCAGAAGCAGTAGACCCTCTGTCTGCTCTGAGGGAGATAAGGCCATCCAGCTGGATCAATGAGTTTGGAATGGAGTCTTGGAGCAGTTTCTGTAATCACCTGAGCACAGCAACCCTGCAACTCCCTCTGGTTCAGATACAGCCTCAGATAATCCATTTTCTTCTCCAGTAATCTTACATTGTCAGGAGCATGGGTAGAAGTTTTCCAAGGTTTCTGTTGTCATGCTAAACTTCCACAAACTCCTCAGGAAATAGAGGTGCTGACATGCTTTTTCATGTTGACATTATTGTGTTGGGTCCAGGAAAGATATTCCGAGATAGTAACTCCCATTAGTTTAAATTTGCTCACCTTCTCCACTCTGATCCTCGAATGATCACTGTATCATACACTTCCGGTTTTCCCCTCCTAAAATCCACAATCAGCTCTTTGGTTTTGGTGACATTGAGTGAGAGACTGTTTTTAATAAACCATTCAGCCAAGTTTTCAATCTTCCTCCTGTATGCTGGTTCATCACCCATTTTTATACAACCCAGTGGTACCTAGGACTCTTTGGTTTGGCTTCGCGGATGAAGATTTATGGAGCGGGTAAAATGTCCACGTCAGCTGCAGGCTCGTTGGTGGCTGACAAGTCCGTTGCGGGACAGGCAGACACGGTTGCAGTGGTTGCAGGGGAAAATTGGTTGGTTGGGGTTGGGTGTTGGGTTTTTCCTCCTTTGCCTTTTGTCAGTGAGGTGGGCTCTGCGGTCTTCTTCAAAGGAGGTTGCTGCCCGCCAAACTGTGAGGCGCCAAGATGCACGGTTTGAGGCGATATCAACCCACTGGCGGTGGTCAATGTGGCAGGCACCAAGAGATTTCTTTAGGCAGTACTTGTACCTCTTCTTTGGTGCACCTCTGTCTCGGTGGCCAGTGGAGAACTCGCCATATAACACGATCTTGGGAAGGCGAAGGTCCTCCATTCTGGAGACGTGACCCACCCAGTGCAGCTGGATCTTCAGCAGCGTGGACTCGATGCTGTCGACCTCTGCCATCTCAAGTACTTCGACGTTAGGGATGAAAGCGCTCCAATGAATGTTGAGGATGGAGCGGAGACAACGCTGGTGGATGCGTTCTAGGAGCCGTAGGTGATGCCGGTAGAGGACCCATGATTCGGAGCCGAACAGGAGTGTGGGTATGACAACGGCTCAGTATACGCTTATCTTTGTGAGGTTTTTCAGTTGGTTGTTTTTCCAGACTCTTTTGTGTAGTCTTCCAAAGGCGCTATTTGCCTTGGCGAGTCTGTTGTCTATCTCGTTGTCGATCCTTGCATCTGATGAAATGGTGCAGCCGAGATAGGTAAACTGGTTGACCGTTTTGAGTTTTGCGTGCCCGATGGCGATGTGGGGGGGTGCTGGTAGTCATGGTGGGGAGCTGGCTGATGGAGGACCTCAGTTTTCTTCAGGCTGACTTCCAGGCCAAACATTTTGGCAGTTTCCGCAAAACAGGACGTCAAGCGCTGAAGAGATGGCTCCGAATGGGCAACTAAAGCGGCATCGTCTGCAAAGAGTAGTTCACGGACAAGTTTCTCTTGTGTCTTGGTGTGAGCTTGCAGGCGCCTCAGATTGAAGAGACTGCCATCCGTGCGGTACCGGATGTAAACAGCATCTTCACTGTTGAGGTCTTTCATGGCTTGGTTCAGCATCATGCTGAAGAAGATTGAAAAGAGGGTTGGTGCGAGAACACAGCTTTGCTTCACGCCATTGTTAATGGAGAAGGGTTCAGAGAGCTCATTGCTGTATCTGACCCGACCTTGTTGGTTTTCGTGCAGTTGGATAATCATGTTGAGGAACTTTGGGGGGCATCCGATGCGCTCTAGTATTTGCCAAAGGCCTTTCCTGCTCACGGTGTCAAAAGCTTTGGTGAGGTCAACAAAGGTGATGTAGAGTCCTTTGTTTTGTTCTCTGCACTTTTCTTGGAGCTGTCTGAGGGCAAAGACCATGTCAGTAGTTCCTCTCTTTGCATGAAAGCTGCTCTGTGATTCTGGGAGAATATTCTCGGCAAAACTCTGCATGTCAAACTGCATGACCTTTTCAAGCTTTGTTTGGACCAAGGAAAACTGCCTCAGGACCTTCATGATGCCACCATCATCACCCTGTACAGAAACAAAGGCGAGAAATCAGACTGCTCAAACTACAGGGGAATCACGCTGCTCTCCATTGCAGGCAAAATCTTCGCTAGGATTCTCCTAAATAGAATAATACCTAGTGTCACCTAGGACTCTAACTGGCAGACAATTACAGAAGTATTTAATTTCTCCTTGCGACTTGCTGTAGTACCCAAATTTCAAGAAATCCACCATCACACCAGCGCTGTAGAAAAGCACAATAATGGGTGCCAGTGACCACTCCCTGACCACATCAATGGCGCTGATGAGGGAAGGGTAGATGGTTTCAAGTTAAGAGATATCAGCTTACAAACCGTTCTCGGGAACAGAACCCTTACGTAAGCTGGCCTGTTCTTTTTAACATAACATAACATAACAATTACAGCATGGAAACAGGCCATTAGGCCCTTCTAGTCCGCACCGAACCAAACACTCCTCTCTAGTCCCACCTACCTGCACAATGACCATAACCCTCCACCTTCTTCTACCTGTCCAGCTTATATGGATGAGAAGAAGGTGGAGGGTTATGGTCATTGTGCAGGTAGGTGGGACTAGAGAGGAGTGTTTAATTCAAGGGATGTGGGGATTTGCAGGCTGAGTCAGCATTTAATTGCCCAACCTTAATTGCCCTTGAGAAGGTGGCGGTGAGCTGCCTTGAGCCATTGCAGTTCTTGACGAGTGGGGATACCCATTGTGGAGCTCCAGGATGGGCTTACACCCAAAATGTTGGTTATATGTCTTTACCTCCAATGGGCATTGCAGGATCTGCTGAGTTCCTTTGGCATTTCTGTGTTTTTACTACAAACGCAGTGTCTGCACACCTTCCTGTTTCACTCCAGGCTGCTATGTCCTGTATGGCACCATACCTCTTGAACATGGTTGAAATTGCACTCATCAAGATAAGCGGAGAATATTCTCTCACTCTCCTGAGTTTTGATAGTAGAACTGGTGTGAACATAGAACATTCAAGTATGGTACAGGCCCTTTGACCCACAATGTTGTGATGACCTACAGTATAATTATACATAAAAAAAGAAAAATCTTCTCTACCTCATAACCCTCTATATTTGTTTCAATCATGTGCCTGTCTAAGAGTCTCTTAAAAGCTTTGATTGTTCCATCCTCCACCACTAACCCAGCCATGCATTCTTTAACTGTGTGTGAAAACCCCTGATGACTCCCCTAAACCTTCCTGCCTTCTCTTTGTACAGATATTCTCTGGTGTTTGCTACTTCCAATCTGTTGCAGAGCATCCTTGATTGGAAACCCTCAGTAATAGCGGTGGGGGTGGGGGGAGTGATAGGATAGACAGGGTTTGCTTTCAATGGAGCGAAAGAGGCTGACGGGTGACTTGATAGAAGCATGCAAGATTATGGGACAAATGCATTGAGGCATTAAAAACAAGAGAGTATAGATTGAAGATGAGAAGTAGTGGTGGTGACACATACAATTACTACATGTAAGAGTCATTTTGACAGACACTTAAATAGGCAAGGGATATAAGGACACAGTCCAAATCCAAACAAATAATTGTCATGCTGTTGAAAAGATGTTATCAAGCTGGAGAGGGTGCAGAGAACATTTACGAGGACGTTGCCAGGACTTGGGAGCCTGAGCACTAGGGAGAGGTTGAGCAGGCTCGGGCTTTATTCTGTAAAGCACAGGAGGATGAGGAGTAATCTCATGGAGGTGCACAAAACCATGAGAGGAATAGATTGGATTATTGCACTGATCTTTTGCTCAGAGTAGGGAAATGAGTCAGCATAACGTGACTAGGGTGGCGAGGGTTGGGGGGGTGGGGGGGGGAGATGGGGAACAATTTTACACAGAGGGTGGTGAGTGTATGGAACAGGCTGCAGAGGAGGTGGTTGAAACTGATACGATTGCAACATTTAAGAAACCTTTGGACAGATACCTGAATTGGATAGATTTAGAGGGATACAGGCGGATGCAGGCAGATGGGACTAGTCTGTGTGGGACTCTTTGGTCAGCGTGAACAAGTTGGGCTGAAGGGGCTGCTTCTATTCTGTATGACTCTCTGACTCACCATTGAACACTTGTGAGTTTATTAATGCCGCAAGTGATGGCTGAATTCTCTTGTAAAGAAATTGATGAAGGAACTCAGGAGTTGAATTACATGACTTTATTCCTTAGAGCGTAGAAGAATGAAGGGAGATTTGATAGGTTTACAAAATTATGAGGGTATAGACAGAGTAAATGCAAATAGACTCTTTCCACTTAGTTTAAGTGAGATAAATACAAAAGGATATAGCTTTAGGGTGAAAGGTAAAATGTTTAGGGGGAACATTAGGGGCAACTTCTTCACTCTGTGACTGGTGGGAGTGTGGAACAAGTTGCCATCTGACATGAAAAATGCAGGGTCACTCTTGCAGGAATAAATTGGATAGATACATGGATGGGAGAGGTCTGAGGGGGGTTATGGAATGGATACTGGTCAGTGGGACTAGAGGAATGATGTTTTTGGCATGGAGTGGAAGGGCTGAATGGCCTGCTTTTTGTACTGTAGTTTTCTATGGTTCTAACGCGTTAATCCAGTGCTGTCAGAAAAGTTGATGCATGCAGCATAGAGCAGTTAAGACTATTTGTGAAAAATTCTCACTGTTGAAGACACTGATGAAGAGGTACAAGCAATGTCATTCTCTTATCTCATTTGTCCATATTGTTATGTCCTGTGCCTTATTCCAAGACCCTGATAATGTCCTCTGCTCAAGTGCCAGCTTTCCATCATGTTCAGCATAAAGGCTGCCTGCCATTATTATCATTCTGCAGAAAATAAAGACATTCTCTTTTGTCTTCAACGTGATTACTGGCTGGCTGTTTCTTCAAACAAGGTAACTGTGATGAGTCAAACTTGATGTGTATTATTAAGAATGGTTGTTCACTGCCAGATCATTATAAAAAATAGTTACACCTTGACAATTGAATGGTAAATTCACACTGTATCTATTCCCCTTGTGAAACATATCACTTTTTATTTCAATCTCCTATTCCACAAGCAGTCACTTTCAACTTCAAGCACTTAGTGTTGTTTCTGCACAGATCCAGTGACCCAGGTTCAATATTAAGATGCCATGCTGTCTTTGTGGGCTTTGCACTTTCTCTGAGTAACTGCTTGGGTTTCCTCCAGGTGTGTTGTTTCCTTCTGCACCTAAGAATCTGCTGGGAGGTTAATTGGCTACTGCAAATTGGCCCTTGTGCAGGGGAATTGTTGGGCATGTAGGAAAGAATAGGCTACAGAGAAATAAGTGAATAAATATGACTAATAGGACTGCTATAACAGCAAGCTGCTAAAAAGCCTCTATCTATTTGGTAAAGGAATATGTGTTATGAACTAACAAAGGAACAGCAATGGAAAATTCACCAGACAACGGAAAATTCAAAATAATACTTTTAATTAACTATTAATAACATAATATTTCCTTCTTAATTCTAAACTTAACCTCACTGTGCGTAAATATAAAATGTTATGTGCGTGTAGCAAATCTCAAACTATTACTGTTTAGGCATAATTCTGAAAAGTCCATTTTAAATTTTAGCATCAAACATCTTCTGTTGAAATTGAAGATTTTAAAATTGCAGTTCAGAAGTTATTATGAAGCATTTTGAAATATCATGTCTTCAAACATCTTTAAAACTCACAACTTTCTTTTGTAGAGCTGTTTTCGGAGCAATGTTTCTTCATACGAGTGATTTTACAAACTCCCTCTTATCTCGCATAAGAGTTACGGAGTCTGTTTACCATGATGATTTCTTTCTTGGATTTTTTCCATGGACACACGAGGCTGCCCTCTTTTCTTAGCGGCAGTCGGAGGGCTATTTCTTTTGAGGTGCCACTTTAATATTCCTCCTTTTATTAAGGAAAGCACAGGCAGCCTTCATTCTTTTGAAGGAATTGGTGGTTGCTTTTTTAATACTGTAAATCCAGGATGGCTTTCTCTTCAACTGACCCCCTTTGTCTCTGATTTCAATAATATATTTCTTGCAAATCACATGGTATAACATCAGACCAGCCTTTGAGGTTTTTCTGAACTCTTTTAACATCTTCATACTATAAAGCATAATTTAATCTTCCCAAACTTAAAATCAAAGTAATTGTCTTTGCTTGATGTTTCTCTCTTCTAAGAGTGCTGCTTCCGAGCTGTCTGTAATTAACCAGCAAAATGGTTTCTTGAGTAAACAGTCCATTGTTGTCTTCTCAGAACCATCATAAAATCTTTTCATCTCTTTGCTTCAACTGCAGTCACAGCAGATTTCTGTCTCTGAGATTACGTCAGCTACCATCTTCAAAGAATCTCTCTCTGTGTTTTTAAAGTGCAAATATATTGTCCATGTTCCTCTGAAACAAATCCCACAAAATAACCTTTACTAAGACATATAAATATGAAATATAGATTAACATTAAACTAAAGATTAATCATAGAAAATTCATCAGTATGAAATTGTGAAAAAATACCATTGATTCTACTGGACAATTTTCTTTTGCAAAACATTTGCTTCCTGAAAAAAGGGGATCATGATAGACAAACTCAAGATAAACACAAAGATTTGGTGTATCATGTTGGAAGATGAAACGTTAAATTATTTGTTATAATTGAATTTAACGTGTTTACTTGCGTAACGATGCACTCGTTCAACTGACATAAAATGTTTTGCTCCTTTGTAATCAGCATCTGATGGACTCTTGTGTCAGTGTTCAACAATAGTCGGCCAGCACACTAATGGATCCTAGTTGCCCTGATACTGCTTTTCCATGGTCACAGGGTCCTGCTGAAACTTTTCACCACGTTCGTCCCTGACTGCACCAGGGAAGAAGTCCAAGTACAAAAGTAGAAAATGAATTTTCATTGACATGTTGTGCTTCATAGTTTTGTATGTTTGAAGCATGTTGAAAATACGGCACAAAATCACAATAATAGCTTGTATCTAAAAAAATGGTGCGTGATAGGGAAAAAGGAAGGTGATTTTCATGATCGATAACATCGATAAAACACACCCAAAAGTGTTTAGGAGGCAAAATATTTGTTTTCCAGTGTTTGCATTGCCTGTTCAGAAAGGGAAAGGTCAAGAATGGGCTACCATACTTATGGGGCAGCAAGACTTCATGGAAGTTGCATCCTTAATGCTGGAGTCATGCTGCAAATCTTTAATCATTATGAGAAAGAATATTCCTGTTTTCTGATTCTGCAACTGTTTCTTGCTTTTTTGCTCTGGTCCTCAATTTCCATCCGGTTACATATTCACATGCAAACTGAAGCATTCAAAACACAATCCTTTGCATTGACTTGAAAGATCAGCTTGAGTGATTATTTTTCTGTCTCCCCAGGCCGGGTGGGGTGGGGGGGGGCGGGGAATGGGGGAGAAGGGCTATAGAGTCTGGAGCATTGTCACTGTACAACAGGAAGTACATTCAACAGGAATTATATTCTTCATATCTCAAGGGATAATTCTACAAAAAAAAATGTTCGATTTTACCATACAACAGAAGAAAAGGGCCGTTTGGCTCATTTGTGGTGCAAATCCAACAATCCCATTCCCTCAAATTTCCCAATAACCTTCTCGCTCTCACACACCATCATCTCTTGCCATCCTGTGGGTTAAGTTACAGCATTTGTTTGCCTTTGACATGTGGGAGGAAAAGTGAGCAGCTGAGGGAACCTAGATAGATACAATAAGAAAATGAAAACTCTACACAGAGAACAGAGGTTAGGATCAAATGCAATTCACCTCCTCCATTTATCCATGAAAGGGGATTACCCAACAATTCAAATTCCAAATAAGTTTTGATTAACTACATTGCTCCTTCAGACCTAAATTTAATTTGTTAGTCTTAATAATCCTTGAACAAGTGTGTTTGCAAACCTAGAGGCATGGAGAAAGCATGTTCACTTCAAGGAATAAGGCATTTCGCAAACACTACGTTAGAAAGTTGCTCTAAAAAATTCCCTAAATCTATCCAAAACTCTCTTAACTTAGGACATAACCATGTTGAATGCAGGAAAGTCCCCACCTCTAATCCACATCGATAACATTGAGCTGATAGATATGATTTCATTTTTTTTTTCAATTTTTATGGCATAAGGGTACAACTGATGTTAAAAATTATACTGATTTATAGTGTGAGTAATACAATCTCGACATAACTCTGTCCATCTTCATTCATTAATTATAACGTTCAAATCCATTTCCCACCTTTGTTTAGATTTATAAACTCCAATGCTTAGGACTTCCAGTTTGTAATAAAAGATGTTGTATTTCTGCAAAATCCGGATCTATTTTAATTGGGGAATATACAAGGAACGAGGCTTAAATTATAATTATCAATGAATCAAATTGAATTCATTAAAATTACATTGGCAGTGGCAAGAAAATGCATTGCAATTACCTGGAAATCAGATTCCCATTTAGGTATGGAAAGATGGAATATGGAAATTCAGAGCTGTATTCCTTCAGAGAAAGTTACATATAATTTAAGAAACTAATATGGTACATTTTTGCAAATATAGCACCCATACATACAAACATGAGTTATGAATATGTAATAGTCTTTTTTTTCCTTTCCCTTGAGCCCTGCAGAGTTTTTCTCTAAAATGTTTGGTTAATGTCCAACATATGCCTATTGTGCATCTCAGAGTAATCTTTGAAGATCATTTTTATTGCTTTTTTTCTTTGTTTCTACACTATATTGTTGCACTTTTAATAATTTTATGGGGGTGGGGTGTATGGGGAGCGGGTGAGGGAAGGGGAAGGATATATATATTTTTTTCAACAATAATAAAATTCAAAGATCACATTACATTGTGTGATCTCTTCCCTTCCCTATATACATGCACACACTCAATGTAGTGTGATCTTTGAATCTTATTATTGTTGAATTTACAAATTGTTAACTACAGGTACTGAATTTTTAAAATAAAATATTTTAAAAAAGGAATGAGGCATTTAAAGAAGTCAGCTCACTACTATCTTCTCAAGGGATGGCTAATAAATGGAAATATCACGTGAATGAAGAATAAACAGAATCTTATATGCACTACAGGCTTCACATTTCTGTTCTGGATGAAGTGTGATGTGACATCTTGTCATCTGATTATAAGGCATTTTCCATCAGAATGCATGTTTGAAGTTCCTATTATATGTCTTCAAATGTCAAAACTTAATCTGAAGCGGTGAAGAACTGCAAGGTTGCAAGAGTAGTTTGTAAAGTTTATTTGTATTTTTTTAAAGAAAATATGTACAGGAAATACAATATAATAAGTTAGATTTGTAGCATCATTGTGTTCTTAAGTTAATACATTCTATTTAGAAAACATCAATGTTTCTCATGTAGCCTTTAGAACAATGCACCCATCAAGTATTTGAAAGCCTGTCGCACTGGATTCAGCCCCTTACCCAGTGGTGGAAGGACCTTAGATTGCAGTCACTCCCCACCAAACCTTTGTGATGGCTGCATCAAGCTTTGCATGCAATCCTGAAGCCTGGAATGCAGCAACATTCACCTCCAACAACTCACTGCTTAGGAAGACAAACAAGCTTTGGACAGAGCAAAATGCATCCTTCACCAAATTGAAGATGACCTTCCAGCAGCACTTGATGCGTGCATCTTTCTGCATCCCTGCGAACACCTGTGGGTCAGAGATCCCCCTGTTAGGCAGGTGCTCAGGATGGATCTCAACAAGGAGCCTTGATCCATTTTCAGACAATCCTGACAAGCACTCAGTCCGTGGGGAAAAAAAAACTGGACCATTGTTCATCCTCATCTCAGTCATCTCAAGAGCACCATGAATTGGGAGAGCGCAGGAAAAGTCTGTTGAGTGCAGTAGAGTGCAGTAAAGAAGTAAAGATTCACCAAGAGGCAGGTGTGTGTGCACAGGGAGTGATAGGTGGGACTGGAAGGTGGATATGTCTATGCAGCAGAGGATGAATTTGACCAATGTCACCTGTGATCTAATACAATACTAAAAGAGGAGCAGAATTCCTGAAGTTAATAGCTCTGTATAACTATCAGTTCTTTCTTTGTGGCTTAGAAATACTCTGAAAGATGAAACCAATATTTTCAGCTTGTCAGCATCAATTGTCAATTTGCCACTTCACAGTAAACAACATCAGTCAACGATTTAGAGAGTTCATGAAAATATAACGCAAGCTACCATTCTGCATTGAGAAATTTTGAGTGTGTCTCCTGCCATTGAAACAAGAGACTGGAGATTATGGAACCTTCAGCAAAAAACAACAAACTGCTGGGAGAACTCAGCAGCCCAAGCAGCATCTGTTGAGGCAAAGGGATGGTCAAATTGTGATCCTGCATCAGGGCAGCTGGATCACTTGATGCAGGATCGCATCCTTAAATGTGGACCCACCGAACTCCAGCAGCACTTTTGTGCTGTTGCTCCAGGCCCCAGCATGTGTAGATTATCTTGCTCACTTCCTCCAGCCATTTGTTTTTTGATTAAAATTAAATACCCTAAAGTCACCTGAGGTGAGTGCATAGCTTTAGTGTAAAGAAGCTAGAATGGCCATTAAAAGAGTTTTAAACAAAAGGCGAGAAGCATTGCCATTCAGGGGTAGAACCACAGGCAGGAAACTTCAGAACAGAGATTCTACTGCAATTTGCCAGGAAGCTCAGGAGAAATAAAAGTTGCAAGAGACGCCAGCTGTAAGGACTTCAAGTGTGAGGATGGGGCTTTAAACTGAAGTATTTTGGAGCAGAGGAAGGGGGGCTGTTCAAAGTTCAAATTCTTTTTTTCCTGTGGGCCAGGCAGAATTTCTCATTACCATTCACTGTAAACTTGACTCAGGAAGAGAGAAATGTAAACAAAAGGAAGGAATGTAAACAAACTGTACAAATACTGAAATATGAATGTTCAGTAATAAATAATAAGTGAAGTATGAGTCCTTAAATTAGATTTTGAATGAGTCTATTATTCTGGAGTCTGATGGTTTAGAGGTCACAAACCACTTCTGAACCTGGTGGTACAGGTCTTCTGGTCATACCAGGCCGCGATGCAACTGGTCTGCACACTTTCCACTACACGCCTTTAGACAATGTCATGCTGAACCTCTGCGATCCTCTTTGGAAGTCGAGGTGCTGATGTTCTTTCTTCATGATGACATTAGAAAGTTGGGTCCAGGAAAGGTCCTCTTAGGCAGTGACCTCCCAGGAATTTAAATATGCTCTCCCTTTCTACCTCTGATTCCCCCAAAGATCACTGCATTGTGCATTTTTAGTTCACCTTTCCTAAAGTTTACTCTCAGCTCCTTGGCCTTGGTGACATTGAGTGACACATTGTTGTTGGTGCAGCATTCAACCAAGTTTTCAGTCTCCCTCCTGTATGCTGACTCATTGCCCTGTTTTATACAGCCCACTACTGTGGGATCGTTAGCAAATTCCTTTATTTTTTTTAACATTTACAGCTCAGTAGAAGTCAATTCCTGCGACTTAAACTTGTGCCACCCATTTGTCTCGGGTGCCGATGCCGATTGTGGAACCATAGAACCATAGAGCATTACAGCACAGAAACAGGCCTCTTTGGCTCTTCTAAAATGTACCAAACTAGTTTTTTTTTCCCTGGTCGCACTGACCTGCACCCAGTCCAGAGCCCTCCATAGCTCTCGCATCCATGGACCTGTCCACATTACTCTTAATTATTAAAATTAAGCCCACATTCACCAACTCAGCTGGAAGCACATTCCACACTCCCACTACTTTCTGTGTGAAGAAGTCCTCCCTCATGTTCCCCCTAAACTTTTCCCCTTTCACCCTTAAACCATGCCCTCTGGTTTGTATCTCACCTTCCTTCAGTGGAAAAAAGCATTTACTCTGTCTATCCCCCTCATAATTTTAAATACCTCTATCAAATCTATCCTCATTCTTCTATGCTCCAGGGAATAAACTCCTAACCTGTTGAACCTTTCCTCATAACTCAGCTCCTGAAGTCTGGGCAACATCCTAGTAAATTTTCTCTGCTCTCTTTCTATCCTATTGATATCTTTCCTGTAGTTAGGTGACCAAAACTGCACACCATACAGTACAACTTCAGTTATTCAAAATGGTTGGCACCATTCCGATGTTGGATAAACTTTTTTTTTCAGAGAACTGGTCATTTTTTTTTAAAACAGAGCAGTAGCAATGGCAAATCACTCGTATCAATCTTTAAACAACAGCAAACAATAAAGGAAGACATTTTAAGCATTAGCAAATGTTTAATTCTCACCAAGAAAATGCTGGCCGCAACGCAGCCGCCATTCTCCGAGACCTCACAACCGCCACCGCCGATCCCCAGTGAGGTTTCCTGGGCCAGTGGAATACTCATTGGTGAGCTGCTGGGCTCCTGCTTCCCTGGTCACCAGAGCTCCTGACTCCAAATATTTCCCTAAACCTACCGCACATGCACACCGGGGAGTCTCGAAGAGAGGGTTTGGTGTCGGGAGCTCCATTGTGCCAAGGAAGGAGGGAAGAGAAGAGAGAGGGTTGGAAGGGAAGAGGGAGGGAAGGAAGGGGTGAGGAAGGGGAGAGGACGGAGGGAGGAAAGGGGATGGAATGCCACAGAACCCAAGGTCTCTTGCCTGTCTGGGACGCCGCTGTCCTTGATGATGCTGGGACAAGGGATTATTCTGACTGCTTGCAGCTGGGAACAGTGGCATGTAGTTTCAGAGGAAAGTTTTAGAGGAAGGTCAATAAGGGAAGGCAATGAAGAAATGAAAAGAGAGAGGAGAGGGAGTTACCTGAAATTAAAAAAATCTTTGTTCAAATTTCATATCAAGTGAATTTTTTTCAACCTGTAAGGTCAGTTTGGTTCTGAAAAAAATTTGGATGAATGGGGATTTCTGATTTGTTTTAGATATCCTCATTTATCTGATTTTTTAAATATTTCAGATAAATTAGGATATCAGAGCATCCAATTTCAGATAATAGGAGTTTAACTGTACTCCAAAAGATGTTCTTGCCAATCTGCACTGATTGAGGTCTGGAAATCCAGGAGCCAATTACACCGTGAGGTATTGAGGCCCAGGTCTTGGAGTTTGCTGATTAGTTTTGAGGGAATGATGGAGTTGAGGAAGGGTTTAGGCTCAAAATTCTGCAATACATCTTTTCTCCCTATGGATGTTACGAGACCAGCTGAGCTTCTCCAGCATCTCAGTGTTTTGACTACAATCATGGCGTTTGCAGACTTTTGTGTTTCACCCCAGATCTATAATATGTCGCTACTCAGACAGGAGCTGGTATGCTTCAAAGCCTCTGAAAGCACTTCATTCTTGTTGTATGAGTGCCACTGGTCGATAGTCATTTGAACAGATTACCACACCCTCCTTGGACACTGGTACAATTGAATCCTTTTCGAAGCAGGTGAGTATCACACCCTATTGGAGTGAGAGTTTGAAGAGATCTGTGAATACATTCGCACAGGTTTTCAGTACTTGTTGGGTATTCCATCCCATCTGGATGCTTTCTTTGGATTCACCCTGCTGAATGCAACCTGCATGACATCTTCGAATACTGACAGTAGAGGGATGTGCAATGGTTCTTCCTCATTCTTGTGGTCAAATCAGGCATAGAGACGTTAAGCTCATCTAGTAGTGAAGCGTTGCTGACTCCTATTGGACCTGATTTAGTTTTGTCACAGATACGTTATTTATGCCCTGCTGCAGCTGTCAGGTATCCTTTGTAGTTTCCATCCTCGTCTGGATGAGGAGGAGTGAGAACAATGAGAATGTTGGCCTGGACATGAGTGTTGAATAAGCTGACAGCAGTGGTGGCCGGAAGGGAATCTAACCAGCACGTGAGAGGCAAGGACAAGTTAAGACCTGCAACTTTATTGATGATGAATGAAATGATGCATATATTCTGCATACCTTCTACTCCTTGGCCCATAGCTCTCACCTCAGCCATGGATCCCCTTGGAGATGGAAATCAAAGCAAAGAAAAGTAAATTATGTAAATGTAAGAGAAAAAAAATTGCAGAAAAATCCAACCCCAATTACAGCCAACTAAACTTCATGATCTTATTTTGATTGATCGTTCAATGGCCCAAATACCTTCCTTCTAATTGTTTGGGACCATTTATTAAGACTTGAGATAAAGATGAGTGGAATAGACTGATTCATAGAAGATAAAATTTAACATAGAAAAATCTGCTATTATATTTCTATGACAGTTAGCAATAGATTTATATTTCCGGTTCATTGTCACGTACCAAAATGCAGTGAAAAGCTCAGACTTGCGTGCTATCCAGACAGCTCATTACAGAAGTTGCCAAACTCCTGCACCACTGTGGGTTTAATAATTCACAGAAAACTGTGGTAAAAGTGAAGTAACAACTTAATTGTGACAACGGGTCAAACTGGATTTCCAGCATTATTGTTCAGGTGAACCGATGTGGACTCAAAGGGCTGACATAGCCTGTTTCCGTGATGTAAACGGTTATATGGTTGCTTAGCATTCTCAGAAATTCATCCGACTTCCAAATCTACACAGCTTGCACCTGAACACATGGGATATTTGCTGATTTTTTTTTCAAATTTAGCCCCAGATCTAACAAAGGTTAGCCCAACATTTTTAAATTTTTTTTGAAAATTTAAATTAAAATTTAGACACACAGTGTCATAACAGCCCGTTCCAGCACATGAGCCCATGCCGCCCAATTTCACCCAAATGACCGACAACCCCAAGTATGCTTTTGAACAGTGGGAGGAAATCGGAGCCCTTGGGGAAAACAAACACAGACACAGATAACATACAAATTCCTTACAGACAGCTTGTGATTTAAAACTTGGTCCCAATTCCTGGTGCTGTCACAGTATTGTGCTAAATGCTATGCTAAATATGCGGCCCCTAGATAACTATGCCACCCTTTCTAAGGAAGGATGTGCTGGGGTTGGAGAGGACCGAGTAGGGCATTACAAGAATAATATCGGGAATAAGAGAATTAATGTGCAATGTGCGTTTGTTGGTTCTAGGCCTGTACTCAGTGGAGTTTAGAAAGATGGGGGGTTGGGGGTGTGGGGTTGGGGTGGTGCGTAAATCCCATCAAAATCTACCAAATATTGTAAGTGCTGGACATGGAAAAGATGTTTTCTGCAGTGGGACAGTCAAAGTCCTGAGGGCATAGATTCAGAATGGAGATGAAGAGAAATTTCTTCAGCCAGAAGGTGGTGAATCTATGGAATTCATTGCCAGAGATGGCTATTGAAGCCAAGTCATTCTGTAGATTTAAAGCGGAGGTTGACACGTTCTTGATTAGCAAGGGCGTCAAAAGTTATGATTAAAAGGCAGGAGAACAAAGGTGAATGGATAAATACACCGACTGTGATTTGAATGGCGGAACAGATACATTGGGGTGAATGGCCTAATTCTACTTATAAATCTTATAGTCTTATGGATACCGAACTAAAAATTGTCACATTTCTGAAGAGCTGTACACATGTTTTGAAATTATATCTCCCTGTGTATGTATGCTGAATGACAGAATGAAATTTTACAATTGACATAGGCAGACAGGGTGGTGAAGAAGGAATATGCCTCCATACGTCAAGGCATTGAGTACAGTAGCTGGAACGCCATGTTACTACTGCGCAGGAAGTTGATGAGACCACTCTTGGAGTATTGCGTACAAGATTGGCCACCCAGCTAAAGGAAGGATATCAGTAAACTGGAAAGGGTGCAGAAAAGATTCACGAGGATGTCACTGGGACAGGTGGGCTTGAATTATAATGAGAGGCAGGACAGTCTGGGACTTTTCTCCCCCATGTGTTGGAAGCCAGGGAGGGATATTTTAAAGGCCTATTAAATCATGAGGGAAGGAGATACCAGAAGTAGTCACAGCCTTTTTCCCAGGGTTGGGAAATCTAAAACTAGAAGGAATAGATTTAAGGTGAGAGGGGAAAGATGTAGAAAGGATCTGAAAGGCTCCTTCTTCACACAGAGGATGGTGGATGTGTGGAAAAAGCTGCAGAAGGAAGTGGTAAATCGAGGACAATGGTAGCATTCAAAAGACATTTTGAGAGGGACATGGCTTGAAAGATTTAGAGGCAGGCAAATGGGACTAGTTTAAGCAGTTGGGTTGAAGGGCCTGATTCCATGCTGTGGAACTCCATGACTCAAGGACTCTAATTTCAAAATTGACTGGCAATTCCAAGCATGCAGAGCATGACATTTAAAGCATCTCCGACTCTTCATTCCAGGACCAATATGCAAATTTTTCTAAGATCCTGATCATTGGTGCATTGGAGAAGAATTGTTCTTAGTAGCAGCAGGATCTCCACTCTATTCTACGCCTCCTAGTATTATGTGACCTAAATCTGCTAAACTACTTGCAGTAGCTCTTTTCAATAAGGAATGCTATTTGAAGCCTTCTCACCATGGCAGGAAGTTGTATGAAAAAATATGTTGGTATTTCTTGTGTAATAATAAAATTATACGCAGTAACTGCACTCTCCCTTAGATTTGCGCCTCTTCAGACATGACAATTTACACAATGTGAACTCAAGGAAGGCCTGCCTCCACAAGAAACTGGTGTGGGTCCCTTGTGTAAACATTGCTATTTCCAGTTAAAATTTCTAACCCTTAATCAAAACCTGAAAGACACGAAGAATTGTGTGCCAATTTAAATAAATGGACTAAATTAATTTAACATTTTGACAAGCTCAATCAATTCTGCCCTCCAGTCCATCATCTTAAAATTCAAGAATTCCCAGTCTTCTAATTAATTAATCAATAGTTTATTATTATCGGTATGTTGAAATAGCTGCACCTTGTCATATTTCTAAAATTATTATAAGGATAGGATACAAATGAATGTAGCTCATAAAATATTAAATGCAATAAATATTCAGATAACATTTTGGTAAGTAAATGACTTTTGCCAATCCATAATGTAATTTATATTCATGCAAGAAAAGGATAGAATGCTTTACACTAAGACCCAACAGCCAAGACCTTTGATAGCATCATTTATACTTGTTTCTTGTGTGTCTCCTTATCTTAACGCTATGTTCATGCCTCAAAAATAAAATAATGGTGTTACGCCACCAACCGTCATCAATAGAAGATGGTTTTCAAAAGGGTTACATTTTAACTCTAAATTTATTAACGACTGTTAACAATATAATGTCTTAACCAAATTAATCCCACTATAAGTATTGAGACAGATTATATTGTGTTTTATATTGCATATAGATATGTTTTAAAGGAGATCATTTGTGGCAGTTTTTTTTTAGTGCAGGTCACATACAAATACTTGAAATCAGATCCATTTAAAATACTGGAGCTCTGCTCAAGCTGGACAGGCCGGCTCCGACTGCCTTTGCAAAAAGCTTTGGAGAGTGCCTATAGAGACTTCACTTAGGAATTGTTGTTTTGAAAAGCAACAGATGAAAGAACTCGGAGCTGAAGGTTGCTGTTCTGGAAGGGTCATGTGGTTTTTGTATGAAGAGAGAGTCAAGCAGGTTATTTTTTTTCTCTGAGTGAGAGAGAGAGAGAGAGAGGGAGATAGAGAGAGAGAGAGAGAGAGAGAGAGAGAGAGAGAGAGAGAGAGAGAGAGAGAGAGAGAGAGAGAGAGAGAAAGGGAGAGAAAGAGAGAGAGAGAGAGTCAGTTCAGCAGCAGCAGCTGGGACTGGAACAGGACAAGCTGACAAGCTTGTGGAAAAACCCCATTTTGAAGATGAGTTGTGAGTTCTTATTTCAGCCTGGTCAAAGCTCTTGTGGTCCATACAGGAGGAGAGGACTGACTACCTAATGTTTCACTTGAAATAAGAAAACCAAAAAGGAACTCTGTGGTGACCTATACAAAAGAGGTTATCACCTGGAAAACCCTGATGGGGCAAGTGTCTTTGGCAAGGCACTGACGTGGCTGATTAGAAGGGATCAGTTTGTGACCAGTGAACAATAAATCTCTCTGAAAACTAACAAGAACCTTCCTGAGCGGTAACCATTTACTTTCAAACACCAAAGTCTGGTGGAAATCATAAATGTTAAATTCTGTGCACAGTATAAGAATTGCCTGCAACCAGTGAACTTGGAGGAATGAGAAGTGAGATTGGACTGTGAATCAAAGAACTTTTCTAAACTTACACACACATTACTTACATGTGTGCTTAGAATTAGAAAGGAGTTAATATAGGTTAAATAGGTTAATAGTAATAAGTTAGAATTTGATCCTGGTTTCTTGTTTAAAGATAATTAAAAACAACATTTGTTTAAGTAGCCATTTGTCCTAGTGAAGATCTATTGCTGCTGGGTTTTAGAGTCCTCTGGGCTCATTCCAGTATCTAAAACAAATATACAGATATCATATCTTCATAGACAGTGTCTATGTAAAAATAACACACTCTGTGCCCAATATTCAAAAAGAGAAAAATCCCCAAAAAATACCAGGTCAGTCAATCAAGTAAGTCTGTCCAAAAACACATAAAATTCAGTCCCAAAGTTCAATGTCCAAATTCACTTCCCCCAAATGAATAACAAAAGGATGTCATATTGAACGTTGGAGAGAGAGGTGAACAATGCCTAAGCTTACAAGGCATCCTTAGATGACAACCCTCGGTTCTCAAATTGTGGTTTTTATCACTTCATTAATTTATGAGGCATATGCCTTTCACATAGCTCTCTAGTTGTTTTCCACTGCTCGAACTACAGTCCTGCTGCTCCAACTGCCACTTCAACTATCGTTCAACTGCTATTCTGAACGCTCCATTCTCACATAGCCTGCACAGCTCGACGCAGCTGCACCATAGTGTTCCCAGCAGAATTCCATCCTTTATGATGACAGTCCACAGCTGTAGAGCGCGTCAAAAGAACCAAAGACTTGTGGATCCAAACCAAGGCTTTTATTAACTAAAAGACTGGAGCATATCCCAAGTAGGTCGACCAGTCCAGAATGACCTGGTCTGGCGAGGAGCAATCCTTTAAGACCTGCCAGTAGGTGTGGCTATGCTCTCAGCCAATCACAGTCATCCTACACTACCATCTGTGCATTTACACATTGGTGATAGAATCTGTACTATCACATTCATCCCTTCTTTGAGAACAGATAACTGGGTGAATGGAGGTTAGGGGCTGTACTGGTCAGGGGGCCTGACCATCCGGCGCGATTGGGGATTGGGGTTGACGGCAGGCCCGTAAGGTGCGGCCACTGCTTCGCTCAATTCCCAATGGCGTTGTCGGCAGTCTGGCCTGAGCTGGTGGGGTGGTGCTAGTCCCTCTGTTCAAGCACTAGACCTGGGGGAGAAGGAATAGGGGGAGGTTGGGTTAAAGGCACTGTTGTGCCTGATCTGGCTTAGGCTAGGTCCCTTACCGAGACTGTGTCCTTCCGTCCATCCAGGTACTCAATGTAGGCATAATGAGGGTTCGCATGGAGCAGAGTCACTCGGTCAACCAAGGGGTCGTTCTTTGAGTACCAGATGTGGCGTCATAAGAGGACTGGACTGGGAACAGTGAGTCATGCTGGTATGGTCGTACCCGACTCGGATTTCCTCGGGAAAGAGAACATCCTTTCATGGGGGGTGGCATTGGTCACGGTGCATAGGAGGGAGCGGATGGAGTGTAGGGCACTAGTGAGCATGTCCTGCCAGTGAGAGGTGGGGAGACCTTTGGACCAGAGGGCAAGCGTAACCGCTGTCCAGTTGTTGGCATTCTCTCTTTCGACTTGCCCATTACCACATGGGTTATAGCTGGTGGTCGTGCATGAAGCAATACCACATTCCAGAAGGTACTGCTGCAGTTCTGTGCTCATAAACAAAGACCCCCTGTCTCTGTGGATGTAACTGGGGTACCCGAAGATGGCGAAGATGCTGTGCAGGGCCTCTATAACTGAGGAAGCAGTCATGTCTGAGCAGGGCACAGCGAATGGGAAGCAGGTGTACTCATTGATGGCCGTTAGGATGTAGGTGTTATGGTAGGTCGATGGTAGGGGCCCATTGAAGTCCTCGCTGAGATGCTCAAAGGGGTGGGTAGTTTTGATGATGTGGTTGTGCTCCGGACAGAAGAAGTGGGGCTTGCACTCAGTGAACACTGGGCAGGCTCAGGTGATGGAGCAAATCTCCTCGGTCGTGTAGGGCAGGTTGCAAGCTTGACAAAGTGTAAGAACCTAGTGACCCCTGTATGACAGAGCTTCTCATGGAGTTTCTGCAGCCTGTCCAGTTGTTTTTTTTTTTTTTTTTTGTTTTTTTTTTTAAATTTTTTATTTTTCACACCATAAATCACAATAGCCATGATATACACTTTTTCTTTTCCACACATTTACAGTGACTTTTTCTCCCTCCCCCCTCCCTCCTCCCAAGCCACCCCCCCATCCCCCCCCCTCTCATCCATTTTAGTTATACAATCTAGGTTGCATTAATTCAGTTAGACAATGTTGTCATTCAACAAAAATACACCAGAAATTCTACTGAGTCCATTCTTTTCTTCTCTTCTCCTTCCATCAACTTAGGTAATGTTTGTTCCCGGTAGGTTTTCGCTATTGTATTTAATGTAAGGCTCCCATACTTGTTCGAATATTTCAATATTATTTCTTAAACTATATGTTATTTTTTCTAATGGAATACATTTATTCATTTCTATATACCATTGTTGTATTTTCAAATTATCTTCCAATTTCCAGGTTGACATAATACATTTTTTTGCTACAGCTAGGGCTATCTTAACAAATCTTTTTTGTGCATCCTCCAAGTCAATTCCAAATTCTTTATTTTTTATGTTACTTAGGAGAAAGATCTCTGGATTCTTTGGTATATTGTTTTCTGTTATTTTATTTAATATCTGATTGAGATCATCCCAAAATTTTTCTACTCTCTCACATGTCCAGATTGCATGAATTGTTGTTCCCCTTTCTTTTTTACATCGAAAACATCTATCCGATACTGTTGGGTCCCATTTATTTAACTTTTGCGGTGTAATGTATAGTCTTTGTAACCAATTATATTGTATCATACGCAGCCTCGTATTTATTGTATTTCTCATCGTTCCAGAGCATAACTTCTCCCATGTTTCCTTTTTTATCTTTATATTTAAATCTTGTTCCCATTTTTGTTTAGTTTTACCATTTGTTTCCTCATTTTCCTTTTCTTGCAGTTTAATATACATATTTTTTATAAATCTTTTGATTAACATTGTATCTGTAATCACATATTCAAGGTTACTTCCCTCTGGTAAACTCAAGTTGCTTCCTAATTTATCTTTCAAGTAGGATCTCAGTTGGTAATATGCCAGCGCTGTATCTCCCGTTATATTGTACTTATCTCTCATTTGTTCAAAGGATAAGAATCTACTTCCTGAAAAACAATTTTCTATTCTTTTAATCCCTTTTTTTTCCCATTTTCTAAAGGCAAGGTTGTCTATTGTAAAAGGGAGTAGCTTATTTTGCGTCAATATTAGTTTTGGTATTTGGTAATTTATTTTATTTCTTTCTACATGAATCTTCTTCCATATATTGAGGAGATGGTGTAATACTGGAGAAGTTCTATGTTGTACCAATTTTTCGTCCCATTTATATAATATGTGTTCAGGTATCTTTTCCCCTATTTTATCTAATTCTAGTCTCGTCCAGTCTGGTTTTTCCCTTGTTTGATAAAAATCTGATAGGTACCTTAATTGTGCGGCTCTATAATAATTTTTGAAGTTTGGCAATTGTAAGCCTCCTTGTTTATACCATTCTGTTAATTTGTCTAGTGCTATCCTCGGTTTCCCCCCTCTCCATAAAAATCTCCTTATTATTTTCTTTAACTCTTTGAAGAATTTTTCTGTCAGTTGTATTGGCAATGCCTGAAATAAGTATAGTATCCTTGGAAAAATGTTCATTTTAATACAGTTTATCCTTCCTATCAGTGTTAGTGGTAGCTCTTTCCAATGCTCTAAATCGTCCTGTAATTTTTTCATTAGTGGATTGTAATTGAGTTTATATAATTGGCCTAGATTTTTGTTTATTTGCACACCTAGGTATCTTATTGCCTGCGTTTGCCATCTGAATGGGGATTCCTCCTTAAATTTTGAGAAATCCGCGTTATTCATAGGCATTGCTTCACTTTTATTTACGTTTATCTTGTATCCCGACACTTCTCCATATTCCTTCAATTTCTTATATAGTTCTTTTATTGCTAGTTCTGGTTCTGTTAAGTACACTATCACATCATCCGCAAACAGACTGATTTTATATTCCCTGTCTTTTATTTTTATTCCTTTTATATTATTATCTCTTCTTATCGATTCTGCTAGTGGTTCTATAGCTAGCGCAAACAATAATGGTGATAGTGGGCATCCCTGCCGCGTTGACCTGCTTAAGTTAAATTGCTTTGATACATGTCCATTTACTGTCACTTTCGCTAACGGTCCCTTATATAATGCTTTAATCCAATTAATATACTTCTCTGGTAAACTGAATTTTTGCAATACTTTGAACAAGTAATTCCATTCTACTCTGTCGAAGGCCTTCTCTGCGTCTAAAGCAACTGCTACTGCCGGTGCTTTATTTCCTTCTACTGCATGAATTAAGTTAATAAATTTACAAATATTGTCTGTTGTGCGTCTTTTTTTGATAAATCCAGTTTGGTCTAAATTTACCATTTTCGGTACCTGTTCTGCTAATCTGTTCGCTAATAGTTTAGCTATTATCTTATAATCTGTGTTTAGCAAAGATATTGGTCTATATGACGCTGGTGAGAGTGGATCTTTCCCTTGTTTTAGTATCACTGTAATTATTGCTGTTTTACATGAATCTGGTAAGTTTTGTGTCTCATCAATCTGGTTGATTACATCCAGGAGGGGCGGTATTATTAGGTCTTTAAATGTTTTGTAGAATTCTATTGGGAGTCCATCCTCTCCTGGTGTCTTATTATTTGGTAAATTTTTTATTATCTCTTGTATTTCTACTGTTCCAAATGGTTCTGTTAATTTATTTTGTTCCTCTATTTGTAGTTTTGGTAGTTCAATTTTAGTCAAAAATTCATCTATTTTCCCTTCTTTCCCTTCGTTTTCGGTTCGGTATAATTGTTCATAGAATTCTCTAAAGTTTTCCTTAATTTCTTTTGGATTATATGTAATTTGTTTGTCTTTTTTCCTTGTTGCCAAGACCATTTTCTTAGTTTGCTCTGTCTTAAGCTGCCATGCTAGGATTTTGTGTGTTTTTTCCCCTAGTTCATAATATTTCTGTTTTGTCTTCATTATATTCTTCTCCACCTTATATGTTTGTAATGTTTCATATTTTATTTTTTTATCCGCCAATTCTCTTCTTTTGGTTGTATCTTCCTTTATTGCTAATTTTTTTTCTATGTTTATTATTTCCCTTTCCAACTGCTCTGTTTCCTGATTATAGTCCTTCTTCATCTTGGTTGCATAACTTATTATTTGCCCTCTAATGAATGCTTTCATTGCGTCCCATAGCATAAACTTATCTTCCACTGATTCCGTATTTACTTCAAAGTACATTTTTAATTGTTTTTCAATAAATTCTCTAAAATCCTGTCTTTTAAGTAGCATGGGGTTTAGTCTCCATCTATACATTCTTGGAGGGATGTCTTCTAGCTCTATTGCCAATAACAGGGGTGAGTGGTCCGATAATAGTCTAGCTTTATATTCCGTTTTCCTAACTCTCCCTTGTATGTGGGCTGATAACAGGAATATGTCTATCCTTGAGTATGTTTTATGTCTAGTCGAGTAGTATGAGTATTCCTTTTCTTTTGGGTTTTGTTTCCTCCATATGTCCACAAGTTTCATTTCTTGCATTGATTTATTTATAAATTTGGTTACTTTGTTCTTCCTGTTAATTTTTTTCCCCGTTTTATCCATATTTGGATCCAAATTCAGATTGAAATCCCCTCCTATTAGTATGTTCCCTTGCGTATTAGCTACCTTCAAAAAGATATCTTGCATAAACTTTTGATCTTCTTCGTTAGGTGAATATATATTAAGTAGATTCCAAAGCTCTGAGTATATCTGACATTTTATCATAACATATCTCCCTGCTGGATCTATTATTTCCTCTTCTATTTTAAATGGCACATTTTTGCTAATTAATATAGCCACTCCTCTTGCTTTTGAATTATACGATGCTGCTGTTACATGTCCTACCCAATCTCTCTTTAATTTCTTGTGCTCCAATTCAGTTAAATGTGTTTCTTGGACAAATGCTATATCTATTTTTTCCTTTTTCAGTAAATTTAGTAGTTTCTTCCTTTTAATTTGGTTATGTATTCCATTAATATTTAGAGTCATATAGTTCAGCGTAGCCATTTTATATTTTGTTTATCTTCTCTTTCCGTTTTTCCATCATTACCTTTCCTCCTTTTCCATTTCTGTTTTCTTATTTTCAACTCTTTACCAGACAACATTCCTACAACATCCAACATTTTCCTTATTCTGCAGCCTGTCCAGTTGCATGTTGTCACAAGTCCCCCTGGAGAACGCATCTGGCAGGTCATTGAGTTTACCTAGCTGATACAGTATGTCATAATTAAAGGTGGAGAGCTCGATTCTCCACCTGGCGATTTTGTCATTCTTGATCTTTCCTCACTAGGTATTGCTAAACATGAAGGAGACCGCGCATTGGTCGGTCAGCAGCGTAAAGTGCCTGCCAGTGAGGTAGAGTCTCCAATGGCATACTGCTTTGACTATGGCCTGGGCCACCTTCTCAACAGAACCCTGGAGGGTTCTGGAGAAGAAGGCTACCGGCCGGATGGCCTGGTTCAAAGTGGCTGCCACTGCAAAGTCGGATGCATTGCTCTCGACTTGGAATGGAATGAACTCATCGATGGCGTGCAATGTTACAGCGGCGATGTCCAATTTGATGCAGTTGAAGCCTCTCTGGCTTCGGTTGACAGGGGGATGGAGGTGGTCTTGATGAGTGACCGTGCCTTGTCAGCATAGTGTGGAACCCATTGGGCATAGTAAGAGAAAAATCCCAGGCAGCGTCTGAGTGCCTTCTGTGTGTGGAGGAGGGGGGAACAAGTCCATGAGGGGATGCATGCGGTCAGGGTCCGGCATGACCACCCCGTTCTCCACCACACAGCCCAGAATTGCGAGCCGAGTGGTCCGGAAGACACACATATCGAAATTGTAGGTCAAGTGCAGCCGAATTGCAGTCTGAAAAAATTTCTCGAGGTTGGCATCATGATCCTCCGTGTCATGGCTGCAGAGGGAGACATTGTCCAGATACGGGAAAGTAGCAGTCAGCCCATTTTGGTCTTCCCTCTGGAAGACCGCGATGCCATTTTTGACCCCAAAGGGTACCCTGAGGAATTGATATAGCCGCCCATTCGCTTCAAAGACCGTGAAAGGTCGGTCTTCTCGGTCGATCGGGAGCTGATGATAGGCCGAACGTAAGTCAATGGTGGAAAATACACGATATTGGGCGATCTGATTCAACACATCAGTGATCCGTGAAAGAGGGTACGCATCCAGGAGTGTGAAGCGGTTGATTGTCCGGCTATAGTCAACCACCATCTGCGGCTTCTCCCCGTTTTTAACAACCACCACCTGGACCCTCCATGGACTCGAGCTAGGTTCGATAAAGCCCTCATTCAGCAATTCGCAACCTTGCTTGTGATCAATTTCCTGTGTTCATAACTATATTGCCAGCTTTTGGTGGCCACAGGCTTCCAGCCAGGGGTGAGATTTGCGAAAAGCGTTGGCGGAGCAACTCAGAGGTTGGAGTGACTACAGGTGAGACCCCGGGTCGCGGGGGCGGGTCGCTCGGGCTGCCGCTGGCAAGAGGTTACCGGGGTGGAGTGGTTACAGACAGAGAGCGGAGCGTGAGGGCCCCCAAAGTGCAGGGAAATGGTTTGAAACTGGCACTGAAAATCCAGTCCCAGCAGTGCAGGGGTCCACAATTGGGGAAGGACTAATAGTTTGAAGTCTGTGGACGTGATGCCCTGGACTTTCGGGGTTGCCACGCACTACCTTTTTACCCCAGTTGAGTGCAATCTGGTCGCCAATGAAATTCTCTGTGCAGTGGGGAGAATTGCCAGTCCGCAACGGTGGGCCAGGTCTGGGGAAATAAAACTGTCAGTTGACCCCGAGTCAAATAAACAATTGGTATAGTGTCCATGCACTTTAATCAGTTCCATTGCTTTTGTAAGGGGTTGGGGGAAGTCCTGGTCGAGGGTTATTGATGCAGAGACTTGTAATGGGGACAGTGGAGTCCTGCATGATGATATCACACAGCGTGTGCGTGCTGACGTCACGCAAACAGTTGGGCCTGAAAAGACAGTGTTGAGGAGTTGGTTTTGTTGCCTGCAGCCAACACTGTCGGGGGTCGCTGCTTGCCTCGGTGGTAGGGCGGTCAGCAGTGGCGGGTCACTGGTCGGCAGCGGCGTGTTCCCGGTCGTCAACGTCAGTGGGTACTGGGTCGGCAGCGTCTGTCGTGGCAGCGTGTCCTTGGTTGACAGCAGCAGTGGCAGCGTGTCCCTGGTTGGTGAAGGTGTCGGGTCCCTGGTCGACGTTGATGGCGTGTCCTTGGTCGGCAGCGGCAGGTCCCTGGTCAGTGGCGGTGGCATGTACCTGGTTGGCAGCAGCGGCGGGCGTTGAGGTCGGGGCTGGGGCCTGGTTGGATGTTTCTTCGTAAGGTATGGTGAACGTCATTGCAATGAGCGTGTGTTGTACCTTCCGCGCTCAGCGTCTGCCCCGTGACATCAGGCACTGCCACACGTTGGAGTCCTCGCTCTCATTTCACGAGAGCTCTGAGGAAGAAGTGTTTGAAATGGAGAGTGGCGATTGGGCTTCACACGAGGCACTGTGTTTGATGGCAGCCATTTTGGAGCTTCAGACTACAGCAAAGTGGCCATTTTTAAAACACTTCTGGCACCTGGCTTTTCTCGCCAGGCACTGGGATCTGCTGGGCTTGATCTGCCCGCAGAAATAACACTTTGGGGTTGCATCGGGCAGCATAGCGGGTAGAGGGAGGGTGTCCTACTTACATCAGAGTTTGAGGTCCAGCCCTGAGAGTACATGTCCATACTTAAGACCGTAACCTCCATCATCTCTGTGATCCAGATCACATACTCTAGGTTTTCTCCCCTGTGCTCTAGCAGGCACTGCCTCACCTCATTCGATCGAACCCCAGCCACATAGGCATCCAAATCAGATTATGGTCTCCGCAGCAGTTCTGTCTGGACAGTCCCTGCCCATTGCCTTGGTGCCTGAATATAAGCTTTACAGGACTCACCGGGCTGTTGCCTCCTTGTAGCAAGTTTGTACCAAGCATAATCCCTATTCAAAGAGCTTTTTCAGCACCTTCATGGCTGCGGCGTAAGTGGTCGCGTCCTGGACCCTCTGGTAGACTCTCGGGGATACCATAGTTATCAATATTAGTAGTCAATGGTTGTCCTCTATCACGGCAGGATTAGAGAGCTGTAAGTATGTTTCGAAGCATCTCACCCAGTGCTTAAAGTCATTCAAGGCTGTAGCTGTCTGTGGGACGATGTCGAGGCGTTCCAGCCATAGCATACGCTCCATCCCTTCAAAATGTTTTAGTTAATAAAATTGTAGTGCGGGTCGAAAGAACCAAAGACTTGTTGATCCAAACCAAGGCTTTTATTAACTAAAAGACTGGAGCATATCACAAGTAGGTCAAACAGTCCAGAATGACCTGGTCTGGCTAGGATCAATCCTTTAAGACCTGCCACTAGGTGTGGCAACACTCTCAGCCAATCACAGTCATCCTACACTACCATCTGTACATATGTACATACTGATCTGGCTAGGAACAATCCTTTAAGACCTGCCAGTAGGTGTGGCTACACTCTCAGCCAATCACAGTCATCCTACATTACAATCTGTACATATGTACGTATACACATTGGTGATAGAATCTGTACTATCACAACAGTCCAAGAGGTCAGTTCATGGTCCATAAAAATGCTCATTAACAACATGCATTTAAAATCCCTTAATTTTCAACACCAATAGCCACTTACATATTGGAAAAAAACCAGCATGAGTCTCTTCATATTGTAGAAAATCATTTAACAATATGTGATAGATTTTCTATGCACTTACATTTTACTATAAAAGAAAAACAATTAATTTGCCTCTACCATTTCTATTATTTTTATTATTATAAATCATTTTATATTTAGAGCAAAACCTGCACTATCCAGCACCCATGGGGATTGATAGATGCCAGATATGCAAATTTTACAATAGCTGACAATGCCTAACTAATACACTGTGGCGGTGCACAGGATTGATGGTCAGGTGACCCGGGTCCATGTGTCACGCATGCATCAGTGGAGCAGCAGCTTCAAATATGACACCACAAGCTCAACTGCTCAAGACGAGGCTCCGGGCCCTCATGCACATGGGCTGCACGGTGCCATCACATAGATGCCGTGTCTGGCACAAGGGGGCAGGACATTCTGGTGGCCTTAAAACACATCACGTGAAAGAAAAAATAAACTTTTCGAGTGAAGACGAGCCCATCGACTGCTGGTCTCATTTGTTCGCTCCACTAGCTCTCTGGTACATTGATGACCCCGACAGGTTCAGACATCTCTGGACGTTGCAGCAGTTAGCACCGTGGTGCTAAAACTATCTACTTTCTGGACACTCTACCCCCACACATGGTTTGGACAGCCGGAGGCACAGTTCCAGATAAAGCAAATCACCTCTGACTCCACCAAATACTACCATGTCGTCAGCTCTTTGGACCAAGAAATAGGGCCAGAGTAGACAACCTCATGCAAAACCCACTAGAGGAAAATAAATATAACGTACTTAAGTCAATATTTATCTCCAGGTGTGAGAGAGCAGCCAGACTCACGCATTTGGATGACCTGGGAGGCAGAACATCATCCACCTTCATGGATGAAATGCTCGCTCAGTCGGAGGGCACAGAACACATAAAAACACTTCAAAACAGATGCCAGAGCTCTGCTCAAGCCAGAGAGTCCAGGCTCCGAGTGCCTTTGCAATACTTTGAAGAATGCCTATAAGGACTTCACTAGTAGGTTAATTGGACATGCTGTGGAGTAATGGATTATTGTTTGGAAAGCAACAGAACTAAGAAGATTGGGTCTGGTGCCACAGTATGCAGGCAGTTTGCTGTTCTAAAGGGGAAATGTGGTTTTTCTCTAGGTGTGTGAGAGAGCAGTTGATGACTGGAACATGACAAGCTGGCAAGCTTGTGAAAAAAAACCCATTTTGAAGATGGGTTGTGAGTTCTTAGTTCAGGCTGGTCAAAGCCCTTGTGGTCCATACCAAAGGAGATGGCTGGCTGTATAATATTTCACTTAAAATATGGGAAACACAAAGGAATGCTGTGGTGACCTGAAAGAAAGAGGTTATCATCTGGAAAACACTGATGGGGCATGTTTAATTCTGACTTGCGTCCATTTCGAGATATGACCAATCCTTCAGTCCTAATTATGGTCGAAAGTTTGGGAGTATTTGTATACTGGTAAAGCAATGAAAGCAAGGAAGGATCTTTATGATATTAATATTCTCAAATGACAAAGAAAAAAAAAATATGAGGGCAGAGTTTTCACTTGGTTCACAAATAAATAAATGGCCAAATTACAGCCAAAATATCTTTCCTTCTAAAATGCATTTTCTTGAGTTTGCACCCAAACTCAAATGGTTGTCAGAGAATTAACTATTTGATGAATCAATGCAATTGGACAGTGATTCATAGAAATAAAGAGATATAGCTCAGAAGTTGGCCCTTCAGGGCCATCTTGGCAATGCTAGCTCATGGAGTACTAGCACTAAATCCATAGCCTACTATAGATTAATTTTTTAAATGTTGTTTTAAAAATATTTCTCAGTATAATTGTGTAATGACAGCTGAAGGTGTGTTTGTTCTTCAAATTAAGCTTTGAAATCACAGTGTCAATTCTTCTCCTGGTTTCAGAAACTTAAAATTTATATTGAACTATTAGTGCTCAGTTGCTTGGTAATTTGCACACAGAAAGTTTCAAAGGCCTTTCATTGGTTCCTTTTTTCTCCAAAATAATCATCTTAATTGTTCAAGACTCCTTGAGGGGCCTGAACAGATGTGAATTGTGGAAATTCCAAAAGATGAATAGTTTATTCTGAGGCCATGACCAGTCTGATGCAGGCTTGATTCAGGTAGCTTTTTTTAAATGAGAGCATATGGTTGCAGATGCACACTTACGTTGTGCAGGAATACCACAATTGGCATAGCAGTTAGCGCAATGTCTTTACATCTCCGGCGATCGGGACTGGGGTTTGAATCCCACACTATCTTTAAGGAGTTTGTACGTTCTCCCTGTGTCTGTGTGGGATTTCCCCGGGGGCTTCAGTTTCAGCCCACCATTTGAAATGCACCAGGGGTGTAGGTTAATTGAGTGTAAATTGGACTGCATGGACTATTGGAACAAAATGGCCTGTTACTGTGCTGTATGCCTAAATTTAAAAATAAATTTGAAATATTAAAATTTAGAATTAAATTTAGACAAACAACAGGCCCTTCTTGCCCAAATCCCCCAATTAACTTACAACCTCTATACATTTTTTTATGTTTTTGGAAAAAGTCAGTAAACATTGTGAGATTCTATATTTTCCATCTTAAATATTTTCTATATTTAATCACTCTCACCAGGTTAGTGGAATGATATTTGGAGGGCAATAACTCATAACACTGCACAACAATTTTTTTCAAAGGGTTTTCTTCCTAAAAAGAAACTGGGGATTATTATAGACAACTGCAAACTGAACACCAAGATCATTTTAGATTTTCTGTATCACGTATGAAGTTGGAGAACATTAAATGAACTTTTATTAAAATTAGCCTGTTTAAGCCTATAATAATGCTGTCACATTGTGCTAGTTCAACTGACATCAAAATGTTTTGCCGAGTATTTTCGTTTGTACTCTTGTGTCAGTCTCCAACAATTGTCAGCCAGCACTGATGGATTCTAATTGCCTTAGTACTGATTTTCCATGGTCGCAATGTCCTTGTAAGGGTTAAAGGGACTGAAAATCACTTGCATCGTGGGTCTGTCAGTCTGGAGCAGCCCAACAGTTTGGTTTTCATTCCTTTGAGTGTTTCTATAGTTCTCATGTTTTTGACCATCCTAAAAGTACAGTGGTTCAGTTTAAAAATGGCTTTGTGCTCTTAGAAGTCAGAATATGAAGTTAGAACACACAATTTATTTGACCATGAATCTTTGAATGTCCAGGTATTAACTTTTATTGTCTGTGTATTAATTGTTTTAAAGAATAATTTGCTGTTTTAAATGAAAATAAACAGTGGAAAACCCAATGCTATGGTAATAGATTTCATCACCGAGTCAAAACAACCCACTCCATGCACTCATGTGATTATAAAAGGAAATGGTTGCAATAATCAAGTCAAAGAAATCCTTGGCTATTGATTCATTAGTCAATAGAAGGATGGATGTGAAGATATAGAAAGTTGGAAATCGAATTAGGAAGAAGACTGAACTGACTGTTTAGAGCAGCTTGATAAGAGAAACACAGCAATCAAAACCGTTGCTTGACGTGGTAAGCCATCTGTGTTACTACAGGTTAGAACACAGTTTAGGGCATTGGAGCCACTTGTCCAATGGGTTTGGAAAAGTTATTGTGCATGTTTGCTATCTGAGTGCGCTGAACAACACTATGGAGGAGATAACAGTTATCGCTGCCAAGAAACTATGTGTTGAGGACATGAAAGTAACGGAGCTTATTCAAGAATTATGAAGGTGACAATTAAATACAAAGGAAAACAAGGCAGATCTACAGGCAAGACTGATGGAAGATATAAATAAAGTTTCAGCTGCTGGGAAAATTAATCCCATAGAATTACTACCCGAAGCATTAATAGAAGCAAAGATCAGTCGCTGAAGTTTTACCAGAAGATGGTGTGAAAGATGAAATATCTAAAACGGAGACATTGGTAGAGGTTGAAGATCGTCTGAAGTATAGGACCTAATAGGGTCCTAATGATAGTGCCTCAAATGCTAGTAGCAGGAGAAGTAAGTGCTCTTGTGAGCGCTGCTGTGCGAATAATTCTGATGCAAAGAAGTCCACAAATTGTACAACAGGCTTTAATTAGCCTAAACTTGTACACTGGTCTTAGTATCTTTGCTGGCTCCACATGTCTGACTGTTCTCGAAGGGGCCAGGTCGAGTCTTTATATGGGCCAGTGACTGACAGCCTCCCAGGTTGTCTACCTGCAGGTACAGTGGTTGACCCCTGCAGTAGGCTGATAGGAGTATGGCCAGTATAGTGGTTGTACCACCACATTCAACCCCTTCTTAACATGAGTCCTCAATGGGAGGGGTGGGGTGAGCGGTGTCTCAGTATTAGGTAATATCTACAAATTCAGGCTGTCCGGCAGTCATCTGTGCCTCTGGGACGATCATGGTCAATGGTTGGTAGGGGTAGAGCTGCCTGAGGGTCTGCTGGGTCTGGGGTGGCCAGTGGTGTGGGCGAGAGGGTGTCTGGCAGAGAGGGGGTGTAGGTGTAGGGTGGGTCCGTGGGAAGTAGGGGCCTCTGGAGAGGCAGAAAGAGGGTGTTGGCTCCTGGGGGATCCTGGATGGGTCAGGGGTGTGTGGGGTGAGAGGGTATCAGCCCGTGCTGGTACCAGATCCCTGATCGAGACAGGGTCCTCATGTCCATTGAGTACCTAACTTAGGCATAATTTGGGTTTGAATGGAGGAGGTGTACCTGCTTGACCAGGGGGTCAGATTTGTGGGTCCTCATGTGTTTGTGGAGGAGTACTGTTCCCGGAGACTTCAGGCATGCTGGCAGGGAGACGCCAGTTGCCAATTTCCTAGGAAAGGAGAAAAAGCATTCGTAAGGGGTCTGATTGGTAGCCGTGCACAAGAATGACCATTTGGCGTTTGACCGGGAGGGCGTCTTGCCAATTGTTGATGGACCAGCTTTTCGACCTCAAGGCCAGGAGGACTGCTTTCCAGATTACCCCATTTTCACACTCCAACTGCCCGTTGCTCCTAAGGTTGTAGCTAATCATGTGACTAGCAGCGATGCCTCGCACCATCAGGAACTGGTGCAGCTCCTCACTCATGAAGCTGGACCCCTGGTCACTGTTTTCACTCTGCACAGACCCTGCAGGACTCAGTCATGATTCTGACTTCTTGGATGGTGAAGGGGAGGTTCGGGTCTTAATGAATTGGTACAGGCATGTGAAACCTGGGTGGCAAAGGGTGTTGTGCAGTGCCTGAAGCTGCTGGGACTGTGCATTGGTGCAGGCCCGGGACAGGACATCAGGGGAGTCATTGAGCTTCCCCAGCCTATACTGGATGTTGTAGCTGAATGTGGCCAGCTCAACTCTCCAGCTCAAGATCTTGTCATGTTTGATCTTGCCTCTGTAGATGGTGATGAACATGAAAGTCACTGTGCACTGGTCAGTGAAAAGGTGAACCTTCTGCCAGCCAGGTATTGGCGCCAGTGATTTCTACTTCCATGATCGCCTGGGCCTCCTTTTCAATAGCTCTGAACCATAGAGGATCCTGGAGAAAAAGGCCACGTGTCTGCCCCCTTTAATTGAGAGTGGCAGTAATGGCAACATCGGAGCCATCGCACTCCACCTGGAATGGGGTGCTCATCCATGGCATGCATCGTGGCATTGGCAAAATCCTGTCTGATATGGGTTAAGGCTGCTTGCATCTTGGCAGGGAAGGAAAATGTGGTGGCTTGGCCCAGTGGGCAGACCTTGTCTGAGATGAGGGGGACCACTGGGGGTTTTGTGACAGATTATGCTACATTTTATATTGTATATAGATAGTATAGTATAAGAATTGCCTGATACTGGTGAACTTGGAGAAGTGAGAAGTGAGATTGGACTGTGAATTAAAGAACTTTCTGAACTTACACACACATTACATACACGTGCACTTAGAATTAGAAGGGAGTTAATTTAGCTGAAATAAGTTATTAGTAATAAGTTAATGTGTGATCCTGTTTTCATGTTTAAAGATAATTAAAAGCAACTTTTGATTAAGTAACCATTTGTCATGGTGAATTTCTATTGCTGCTAGGTTTGGGGGTCCTATGGGCCCATAACATTAGTAAGCGAAGAGCCCTGGGCAACTGCAGAGGGCCTTGAGCCTGTGGGGGAGGGGCAGTACCATTAGGAGCCAAATGCATTCGGAGGTAGGACCTATGACACCATGTTCTATGATGCACCCCAGGATGGTGAGACAGGAGGTGCTGAACATGCACTTTTCCCAGTTGTAAGGGAGGTTCAGTGCCTCAGCCATCTGGAGAAATCTCTCCAGGTTGACCTCATTGGCCTGCTAGTCATGGCCTCAGATTGTGACATTGTCGAGGTATGGGTAGTTTGCTCTTAGTTTGTGTCAGTCTACCAGGTGGTCCAACTCCTGTTGAAACATGAAGACTCCATTTGTGAACCCAAACAGAACCTGGTGAAACACGTAGAAGTACCCATCTGCCTTAAAGGTGGTATAAGGTTTATCCCAAGCATGGATGGGGAGCTGGTGCTAGGCCAACTTCAGGTCAATCATAGAGAAGACCTTGTATGGGGCTATCTCATTGACCATGTCTGTGATGCGGGGCAGTGGCTAGGCATTCAGCTGGGTGTACCGGTTGATGGTCTGGGTATTGTTGATGATCTGGCCTTTTATCACAAGGACCTCCAAGGGCTTGTACTGGGCTCTATACCTCCTTCCACCAATGCTGTCTCACCTTGGACTTGATAAAGGTCTTGTCGGCCACACATTAGCACCTGTTCTTGGCAGTTATGGGCTTACAGTCTGGTTTCAGGTAGACAAAGAGGTAGACACAGGTGGACTGGGGCCAGTCGCTGTGCCTTGTGCTGTGGATGGTCAGTGTTCCACCTAAGGTAAGGGTGAGGCTGTGGAGGTGACATTGATCACTGGGGCACAAAGCTCGGGCATGACCCAGGAGCCTGAACCTTTGAAATGTTTTCCCCCATTGTCAAGTTCACTGAGCAGCATGCTCGTGTCGTGATGGAGTGGTCCTGGGCCACGAAGGCGATGGCGAAGTTTGGTGGGTATACTTTGAGTTTCAGCATATGGACCACATTTGGGTGCACAAAGCTCTCAGTATTACTGCTATCAAAAAGACATTTTTATTACCTTCTGGTTGACAGCAATGTCCATTATCAAGCGTCTGAGTCCATGGAGAAGGTCCTCCATTAACATGATGGATGCTAGGACTGCCTTGGAGTCTGAGTCACTGCTCCCAATGGTTGTGGTGAGTAGCAGCAAGTGGGTGCATTTAGAAGCATGAGGTGCAGTGAGTTCACGCTTTTTCCCATTCAGTAGGCGAGTTGGGGTGGTCAGGAGTCAGTTGACCATAATGGTGGTACCCAGGAGATGCACGTGGCCTTGGTGTGTTCGGGCGACTCAACTGGAGGTGACATCAGAAGTGACATCATCGGTGCGAGCAGAAGTGGTGCTGCCCGGCATCTGCATGTGAGGGCACCCACAGAGTCGGAAGGGCCACAACACTCCCAATGGGTTTGGAGAGGCACACTTTAGCAAAGTGGCCTTTCTTGCTGCATTTGGAGCAATGCGAGTTCCTCGCAGGGTAGTTCTTTCAGGAGTACCTGTCTGACCCACACCCGGACCCGCAGTTCTTAGAGTGGCGGACTGCATCAGCGGCAGCAATCGTCTCTTCCACGTGAGGCCCATCAGTGAAATGTCCTCGATATCGGTCAGGCCAGAAGTTGGGAAGGCAAGCATCAAAGGCCCCTACATGGTGAGCTGTAGCTTCTAGGGAGCGGACCTCCTCCATGATCCTGGTAAGGGAGGCATTGTTCTCCTTCAACAGTCTCTGTTGAGTTGCCTTTTATTGCAACCCTTGCAAGCAGGTATCTCGAACGAGTTGTTCCATCTCCCCAGCAGTCACCCCAGCTTCGATTGTGCACGGGCGTGCTAGTTCTCACAGTGCCTGAAGGTAAGTGTCTGCTGTACCCTAATGCTGAGCAGGTACTGGGTTTGTCGGGGACCGGTACATGCCTTACAGGATGACCATCGCTCGTTCGAAATACGTGCAGTCTCGGATAGCCTGGAAAGTGCATGGGCCCAGCTTGGTGTGAAGTACCATGAGTCTCTTCTGGTTAGTGTTGATGACCTCAGCCTGTGTGTGGATGATGGCCTCAAACTCATGCTTCCAGATCTTGAAATGTGCCAGAGGGTCCGGGTGTTGAGGGTCGATGTCCAGCCTCTCGATGGTGAGGAACTTCTCCATGGTCATTTTAATTTTAAGCTAATTAAATTGTGAGCATGTCTGTATGAATAATTCTGACACAAAGTCCACAGACTGCACAAAAGGCTTTAATTAGTTTAAACTTGTACACCAATCTTAGAATCTTTGATGGCTCCATGTGTCTGACTGACCCCGAAGAGGCCAGCTCAAGACTTTATATGGAACAGTGATTGATAGCCGACAGGTGGGGCCAGCCTCCTAGGATGCCCCCTGCAGTAGACTGGTAGGAGTGCTGACAGTGTGATGGTTGTATCACCACAGTTTTAGAGCAGGTTCCAGAGTTTAAAGTATTGAATCTTTGTGAAGAAAGATTCTTAAAATAGAGCAGACATGACTTCAGATTGATTTGAACCTAGAAGATAAGGAGGAGCAGATAAAACTGACATGGGTGTGGCGATGATAAGAAGAGCAAGAGGAACTGCAGTGACGAAGAGAAAAAGAAAACAAAGGAGGAACATCTAAGGATGAAGGAAAAGGAGGTAAAAAAGCAAAAGGAGCAACTGGAACTGGACAGACAAATTGCTAATAATGAGGCCAGGTCACAGGCACTAGAAAGCTCAGTGGTATCTGGTGCTCAAAGTAAATTATAGAAAACATCAAATTTTGATGAAGGATTTCAGGAAAAGAAACTATTTGTTACCAAAGCTGAGCCAGCATTAGAACTACAACATTGGCTTGGTCTTGTATTAGACAGGTCTAGGTACAAAACTGAGCCAGTGATAAAAGAACAAGAAGCGCTTGGTCAAGGACTGGGCAGATTAAGACTTGGTGCTGAACCAAGGCACACCTACAATATGGACTTAGTCTTGAAGCAGGCAGAAGAAGGGATGAGCGAGCACCACAGATGGGACAGATGTGAGATGTGCGAGATCCCAAATTAACCAGAAGATTGAACCCCAATGATGGCCACAATGGACCAGGAAGGGAACTTAATACTATCTCTTAACAGGCAGTCCCGACAACAATCAGAAATCCAGGTGGACAAAGTAACATAAACCTAGGCATGACAAAACAAGAAGAAATGGCTGAATTGTTAATTCAGTTACAGACATTCTCTTCTCTGCCCAAGTTTAAAATTCCAATTTTTGATGGTGCTCCACTTCAATTTCAAGGGTTCATGAAAAGGTTTGAGCGTGGCATTGAAATGAAAAGTCACAGTTTAGAGTATTTGCTTCAATTCACGATGAACGACTGCGAGAAGTTGATAAGAGTTGCCAACATTTGACTCCGAAGGAAGGATACAAAAGTGCTAAGTGGTTATTAGAGAAACATTTTGGGAACAAGTATAGAATTTCTTGAGCTTATATAAAGAAGGCTCTTTCATGGTTGTCAATAAGAACACAGGACATGAATGGTTCACAAGCTTACGCTCTATTTCTAAGAGGATGTTGCAACATCATGACAAAGGTTGGCCATCTTGGAGAGCTTTGACATTCCTCTGAATATGATAAGCATTGCTGAAAATTACCCAACTGGATGAGAGAATTATGGAGAAGACAAGTTGCTGAATACCAAGGAAGTTTCCATGTGACAGCTAGCTTTAAAGATTTGGTGGATTCATTGAAGGGCATGTGGATGTTACAGGTCCAGTGAATGGAATAAGGAATCAAACAATGAGAAAAGAAGTTGGAAAGACCAAGTCGTATCCTCAACCAAAGTCGAAGAAAACCACTTTTGCACCCTCTCTGATAATGGTGAAAAAATAAATTAAGGAAGATGAAAGTTCACCTCATGAGAACAAAAGTCCTTGTTATGTGGTCCATAGCATGATGTGGGAGAACGTGGACAGATGGAAAAGAAGATGTATGGTGGGAGAATCGTTTTTGTTTTTTAATTATTTTTTTATTTTTCACATTGTGAACCACAACAACCAAAATACACACAAACATTTCCCTCTTAAATATACACAGTGGCATTTTCTCCCCTTTCCCCTCCCCCCCTACCTTCCCTACCCCCTTCCCACCCACATTCAAACCCAATAAATGTTCCACATATACCATACAATAAAACCATTAAACAATGTCATCACACAATGAAAAAATGTGTCATCAACTTTCGCACACTGGATCAAGTCATTTGGTCTTCTTATAATTTTGGGGGTGGGGAGTGGAGGTTTGAGGCAAGCCCGCTCTGTTATGTTCCATGTACAGTAGGAAAATGGAGTGTGATTGGAGTGTCTGTGTAAAGGACGCACCAGCAAAGACGGCAAGAAGTGACTCAGCTACGATATAGGTAATCGAAGGCATCTCAAAATGCTACACATCAACAATGAAAAGGAAAGAGAAAAGGTACAAGCATCAATAAAAGAAACAGATGAAAACAGAGTGTTGATACTGGGGCTGGTGCAAATAAATTCAAACTCTTGATAGTACCTGTACAGATAAGGCCAAGGTTGGGAACGCAGCAGTACATACTTGAGCATTCCTCAACCCAGAAAGCACTGCATCATTTTGCACTTTGGGACTTATGAAAAAGCTTAACCTTGAAGGTAAAAACAAGACAAAGATTCTATTGAAAACTTTGGGACAAAGAAAGTTTGTTGAAACTAGCATAGTTTCAGGATTAAAGATTGCTGGAAAGCACAGATTATCTTTTTTTGTGATCTTCCAGGCATATATACATAGTAGAACATGTCTGTGCATAAAGGTAGCATGCCACATGAAAGTGATGTGGATCATTGGAAATATGTGAGCAAGGTTTATACACCAGAAGCACATAACTCTGAAATAGAAATGCTCATTGGTTTACCAAAGGTCTGGAACCTATAGAAGTAATCTCTAGTGAGGGAGATGGACCTTACGCTATTAAAACTATTCTTGGATGGACAATCAAAGGACCATTAGACAGAACAAATGATATTGCTTAGAAGCAGTCAACAGCAAATGTCAATATAATATCTGTTGTGAAACTCAATGAACCTTCAGAAGAATACAAACTGTTCTTACAAAACCTTACTGATGAAAATAAATCAACAGCATCTAAATCAATAAAGTTGTTTTCATCAAAAATGGATGAACGTGGAGTATTAGAAGATGCTGAAAATACTGCCGGTGATTATTCCTGTGAAGGGCAGGAATAAAACAAATGTTTGGAAACAAGTCGGAGTCTGATGATTCTTCAGTTTTGAAAGGAGCCCAGAGAGAAGCTCAGAGAGTCATTGACAAGAATGAAGAATTAATTGTAAATAGAATTTGTAAGACCAAGAGGAAGAAAAGAATAATTGCTAAAGAAATGAATACAGTTATGGAAGAAAGGGATTCAGCATTACCCAGATGCAAAACACTGGAGGAAGAGATTCATTTCTTGAAAGAGAATAAGTCATCTTGTTGAATGACACAAGACAACTGACTATGGAGAACAATGAAGAATGGACCTTGTAGTTGCAACGAAAAATAAATAGTACATTCTTGAAGACCCAGCTGATAAATACTGAGAAAACAAAATCTGATAGAAAACTTCAAAATAAATTATCCAGAAATGAGACTGAATTTAAGGTTGCAAAATTAAATTTGGAATTACAGGAAAAAGAGAATGGAAGCCAGAGAGGGTGTTGACGAACTTAAGAAATCGATGTTGTGACTTCAAGAAAATGAATACCTTGGAAATTGAAATTGACTTTATAAACAGAACAATTTCTAAGATCTGACTTTTACAGAAAGCTTTAATGAGTGACTTTCATCTTCTTTTGAATATTTACCTGAGTTTTGATTTTTTTTGTAATGGTAATTATTATTTTTTTTAGATATAATATTAGGGGTCGGTATTGTAAGGGTTAAAATGACTTAAAATCACTTGCATTACTGGGGCTTCCCACAGTTTGTTTTTCATTCCTTTGAGTGTTTCTATAGTTACAACTTCCTTATCAAGGTAAAAAAAAAGCTATGTTTTTGACCATCTTAAAGATAGTCGTTCAGATTAAAAATAGCTTTGTGCTGTTAGAAGCCAGAATATGGAGTTAGAACAGAAAATTTATTTGACCATGCATCTTTGAATGTATTAACTTTTTATCATCCATGTAGTAATTGTTTTTAAAGTGTAAGTAAACAGTGGAACACTCAATGCTTTGGAAATGGACATCCATTGAAGAGTCAAAACAACCCACTCCAGGCACTCATGCGATTATAAAGGAAAATGGTTGCAATAGTCTTGGTGAAACCTTTCACCGTGTTCGTTACTGACTCCACCAAGATCAGAAGGGAAGAAGTCCAAGTGTGAATGCAGACAATGAATTTTGCACTTCATGGCTTTGTATGCTTAAAGCATGTTGTCACTCAGCTGGATGTAGATTGATGCTCTGTAGTTGGCAAGAAAATTCTCAAGAATATTTTTAAATGCCTTCCAATATTGCCCAGGCCTAAGACAGCATTTGCATAGGACTGAGTGCCTGCCCCGGCATGCATGGACTGACCAAAACAGTTTGCTTTGTGGGCAATGTACTGGTACACTTAAAATATGACAGGAAATCACAAAGGATGGTTATATCTAAACAACAGTACATGTTAAGAAAATGTTAAGGTGGTTTTTGTGATCAGCAGCTCAAAATCCATAAAATACACCCAAAAGTGTTCATGAAGCAAAACCTTCGATGTCTGTTGAAAGGTCTGAAATATGTGCTTTTTGACTTAGAACTACCTGTGAAGAAGTGTAATAGAAGCAGAATCCATTTTTGGAAATCAAAGAATCAAAAATTTACAGCATGCAAGACTGTCATTTGGCTCAATGTGGATGTGCTGCAAGAAAAAGAATTTGGCCGACTTGATCCCCTACTCAACCACATTCAGCCAGAAATTGCCAGATGAATGATTCATCTTGGCTTCCTTCCTTCATCCTAGAAGCCAGTCTCCAGCAAATTCGATTCTTTCTACCTCATAGCAAGAACTGGTTGAGACGGATGCATGAAAGGTGCTGGGACTAGACGATATCCCATTTGAGGTTCTGCAGACTTGCATCCAGAATTAGCTGCACCTCTCATCAAACTGTGACTTTAATATCCTAGACATAATTATATTCAGATGCTGGATAATGACCTTCCTTCCTTCCTAAAGAAAGAACTTGTTCCGTTGATGTTTTCACATTATACAATTTCATTCACATATCCTCAGCAAATAGGCATCCTCAGCATGCTTATTGAAGGATTCAGGCATAGGCTGATTCAATCATGTGGCATTTGTAACAGAGAAGCGCTCCAACTAATCAACTCTAATGTGGATGTCTTTGGGAGGAGTGGGCTCTTGGGCCAAAAAGGCTTATTACCCTTCTGTGTCTCTAAATTAAAAACAATAGAGAGATTATCTAACCACCTACTCTTATATATTTAATTACAAAGTTCCCTATTATCAATATCCCATGGGGGCTAGACCTTAACTGGGCTGGCCACACAAATTCAGTGAAGAAAAGAGTGCAAAAAGCACTGTCACACTTTCTACTATCTATAAGGTGAGATTGGAATGAGGGGTTATAAGTTAAGGGTTAGTGGGCAGAAGTTTAGAAGTAATATAAGAGGGGGCTTCTTCACTCAGAGAGTGGTGGCTGAGTGGAATGACCTTCCGGAAGAGGTGGTTGCAGCCAAGTCAATATTGTCATTTAAGAGAAGGTTGAATGAGTGCACGATGGGAGGGGATTGGAGGGTTATGGACAGGGAGCAGGTAGGTGGGATGAGAGGAGATCACTTAAATTGGTGCGGACTAGAGGGGGTGGGGGGCGAGATGTCCTGTTTCCATACTGTAATTGTTTTATGGAGTTATATTTTTTACTTGCCTGGATGAATGTCACAACGTGGCACCTCATCCACCATTCTAGAAGTTCACTCTCTATGCCCCTAGAACATATAGCTGCATCTTGCAGTTACAAAATAAGCCTATTATGACATCACCGCATAATCTGTGTCCTGTACCACCAAGAAGGACAAGGGAGCTGGCACAAGGTCCTTTCACATTGGCAAGCCACTAATAGGGGGGGGGGAGGGGTGAACAAATCATTTTGAAATACTGGTAGGGTTGTTCACACTGGACAAATAAAAAACAGTTCTGTATGCCCTTTCACATTACCTACCTGGTAGTGCAGAGAAAAGGGGCGCCTATCTTCTAGCAGTGATGTCTTGAGTGACACATCGAGCGATGGCGGACCTGCCCTCCTGGAATGTGGTGAAGCAGGGAAAGCCCTCCATGGTCGTTTTCACACTGCAGTCAAGCAGTGAAATTCCTGGGAATTCAGGATCTCCAGGGCCTTTCACGACGTAGTCCAAATTCCTGGGAACTTGCCGTCCCTGGAAATTTTGGGGGGTATTTCATCCCCGGTGTGACCTCCCCATGCTCATTATAAGTTGTGCCCATATGTATCTTATTGTAGCTACCACTTTCCCATGCTCACTATAAACTGTGTGCATGAGTTATCCCCATTACTGATTTTCCCACACCCATAAGTAAGTTTTGATAGCCGGGAGCTCAATTTCAGTGCTTTCCATAGGCACTATTTTTCCTAGATTCCCACTGAGAAACACACAAGAAGTTTCTCCTCACACCTACACACCCACACACATGCACACCACACAGTCACCCACACCTCCCCCAACCCACACCCAAAATGAATGAATTAATTGGGTGCATTCTTGCTGCAAGATAAAACAGAACTTTTGAAGTATATTTTAATTCTGTTGTTCAACAAAATTGTGCGCATATTTCCCCATGCTCTTTTTTTCTTGTCTGTTTTACTCCTGCTATGATTTTCCCATGGTCTTTCATAAATTGTGTGCATAAATTTTATTAAATTGTGCGCGTATTTTCCTTCGCTCTTATTTGTGTGTGTTTTTTTCCTGCTGTAGATGACTGCTACAAAGAAACACACACTCGCAGTGTGGAAGGCTAAGCTCTGAGATTTATTGAGGCTGAAAAGGATCTTTTCATACAGTTGGAGTTCCCACCATTTGTTTGATTGGCTGAAATCAGCCACATGAATAATAATAGTGTGGGGGAACATTCTTGCATGAAAATGCCCTTCTTCCCCAGGCTGTTATTGATCTGTTAGGTGGGCAGCTTGGCCAGCGCCATTCTAGGGCTGCTGGTCTTGTATTGCTCCAGCTTTCAACCGTGTTGGTGTGCTGTATTAAGGGATGTGTTACAGTGTGTTATGCTGCTTTTAACTACCTCGCGTGCTGCTAGCTTGATCTCTATGGTGGCGGGCCACCTCACTGCTACGATGTTCTGATATTGGAGTAGGTTTATATAAGTCAGCACATCATGGGCTGAAGGGCTCATATTAGGCTGTATATAATGCTTAATTATGTTTTAATTAAGCATGAATATTTTGTTAAAATACATTGATCAGGATTGCGAATTTAGTAAATTGAATACAATAACCATATAACCATATAACCATATAGAAACATAGAAACATAGAAGATAGGAGCAGGAGTAGGTCATTCGACCCTTCGAGCCTGCTCCGCCATTCAACGAGATCATGGCTGATCTTAAAGTTCAGTACCCCGTCCCCGCCTTCTCTCCGTAACCTTTAATACTCTTATACTGAAGAAATATATCTAATTCCCTCTTAAATAGATTTAATGAACCTGCCTCTACTACCCTCTGTGGCAATGAATTCCACAGATTCACCACACTCTGGGTATAGAAATTCCTCCTCATCTCGGTCCTAAATGGTTTGCCTATTATCCTCAAACCATGGCCCCGGGTTCTGGATTTTCCCATCATTGGAAACATCCCATCTGCATCCATGCTGTCCAGTCCAGCCAGAATTTTATATGTCTCTATGAGATCCCCTCTCAATCTTCTAAACTCCAGGGAGTACAATCCCAATTTGCGCAATCTTTCCTCATAAGTCATTCCTGCCATTCCAGGTATCAGCCTGGTGAATCGCCTCTGCACTCCCTCCATTGCAAAAACATCCTTCCTTAGATAAGGTGACCAAAACTGCACACAATACTCCAGGTGGGGTCTCATCAAGGCCCTGTACAGCTGCAGTAAGGTATCCTTGTTCCTATTCTCAAACCCTCTTGATATGAAGGCCAACATACCATTTGCCTTTTTAACCGCCTGCTGTACCTGCATGCTCGCCTTCAGAGACTGATGTACAAGTACCCCTAGGTCTCTCTGCACTTCCCCATCTCTTAATCTATTGCCATTCAAATAGTAATCTGCCCTCCGGTTTGTATTCCAAAGTGGATAACCTCACATTTATCCACATTGTAGTGCATTTGCCATGCATCTGCCCAGTTCCTCAATTTATCCAAATCACACTGGAGCTTCCTGACCCCCTCTTCCGTGCACACAACCCCTCCTAACTTAGTGTCATCTGCAAATTTGGAGATATTACATCCAATCCCCTCATCCAGATTATTAATGTAAATTGTGAACAGCTGTGGCACCCCACTGGTCATCGCCTGCCACTCATAAAACGAGCCATTTATCCCAACTCTCTGTCTTCTACCTGCCAGCCAGTTCTCAATTCACATCAATACTTTTCCCCCAATCCCATGAGCCTTGATTTTGGAAGCCAGTCGTTTATGCGGGTCCTTATCGAAGGCCTTTTGGAAGTCCAGGTACACCACATCCACTGGCTCTCCCTCATCTATTTTACCTGTCACCATCTCAAAGAATTCCAATAGACTTGTCAAGCACGACTTACCTTTTGTAAATCCATGTTGACTCCATCCAATCCCTTCTCTGCTAGTCATATGCTCCGCTATTCCATCCTTAATAATGGATTCCATCATTTTGCCCACTACTGATGTAAGCCTATAATTCCCCGCTTTTTCTCTACCCCCCTTTTTAAATAGTGGGGTAACATTAGCTACCCTCCAATCCATGGGTACTGATCCTGAGTCTATCGAGTTCTGGAAAATAATTCTTAAAGCATCTGCTATCTGAATGGCCACTTCCTTAAGTACCCTAGGATGTAGATTATCAGGCCCTTGGGATTTATCTGCCTTCGATCCCATCAATTTCCCAAGACCATGTCCTTAGGGATACTAATTTCTTTCAGTTCCTCCCTTGCATTAGTCTCTATGTTTCCCAACATCCTTGGTAGGTTATTTGTATCCTCTCTTGTAAAAACAGAACTAAAGTAAGAATTTAATTGGTCTGCCATTTCCTTATTCCCCATTATATATTCCCCTGATTCCGACTGCAAAGGATCTACTCTGGATTTCACCAATCTTTTCCTCTTGACATATTTATAAAAGCTTTTGCAGTCGGTTTTTATATTTGCCGCAAGCTTACTTTCATAATTTATTTTTGCTCTCTTGATTAATCCCTTTGTCCTCCTTTGGTGCATCTTGAACTGCTCCCAGTCTTCGGTTGTGGTATTTTTTTTGGCCAATTGATATGCTCTCTCTTTGGACCTAATGCTGTCTCTAATTTCCCTTGTTATCCACGGTTGAGTCACCTTTTTTGGTTTATTTTTATGCCAAATCAGTATAAACGATTTTGTAATTTCTCCATTAGATCTGTGAATGCTTTCCATTGTCTATCCACAGTCAACTCCCCCATAAACACCACCCAATCAATCTTACTCAACTCCCGTCTCATACCATTATAATTCCCTTTATTTAAATTCAGGACCTTAGTCTCGGTTTTAATTTCATCACTCTCCATGTCGAGTGAGAATTCGATCATATTGTGATCGCTCCTACCCAAAGGGCCTCATAGAACAAGATTGTTGATTAGCCCCTTATCATTGCATAATACCCAATCTAAAATGGCCTGCTCCCGAGTTGGTTCCTCAACATATTGGTCTAGATAACCGTTCCGTAAACATTCAAGGAATTCCTCTTCCTCAGTATTTTTACCAATTTGACTAGTCCAATCTATATGCAAATTAAAGTCTCCCATGATGACAGCTGTTCCCTTATTGCACGCTTTTCTAATTTCTCTTTTAATGCCTTCCCTCACCTCTACACTACCATTTGGGGGCCTATATACCACCCCCACTAATGTTTTCTGCCCCTTGCCATTCCTCAGTTCTACCCATATAGATTCCGCATCTTCCGAGTTAATATCCTTTCTGTCAATCGTGTCAGTCCCTTCTTTCACCATCAATACTACCCCACCCCCTTTTCTTTCTTGCTGATCCCTCCTAAGTATCGTATACCCCGGGATGTTAAGTTCCCAGGCTTGCCCACCCTGCAGCCATGTTTCTGTAATCCCAATCAAATCATATTTGTTTATCTCAATTTCCACAGCTAATTCATCTACCTTGTTCCGAATGCTTCTTGCATTAAGATATAAAGCCTTCAGATTTGCTTTTTTCACCCTCCTTGCTCTTTCTGATTTTTTACTTTCGCTGCCTCACCTAACTTTTCCTGTTTTATCTTTTCTGTTCTTTGCCCTATCATACGGGTTCCCACGCCCGTGCCAATTAGTTTAAACTGCACCCGATGGCTGTACCAAACCTAGCTGCCAATATATTGACCCCTTTTGGGTTTAGTGTAACCCATCCTTCTTGTAGAGGTCATGCCTTCCCCAAAAGAGATCCCAATGATCCAAGAAGCCAAAACCCTGTCCTTTACACCAGCCCCTCAGCCACACATTCATTTTTCTTAACCTTCCATTTTTATTAACCTTCCATTTTTGTCCTCAGTTGCACTTGGCACAGGTAGCAAACCAGAGATCACCACCCTGGCTGTCCTATTTCTTAGTTTCTGTCCTAGCACTCTGTAATCCTTTTTCAGTACTTCCTCCTTCTTTTTATCTATGTCATTGGTACCCACATGTACCAAGACATCAGGCTGTTCGCCTTCCCCTTTTAGAATACCCTGGACCTGATTTGAGATATCCCGCACCCTTGCACCAGGGAGGCAGCACACCATGCGGGACATATACAGCACAGAACAGGCCAGTGTGTCCCTACTAGTCCATGCCAGAATAAATCCCCACCCTCCTAGTCCCACTGACCAGCACTTGGTCCATACCCCTCCAATCCTCTCCCCTCCATGTAATTATCCAGTCTTTCCTTAAATGTAAACAACGTCCCTGCTTCAACCACCTCCGCCAGAAGCTTATTCCATATCCCAACCACCCTTTGCATGAAGAAATTTCCCCTCATGTTCCCCTTATAATTTTCCCCCTTCAATCTCAAACCATGGTCTCTGGTTTGAATATTCCCCACTCTTAATTGAAAAAGCCTATCCACGTTGACTCTCTGTCTCTTTTAAAATCTTAAACACCTCCATCAAATCTCCCCTCAATCTTCTACGCTCCAGAGAAAAAAGTCCTAGGTTGCTCAACCTTTCTCTGTAACTCAAACCCTGACATCCTGTCAACATTCTCGTGAACCTTCTCTGCCCTCTCTCTATTTTGTTTATATCCTTCCTATAATTTGGTGACCAAAATTGCACACAGTATTCCAAATTTGGCCTCACCAATGCTTTGTACAATTTCATCATAGCATCCCAACTCTTGAATTCAATACTCCGATTTATGAAGGCCAACATTCCAAATGCCTTCTTCACCACTCTATCTACCTGAGTATCAACTTTGAGGGTACTATTTACCATAACTCCTAAGTCCCTTTGTTGCTCTGCACTCCTCAAATGTCTACCATTCAATGTATGTGACCTATTTAGATTTGCCTTTCCAAAATGCAACAATGTTTATACCTTCTTTTTAAATCAGTGTTGTTATTTCGAAGAATATCTTTTGTTTCCTTCACGTTCCTGCACATACGCAAGAATGTCATCAACACATCACAAATTTGGCCTGGCATACCGGGATGAGGTGATGACATAATAGCCTTATTGTGTAACTGCAAGATGCAGCTGTGTATTCTAGTGTCGTGGAGAAGAAACTTTTAAGATGATGGAAAAGGTGCCAAGTTGTGGCATGCATCCAGGTTCCTTTGTTGCCCGTGATTTAATTTGAAAATACCTCGCTATTCCTTCACCATTGCTAAATCTAAATTCTGGAGCTCCACATGCAACATGTACCTTCACAACATTAAATGGTTCAAGGCAACAGCTCACCTCTACCTTCTCAAGGGCAATTAGGGATGGTCAAATAAATGGGGAAAACATGCTGATGAATTAAAGGTCCATTTCATGGTTTGAGCTGAGAAACATGGCAGAAGGAATATTTTTTCTGCTTGATATCTTCTTCACAATCAAGTGGGATGCATTTAATTAAACAATATTGGTGCTTACACAAAATAAAAACTCATTGCAATAATACACTAATTTTTAAAAATGTGTTGCACATTTCAATTTGAAATGTTGCCAATAAACTGGAACATTTTTAAACAATTATACAGGGCAGTGATGGTTAAGTGAAATGTATTGATAGATTAAACCAATGAAATGAAGTTCCTTCAGGAGGCAAGATACTGTTGATGCATTGAGACAATGGTTTGGAAGTGTTAATCCAAATCCTAATGCAGTTACAGTTGTGATTCAAATAGATATTCTTAGAAATGAATGGATAATGGACTGCACATAGGCTTTTAAGTTTTGTGAACTGCCAGCTGTGTTCAATTCATAATGAGTAAAGGGAAGAAGGCAAAATGCACCCATTATGGTAAGAATAATCTGAATTGATGTTCAGCAATTATTATTCATAATGGCAACTTGGGACAAAACTATTTTGAAGATGGGCAGAACCACCTTTGGAAAGATTTAATGCTTGCTGGCAATAGAAGCAGACAAATTAGTTGAATTGGGAAATCTGAACATTTTTTCATACCTTGTAAAGGAAAATAGAAGTCAAGGAAATGTGATTACATTTTAAGACAGCCTACAGCTGTTGGCAGCAATGAAGTGTAATTTACATTATAAACAAAGTGAAGACTACATTTGAAAGGAAAATGGATGAAATATCCTTTCATCTGACCATTTCCTTCTGTCAAAATCTTAACCAGAACCAAATTCCAAATCACATTGTTAACGTTTACATGTTCACCCTCTGGTTTGTGGGAGTTAACAATACAGACATCTAATCTGCAAGGAAATGAATCAATACATAAAAATTAAAAGAAAAAATCCATATTCCATATGAAGTGACTGAGTCCAAAAATAAAATCTTTACATGGTTATTATTCAGTCCAAACCTCAGCAAAGCAAACAAATAATTGTATTTGCATTTGTGGACAATAGAATAAAATTGTGAATGAAGTTCAAACACTTTACAGAACATTGACAATTCAACAACACATGGCCCCTCAAATCTACTCAGATGGTCCATCTCATAGCTTTCTTTGCATATCTTTCTAGTCTAGATTCTATAGTCTCAGTCTGGCATTTTTTTTATACTGAGTCTCAACATGCTCTGCATTAGGAAATCCCAAATATCAAAATCAACTGAGTGAAATAATTTCTCTTCAGTTAATTCCTAATAAATGGTTAATCCCTTCCTCAGAGCTCTGAAGCCAAGAGTGGCAGATTCAGACATAATAGACTGCAAATGCTGGAATCTAGAGTGAAAAGGAAACTACCTGGAGAAACTCAATAGATCATGCAGCCTCGAAGAAGGGAAGTGGAAGGGGATTTTAATTGTTGTCTGGATCCATTATTAGATAAATCTCCAAAAGTAGTGACTAGGTCCAAAATGGCAAAGCAAATTTTAGCATTAATGAAGGAAATGAATTTAGTTGATATTGGAAAAGGTTGAACCCGAAGGAAAAATTTCTTTTTTTTATTTTATTCATCCCAATATGACTGCTATTCTAGAATAGATTTTTATTTATTGTCAGCTCATTTGCAAGGACTTGTAGAATACAAAAGTGGAATATTGTCAGATCATTCTCTTTTATTATTAACATGTACAGCCTCATTAAAAAAAATAGATAGTACATATAGATGGAGATTTAATTCTTTATTATGAAGAAATGTAGTTTTGTCATTTTATAAGAGATCAAATACAATAATATTTACAAATAAATACAGATTCAGCTAATAGTACATTTGCTTTGTGGAACGCTTTAAAAACATACTTAAGAGGACAAATTATTAGCTTTCCAACTAAAGTTAAGAAACAGTATTGCAGCAAGGTGGATAAATTGGAAAAGGCGATAGAACATTTAGAAAAAGATGTAGAGTAGAATTCATTGGAGGCTGAAAAAGATACAATTGTTAAATAAAAAATTACAGGATTATAAAATGGAGAAATTATTACAAAGAACTAGGCAAATATTATGAATTAGGGGAGAGAGCCCATAAAGTATTGGCATGGCAATTAAAGACAGATCAAACTTCTAGAGCAATTAATGCCATTAGGAAAGATTCAAAAATTACATATGAACCCTGAGATATAAATTATGCTTTTAAGGAATTTTATATGAAATTATATACATCTGAATCTGAAAAAGATGAGGTGAAAATTGATAATTTTTTAGTTGACCTTTCGTTACCTTTTTTGAGTATTCAAGAACATAATGGCTTAGATGCTCCCGTTACCTATAGAGAAGTTATAGAAGCACTTAAATCAATGCCTAACAGGAAATTCCCTGGTGAAGATGGATTTACATCTGAATTTTGTAAAATAATTCAAGACTTATTCATGGATCTATTAATGGATGCATTGAAAAAAGTAATTCTTTACTGGATTATTTTTCTCAGGCAATTATAACTGCTATTCTTAAGGAAGATAGGGATCATTTAAATAGTGGATCATATACACCTGTTTCTTTATTAAATGTTGATTATAAAATTGTAACTAAGGTTTCAGCAAATTATATTATCGAATTACTTACCAGGTTTAATTTATTAAAATCATTATATTGCAAAATTAATTAGTTGGATTCATATATCTTGGGAGGAATTCAACTTACCAATGGTCTTATCATTAGGTGCTGAAAAGGCATTCAATAGGGTAGAGTGGATTTTTAAAAATTTAAAATACTGAAAAAAATTAGATTTGGACCATTGTTTATTAGTTGGATTGAATCTTTATATAGAAACTCTTCTGCCAGAGTGTTGACGAATGGCCAAATATCATCATCTTTTTTATTAGAAAGATCTACTAGATAAGGTTGCCCTTTGTTTCTGGCACTGGTTGCATTAAGTATTGAACCTGTGGGTCAATTGATAAGACAAGGTAACAATATTAAAATATTAAAATGAAATCTGAGGGGTATAAGATTGAGTTATTTGCTGATGATGTTTTGATTTATTTAGCAAAATCCCAAAATTATTTAAAATCATTATATGAAAGATTGAAACATAATGGTGCAAAATCAGGTTATAAAATTAATTGCGAGAAAAGTGAGATTTTTTCATTGACTGTTGTGGATTATACTGACTGTAAGAAGATAGCCCGATTTCAATGGACTGATCAAATTAAATATTTATGCATTAGATTGGATAAGAATTTAGACCATTTATATGATTTGAATTATTTATCTTTATTTCATAAAATTAAAAATGACTTAAGTAGATGGAAAGATTTACCTATAACATTAATAGGTATACCCAAGGGGATTGTCTTTAAGCGTAGAGATAATTCACAGCCAATGTTAGTACAGCAAGGCTTGCCAGACGGGAGACAGGCAGCTTAGCAGAGATTCACCACACCAACTCCGAAGAATGGGTATGGTGTCGCAATCTGAGTGCAGTTTGCTGTTCTAAAAGGGTCGTGGTTTTCTCTGAGAGAGAGAAAGAGAGAGAGTTCTACAGTTCTAGAGAGAGAGAGTTCTACAGTTCTAGAGAGAGAGAGTTCTACAGTTCTAGAGAGAGAGAGTTCTACAGTTCTAGAGAGAGAGTTCTACAGTTCTAGAGAGAGAGAGTTCTACAGTTCTAGAGAGAGAGTTCTACAGTTCTAGAGAGAGAGAGTTCTACAGTTCTAGAGAGAGAGTTCTACAGTTCTAGAAAGATAGTTCTAAAGTTCTAGAGAGAGAGAGAGTTATACAGTTCTAGAGAGAGAGAGAGTTCTACAGTTCTAGAGAGAGAGTTCTACAGTTCTAGAGGGAGAGAGTTCTACAGTTCTAGAGAGAGAGAGCTCTACAGTTCTAGAGAGAGAGAGTTCTACAGTTCTAGAGAGAGAAAGTTCTACAGTTCTAGAGAGAGAAAGTTCTACAGTTCAGCAACAACAGCTGGGACTGGGACATGAACATACACATCCATTACATACATGTGCGCTTAGAATTAGAAGGGGTTAAGTTAGGTTAATTTAAGTTAAAAGTAATAAGTTAAAGTTTGCTTCTGTTTTTATGTTGAAAGAAAATTAAAAAGCAACCTTTGTCTAAGTAATCATTTGTCGTGGTGAATTTCTATTGCTGCTGGGTTTTGGGGTTCTCTGGGTCCATAACGCGTCCAACCAAGATTCAATGCAGGTTTAGCATACCTTCTCAATTTTTCATTTCTATCCTGCTTCTTGGTTTGTTTGTTTTTTGTATTGTCTTGCTCATTTGTGATGTAACTTTTGCTTAGCAGTGTATTTTTAATCCTGTCATTCTATACCCCATCTCGATCCATATGTTCAAAGTAATAAGTGGACTCTATTTGTCTTGCTAAGTTATAATACTTTAATTTCATTGTGTTGAGCACCATTTGCCAATTTGCCATTCTACAAATTTATTAGTGCCTTCTTCCAACTTCAGTGTTGCTCTTCAGTATTGAAAATCATTTGTTGGTTGTGCAATTATAGGAAAGACATAAATAAATAAGGGGTGCAGAGGGCATTCATCAGGATGCTACTGGAACTAGAAGGCATGAGTTATAGGGAGAGGTTACACAGGCTGGGTCTTTATTCACTAGAGCATAGGAGTCTGAGGAGTGATCTTATCAAAGGGTATAAAATCATGAGGAGATTGGATAAAGTGAATATTCACAGCCTTTTTCCCCCATGAGAGGTGAGAGAGAGAATTAAAAGGGAAATGATGGCAGCTATTTCACTCAGCTGGTGCTGTGTCTGAAATGATCTGCCAGAGGAAACTCTAGAAGTGGACCAAATTTGACACTCAAAAGACATTGGACAGATACTGTAAATGGATAGAAGGGGGCTTAGAAGGTAATGGACCAAATGCAGGCAAATGGGACTCGCTCAGAATCCCAATTTGGTCAGCATGGATGAGTTAAGCTAAAGAGCCTGTTCTGTGCTGTATGACTCTATGGAACCTGTGTTTTTTTTTCCAATTTCTTCTGCTATCTTGCATGTGTGCCTTCTTACTTAGACTCCCTTGAGTCATTTATTCATCCATGGTGCCCATGAATTTTTAATCTCTTGTTTTATTTTCTTGGAATATCTATGTTTTCCGGAACCTGGACCAACTAAGTCGATGCAGCAGCTATAAAGGTCTACCAACTCCTCTAGCTCTCCAGGTGCCCGCTGAAAGTTTGCAGTGTTCCTCAGAAGCACCTTTAAGTGTACCTTGTCAGTATCGTATGGGAGCTGTTCAGCCCAAGACTGCAAGGAACTGCAGAGTTGCGAAGCCAGCTCGGACCATCAGATGAACCTCCTTCAAATCCATCTACAGAGATTAATTTCAGTTTCAGAATCAGAATTTATTGTCATGAACATATCACGTAACCTGTTGGTTTGTGGCAGCATCACATGCAAACATTTCTATAAACAAGATTTCAAAATAGCTGGTATGCAGCATGACCTGTGTTTCTCCCGCACCTTTGGTTATTGCACTACAGTTAACATCTGCAGACATTCCTGCTTCATTCAATTCAGCTGCTCCGCTGGGAAGTTTCTTCGAGGGATTCCCACCCAAAAGACTTTCACTGTCTCAGACAACCAAATAGAATGTAAAAAAGAACCAACTTGTTTGTTGCATCTAAAGCATAAATCAGAAGAAATAAACTTATATTTCTTTAATTTCTCAGGAGTTAATTAGAGTTGATGTATAAAATTATAATGAACCAATCTATATCTTACATTCACTAGTTTAGTCAAACTATCTTCACATATAGTCATCCACTTGTCCTGAGAAATAGAAATAGATAATTATTTTTCCCACTTAATCATAGATTTATAAATATCTGGCTTGCACATCTTATGTTGTAATAAAGCATACACCTCAGATACAAATCCCTTCTTACCTCCTTCAATAAGTAAACTTTCAAATCTAGATCATCTAGGCAATCTTAACATGCATCCAAAATTATCTAAGATAAAGCTCAAACCTGATAATAAGTGAACAGGGTATTCGAAAAAAATCCATATTTCTCCTTCATTCTCTGAAATGAAATAAAGTAACCAGCTTCATATGGGTTTTAGCCCAAATTTTACATTCAATACCTATAATTTTATTCTTCGTTATCCATAATTTCATCAAATGCTTCAACACTGGTAAATTATAACTCTGTAGAAGCTGAGAATTCCATTTATTGATAAAATTATCCTTTCTTTGTTCACTAATATGAGACAATTCAATCTTAGCCCAAACCAAAGGTTTATTCACTTCAAACATTCTATTAATAAATTTCAATTGTGCTGATTCATAATAATACTGAAAACGAGGAAGTTGAAGTCCTCCTAAAGCATATTTCTAAGTCAATTTCAAGTCATATTTCCAAGTCAATCCTCCTAAAGCATATTTCTAAGTCAATTTCAAGTCATATTTCCATTAATCCTCCTAAAGCATATTTCTAAGTCAATTTCAAGTCATATTTCCAAGTCAATCCTCCTAAAGCACATTTCTAAGTCAATTTCAAGTCATATTTCCAAGTCAATCCTCCTAAAGCACATTTCTAAGTCAATTTCAAGTCATATTTCCAAGTCAATCCTCCTAAAGCATATTTCTGTCAATTTCAAGTCATATTTCCAAGTCAATCCTCCTAAAGCATATTTCTAAGTCAATTTCAAGTCATATTTCCAAGTCAATCCTCCTAAATCATATTTCCAAGTTAATTTTTTCAGTGACACCCTTGCCATTTTACCTTTCAATAAAAAAAAGACCTCATCAAAGCATTCAAGTCTTTTAAAAAAATTTAGTGATTCTACATGGAATAGACTGAAAAAGGTATTGTATACGGGGATAGATATTAATTTTCACACAATTTACTCGCCTTTTCAAGGTTAAATTAAATTAAGTCATATTTAATTTTAGACAATAGAGGCAAATAATTCAATTCATATAAATGATTATAATTATCATCTATTTTAATTCCTAAATACTTAATTAAATCAGACCACTTAAATTTTGCAATATGCTAGCAAGATGAATAATCTACAGCCACTAAAGGCAATATTTCACTTTTATCCCAATTAACTTTATAACCTGACAATTCACCATACTGTTCCAGTTTCACATGTAGATTTCCCAATGACTGCATGGGTTGCGTTAGATATACCAAAACATCATCTGCAAATAAATTTATTTTATACTCATCTCCATTCACCTTAAATCCCTTAATATTACCATCATGTCTAATCAATTGAGCCAACGGTTCAATAACCAATGCAAATAGAGCTGGCGACAAAGGACATCCCTGTCTAGTCAATCTAGATAATACAAACAAAGAAGATACCTGTCCATTTGTCACCATTCTAGCTGATGGATTTTTATATAAAGCCTTCACCCAGCCAATAAACAAAAAAAAACATTCCACTTTATCAAAGGCCTTCTCAGAATCTAAAGCAACTACCATGGGTTGGCCAGATTGCGACTGACAAACATTAATTAAGGAAATCAATGTTACAATATTATTAGCAGAATACCATTTTTTAATAAAACCAGATTGATCTACAAGAATCAAATCCAGAATAGTGAGTCCCTATCCTTCTTTGGAATAATCATAATCATTGCTCTAGAAAAGGAATCTGGAAAATAACTATTCTCTGTAGCCAGTTTCAAAGGAATTAACAAATCTTAAAATTCTGAATTAAAACCATCCTCTCCTGGGGATTTTCCACCAAGCATTGACTGCAGTGATTCTTTAACCTCCCTAACTGTAAAAAAAAGCTTCTAAATCCTTAATCTCTGCATCCTTTAAAGATGGTAAAATTAAATCAGACAAAAGTTGTCAAATTTGGCATTATCTTCCAATACTTCAGAATTATACAGCTTTTTATAAAATAAACAAAATTCATTGTTAATTTGCTGATGCTTATAAGTAATCATCATATCATGTCTAATAGCATTTATTGTCCTGGAAGCCTGTTCAGTCTTCAATTGCCATGCCAACACTTTATGAGCACATTCACCTAGCTCATAATAATGTTGTTTATTTCTCTGCAATAACTTCTCAAACTTATGTTTATAAATAAGTATACTGTACCTTCAACTTAGTTAAGTTAGCTTTTTTAGTTTCCATAGGATCTCGCTGTACTTCTTTCTCCAAAGTCTCTATCTCCTTCTCCAAGTCATTGACCTCAGCCAAATGTTTTTTTTTAATTCTGGCTGTATAACTAATAATCTGACCTGCTCAAATAAGCTTTCAATGCATCCCACAAAACAAATTTACTATCAACCAAACCCACATCTATTTGCAAAAATAACTGTATATGATTCCTCAAAAACTTAATAAAATCAGGACTTTTCAACAACATATAGTTAAATCTCCATCAATACACATTCTCCACAATCTCAGAACCAGTACAAGTAGTTAAGAGCAAAAAATTATCATACAAAATCCTTCTTTTATATTCAGACATAAAAATTCTTCCTTGCAATTGCAGTGACACTAAAAGAAAAAATCTATTGCAGAATAAGAATCATCCCTAGATGAATAAAAAGAGAAATCCTTCTCAGTCAGGTTCAACTTTCTCCAAATCTCTACCAAGTTCAAATCCTTCATTACCGTCATTAACTGCTTAGCCACCTTTGTTTTAACTACCGATTTTGGAGAGTTATCTAACAATAGATCCAAACAACAATTAAAGTCACCTCCAACCAATACTTTATCATAAGCCTGATTTAAATTCAAAAAAGCATCCACCATAAATCATTTGTCATCTATATTGGGAGCAAAAATGTTAATTAAAGTCCAGGCTTCTGAGAAAATTCTACAATTAACAATCAACAGCCTACCAACACCTTCAAAAACTGAATCCAATGTAAAAGATAACTTTTTATGAATTAAAATAGCAATGGCCATTGCTTTGGAATTAAAAAAAATAAGCTATAACTTGCCCAACCCAATCTTTTTTTAACTTTTGATGTTCTTTTTTAGTTAAATGAGTCTCTTTCAAATTTTTAATATACACTAATATCCTTTCTTTTGATTGGATTATTAAGCCTGTTAACATTAAAAGTATCAAAATTTAAGTTGGCCTTAACAAACTATATACACCCCCCCCCCCACAGTGGCAAAGCACCCTCCATGGCTCATAACAAAGAACTCCTCAAAAAAATGAAAGAACAGAAAGACACTCATTAAAAAACTCCACCCCCCCAAAAAAAAGAAACTACAACAATATAAGTGTAGTAACCCCCTCAATTACATGGGAGTGACAAATACCACAAGATGGCCGATGACATCAAAAGAATTGGCAGTTGCACCACCTCCCCCTGAACAGAACAAAAATCAGAAAATCAGATCATGTGTGATAAGCCACCTCCAAATCACGGTTAACTTGATCATCATCAGTGCCAATATCAATCAACTGTTGAATTTCCATCTCTCGTTTTCCATTCTTTCCTTTCATGACCGGCACAAGTTGTTGAGTAAACTGGTCTTGTCCCTGCTTATTAACAGGCAAAGAATTAGCAAAAGTAAGAGATTCAGGATCATTATCCAAAATTTGAGCCTGATAATCCCCATAAAATCTTTAAACACAGCAGGGTAATGAAAAGCAAACTTATAACCCTTCTTCCACAAATTAAATTAAATTAAATTTAGCCAATTAAATTCCTTACGTTGCTTGGCTTAAATCGGCATTAAAAAAATACTCTAATATTCTTAACAATGAAAAGACCCTGATTATGCCTGGTATTCTGTACTTCAAGTCTCAAAATCATCTCTTGATCCTGTTAACGCAAACACCGAATCAGAATGGATCGTGGCACTTGACCCGGAAGTGGTTTCCTTCTGATCGCTCGATGAGTTCTGTCCAATTCAAAGGCAACTGGGAAAGAAGTTGTTCCCAGAACCTTGGGAATCCACTTTCAAAAACATTGAACTGGATCCAAACCTTCAAAATCTTCCAGAAGACCCACAATCTTAATGTCATTTCTCTGACTCCGATTCACCAAGACATCAATCTTCTTCAACAAATCACTTTTCTGAATCTCCCAACCTGTAAATGAATCTTACATCTGCTCCATTGTTTTCTTTACATTGCTCCACATCATGTTTACAATCTTGAAATGCATCTTCAATCTTTTTAAAGTTATCTTGGACCTTATCTACAGCTTTCAAACACATTTACATCCATTTTAATAGTAGATATTTCACCCCTCATATCAAAATTGGACCTTTCATCTCAGTAAATTGCTCCTTGACCACTGAGAATCCCTGGTTCACCTGTCCAGCCAAATTCACCATTTCTTTGGATATATCAGATAAATCAGGATTAGAATACACTGGATCTGATTTAAGCTTAAATGTTTTTCTCAGTTCAGGCCCACCCTCAGCCAAGCCTTCTGCTTCTTCCAAAAGTTGTTCCTCCTCTTCTTCTAATCCAGCAACGTCTTCCTCTTCTTCCTCCATTGCCATGGAGGTCAGAGCCAACCGACTGCGGATGTAGAACCCCCTCCCCCACTAGCCCAGAGTCGCTGGGCTGAAGGAGGTCAGGTCCCTTTGCAGCCTAGGCCAATTCGAGTGTAGTACACATTCGCAAATTTCGCACATGCGCAGTTGATCTTCTTGCTCTGGAGAGGATCGTTGTTGGTCGCTGGCGCCATCTTGTGTAGCCGTATGCGAGGTCAGCACCGGCGTAGTGTAAACCCTACCCATGGATGATCGCTGTGCCTGGGGCTGTGCGAAAATTTATGCTGGAAGCTCCATTTGTACGGTAAACTGAGTTTCTTCCACAGTTCCAAGCTGTTTAATTGCCATTTTTCTTCAACATGTGAGCCTTAATTTTCTGCATAGCTGCAAGATAGGATTCTTCAACAGTATTACTAACAGTTCTAAAAAAATTTTTTTTTTAAGTTGTAAAATGAATAGTTCTGCCAGGGTGAGGTGTTTTTCCATGCCTTCTTCCTATGCTATCTCGCCACACCCTTCTATACCTGAACTTCTTGTAGAAATCTGGATTACCGGCCTTTAATGGCCTCAATCTCATGCTCAGCAGGTTCTGAATCTTCCGATTCATCCAAGACTTCTGGTTGGGGAACTCCCAGTATTAGCACATGATTACACACTCATCCACATATTCTCGGTCAGTTGCTGAACTCTCAATTGTCCTTTGGATCATCCTCACAGCTGATTTTCCCAATTTCTGGTCACAAGACTTCAAACAAGAAAAGGAGGGATGATCAACACCATGAAATCTTAACTCCAAGACATGATAAATAAATGAAGCTTTTTTTTTCATGATGAATGTCTCATCAAGAAGTTGTTTCCTATTTTTGGAAGAGCAATGGACAATGAATCCATGGACAAATGAAGGCTTACTAGTGATGACTCTGCTTTGTATCTAAAGAAGTAAATATAACATATCCTTGGTAAAGAGTGAATGAAATCGGACACTTTCAAATTTCTCATTATTATTTTGTAATCTTTTCATATCCTCATCCTTCCTCATCACTTTCACCTCCTCCAACTAGACAACTGCCTGAGGTCTAGGGCACATCTTTGTAAATAATGGTCTTCTACTTAGACATTTAGAGAATACATGCTAGACTGTTCACAGAAGAACTCTTCTCATTGTACTATGTATAATGTAGCAAATAAACATAATCTAAACTTTAAACTGCAATTTAAAGTAGTACATAGAGCACAAATATCTAAAGTTAAATTGTCTCATTTCTATTCAGACATAAGTCCTCTATGTGATAAATGTCAAATAGGGGATGCTTCTTTTGTTCATATGTTCTGCATCTGCCCTGACTTAGAAGAATTTTGGAAGATGTTTTTTTTCAAATACTATTGGTAATTCTTGTTAAAATTGGAACCTTGACCTTTTATTACTCTTTTTGGATTACCTCAAGATGTTGATTTATCATTGACTTCTATTAAGAGCCAATTTTTATCTTTTACATCATTGTTAGACAGACATGCAATTTTGATTAAATGGAAAGATAATACTCAACCTACACATGCACAACGGCTAAGAGATATTATGGTCTGTTTAACTCTATAAAAATTAGATGTGCTATCAAGGATTCAAATGTTAAGTTCCAAAAGACATCAGGTCTATTTATGGACTATTATCCTAATCTTAAGGTTGTTCTGGAATTGTGGCGCAATGTTGTCCCTCTCCAAGTTGTTGTCACTTAATTCATACATTTCAACTTTCAACCTTGCTTTGAGGAAGGGGTTTTGAAATTTTACTTTTTAGTTTTATTTCTGATAACTATCAAGTTCTTGAAACCCTCCCCCCCCCCCATTAATGGTAAGATAATGGGTTTATTGTTAATATACAATTAAAAATGAACTGGCATTCTTACTTGCTGCAGCTGGACAAATAGTTTGTAAAAAAAAAACTACAAAAATTGGGGAAAAAGAACCCACAATAGTATATTTCATTGAATTAAAAAAGAGTCAATGAATACAAAAAATATATAATAAATATTCACTGTTATACAAATGTAAAAATAAAGCGACTTACCAATAATGCAGACAGTCCTTTTGTGGTGTTGGAGCAGTCCATGATTAGTGTAACAAGGGAAGGTTCAGAGCCTGACAACTGCTGGGGAAGAAAAAAACTGTTCTTGAACCCTGATACTGGTCCTCGCGCTTCTGATTATAACCAGCGTAATGTTATGCTAATAACAGACTGCTCCAACTTTACAAATAGGACAGACTATCTGTACTATTGGAACACCACATTTTTTCCTGAAATCTTTCTTTACTTTATAAAATATTTTTAATGTTTAACCTATAAATCCTACATACAAAGTCTTTTAATAAAACAAATAACAGGTCATATCATATAAATATGGATAGAAAATGGAAAATCTGATAAATGTGCATATCTATCTCTCTACCTATCTCTCCCTCTCCCCCCTCTTTCTCTATCTATCTATCTATCTATCTATCTATCTATCTATCTATCTATCTATCTATCTATCTATCTATCTATCTATCTATCTATTTATCTATCTATCTATCTATCTACCTATCTATCTTTTGCATTTATTATCTCATTATAATAGAACATAATATGATTGAAGTTGATTTTTTTTTCCCTTTACAAAGTACCTGTTCAGCGGCTGGAAGTAAAATATTTAGTGTATATGAACCTTGCACCATGTGTATGACAATAACTATATCATCATAGCCATAATACTTTGAAAGTGCTTCCTAAAGCCAAGGTATTTTCATTGAATCATTGCCAATTGTAGATTTCAGTCACTCATTTCCCCCACTAGTTCTGAATTGTACTTGTTTGCTGCAAAGAGAATGAAGGAGATGATTATTTGATGTCATTCAACCGCAGCCATATCACTGATAGCAGAAGAAACATCAGAGAAGATAGAACTCCGAGAGGAACGACTTCCTCCGTATCTGTTGCTGCTAAGCCTCTCAACATCTCAACACTTAATTCGTTGCTCTTTTATCTGCGATCTCACAAAGTTCTAACAAGGTATGGGCATCAGCGGTGCACAATTCTTCAAACTGTAGAAACAGAAGTTTATTAATGAGGGGTAAATATAATTTTTCTTTCTCTTGGCATCAATAAACTCAATTTTTCATTTACAGTCAGATACTATCATGTGTCTGTGTTTTTTACTGGAATAGGAGAAGAGAAGCCAGGTGACGATCAGCACTAGAGAGAGCCAAGTTCTTTCTGATCTCCTCATGCTCCGGGAACCTCACACTTCAGCATCACAGCCAGCCATATGTTTTTACTGTGCCATGCTGAGCAATAGGTCCATTTTTCTGTTACCGTTGCAACTCCATTGGCAAACTATTCTTCTTGAGCAGGATTACAGGAGCCAGGTGAAACTCCAATTAACCAGTGCATGCACCGTTATACAGTGGAGCCATCATCATTCCCTTGCCAATTGTGTCTTAAAGAGGACTTCCGTTTTCTTGTAGATATTAAGATTGAACAAAAGAGCCAGTTGTAAATGACCCTGTGCCCATGACATGGGCCAAATGGCTGCTAACCTGTAAAAAATCAGGGCTTACTTGTCAGTTCCAGAAGCTGAGCAAAAAGGTATTGTAAAGGGACGTAGAATATAATGACAACTTGGGAAAATTAATGGACAAAATGTGTGGAGCACCATCAAACAAAATTTGCCAATTGCACACATGAACAACCACCAGAGTTGATGGCCAAATGTTGTTGCACAATACTCCAGCATAAAAAAATAGATTTGAAGGTACATCTTAAAAAAATGAAAAGATGCAGATGCCTGAAGTAAGAGAATCAGTAACCAGAGGACATGGGTATAAGGTGAGGGGGAAGAAATTTAGCAGGAACCTGAGGGATTTTTTTTTACACACACAGAGTAAATGCAATTGGCAAATTTTGTTTGATGGTGCTCCACACATTTTGTCCATTAATTTTCCCAAGTTATAACCATACAACCACTTACAGCATGGAACAGGCCAGTTCGGCCCTACTAGTCCATGCCGTAGCAAATCCCCACCCTCCTAGTCCCACTGACCAGCACCCGGTCCATACCCCTCTAGTCCCCTCCTATCCATATAATGATCCAGTCTTTCCTTACATGTAACCAATGATCCCGCCTCGACCACATCTGCCGGAAGCTCATTCCACATCCCTACCACCCTCTGCGTAAAGAAATTTCCCCTCATGTTCCCCTTATAATTTTCCCCCTTCAATCTTAAACCATGTCCTCTAGTTTGAATCTCCCCCTTTCTTAATTGAAAAAGCCTATCCACATTTACTCTGTCTGTCCCATTTAAAATCTTAAACACCTCTATCAAGTCCCCTCTCAATCTTCTACTCTCCAGAGAAAAAAGCCCCAGTCTGCACAATCTTTCCCTGTAACTCAGACCCTGAAATCCTGTCATTATATTCTACGTATCTTTACAATACCTTTTTACTCAGCTTCTGGAACTGACAAGTAAGCTCTAATTTTTTACAGGTTAGCAGCCATTTGGCCCATGTCATGGGCACAGGGTCATTTACAACTGGCTCTTTTGTTCAATCTTAATATCTACAAGAAAATGGAAGTCCTCTTTAAGACACAATTGGCAAGGGAATGATGATGGTTCCATTGTATAACGGTGCATGCACTGGTTAATTGGAGTTTCACCTGGATCCTGTAATCCTGCTCAAGAAGAATAGTTTGCCAATGGAGTTGCAACGGTAACAGTAAAATGGACCAATTGCTCAGCATGGCACAGTAAAAACATATGGCTGGCTGTGATGCTGAAGTGTGAGGAGCCCCGGAGCATGAGGAGATCAGAAAGAACTTGGCTCTCTCTAGTGCCGATCGTCACCTGGCTTCTCTTCTCCCATTCCAGAGTGTATGGAATGGACTGCTGGAGGATATAGTTGAGGCAAGTACTCTTGTAACTTTTTAAGAAAAATTAATGGATGGGTATGTGGATAGGATAGATTTAGAGGGATATGGAGTGAAATTCTAAAATCTGCTGACACTGTGATTGTCCTAAAAATACAGAACTACAGGAACTCAGCAGGTCCTGCAGTGTCAATTGGAGGTAAAGATATTGTTACGAGCCCAGAGGACCCCAAACCCCAGCAGGAATAGATGATCACTAAGATCAATGGTTACTTAAACAAAAGTTGCTTTTAATTATCTTTAAACATGAAAACAGAATTACAGTTTAACATAACGAACCCAACTTCTAATTCTAAGCGCACGTGTGCGTAATGTGTCTGTAAATTCAGAAAGGTTATTTGGTTCATAGTCCAATGTCACTTCTTGCTCGTCCAAGTTCACTGGTTGCAGGCAATTCTTATACTGTGAACAGAATTTAACATTTATAAAGTTCACCAGGCTTTGCTGCTTGAAAGGTAAATGGTTACCACTCAGGAAGGTTCTTGTCAGTTTTCAGAGAGAGACCTGTTGTATGATGTCATCCACAACTGATTCCTTTTTAATCAGCTACTTCAGTGTCTTGTTGATAAAACTTGCCCCATCAGGGTTCTCCAGATGATAACCTCTTTCTTTTAGGTCACCACAGAGTTCCTTTTTGTTTCACTTTTTCCAAGTGAAACACTAGACAGCCAGACCTCTCCTCTTGCATGAACCATAAAGGCTTTCACCAGGCCATCTTCCAAAATGGGGCTTTCCATAAGCTTGCCAGCTTGTCCTGTTCCAGTCCCAGCTGCTTCTGTTGGCTGTAACCCTTCAAAAAACATACCGAGCGTTGTTGATCAATTGTGTGTGTTCAGGGCCCAGAGGACCCCAAAACCCAGCAGCAATAGAAATTCACCAAGACAAAAGGTTACTTAAACAAAAGTTACTTTTAATTTTCTTTAAACATGAAGATAGGATCAAACTTTAACTTATTTCTATTAACTTAATTCTAATTCTTATCACACATGTATGTAATATGTATAAGTTCAGAAAAGTTCTTTGATTCACAGTCCAATCTCACTTCCCACTCCTCCAAGTTCACCAATATCATGCAATTCTTATACTATGCACAGAATTTAACATTTATGAATTTCCACCAAGCTCTGGTGCTTAAAGGTAATTGGTAACTGCTCAGGAAGGTTCTTGTTGATTTCACAGAGAGATTCGTTGCTCATTGGACACACACAAATGGATTTACTCTGATCAGCCACTTCAGTGTCTCTTGCCGAAGAAACTTGCCCCATTAGCATTTTCTACAGAGTTCTTTTTGTTTCCCCTATTTCAGGTGAAATGCTCCAGCCAGCCATTTGCTCTTGTATGAACCACAAGGGTTATCAACAGGCTGAACTCAGAACTCACAACCCATCTTCAAGATGGGGTTTCACAAGCTGCCAGCTTGCCATGACTGCAGAAACCAATTCTCTCTCTATCTCTTAGAGAAAGCCTGTATTACTTCCTCTCTCTCTCTCTCTCTCTCTCTCTCTCTCTCTCTCTCTCTCTCTCTCTCTCTCTCTCTCTCTCTCTCTCTGAGAGAAAGCCTGTTGGACTCTCTCTGCTTGCAAAGCCACATGGCCCTCTTAGAACAATAAATTATCTTCCAGACAGCAGTGGTTCCAGCAAGATCTTTCATCTGTTGCCTTTTGTAAACAACAATCCATCAGTAAAGTCTCTTGAGCACTCGCCAAAGCTCTTGCAAAGTCTGTGGAGCCGATATGTCTAGCATTAGCAGAGCTCCAATATTTTAAATGAGATCTGTTTTAAAATGATTGTATGTGACCTATTCTAACAAACCTTTCCCAATTTATCTCCCAAAAACATTACTATTTTCTGTCACAATATATAAACAACTTTTCAGACCTGACCCTTCCTTCAAGGTATGAATAAAAAAGAGGAAGGCACCAGAAATAAAAGAAATGGCAGGAGGAGGATTACAGACCAACAGATGAAAGGTGTTCATTGGATATATATATATATATATATATATATATAGGAGCACAGGAGAGAGAAAAGGTGAGAATTGATTTGGGAAATGGGGAGGCTTTGGCTCTGTGAATGCAGACCTAGAGGAGAGGAAACATTGTGATGGATGGGGAACGGGAGGGGCTTAAGAAACCAGAGGAGTTGATGTTAATGTCATCCAGTTGGAGGGTGCCCAAATGAAAGGTGCAGTATTTTTCCTTCAATTTGCGGGTGGTCTCTGTTGGCAATGCCCAAGTCCATGGATAGACACGTCGGCAAGGGAATGGGGTGGAGAATTGAAATGGGAGATCCTTGCTATTGTGGTGGGCAGAGCCAAAGTGCTCAATGAAGCAGTCGCCTAGTCTACATCCAGTCTCCCCGATGCAGAGGAGACCACAACAGGAGCGTCAGATGCAGTAGATGGCTCCTGCAGATTCACCACTCTGTGGTGACCTAAAAGAAAGAGGTAATCATCTGGAGAACCCTGAAGGGGCAAGTTTTATCAACAAGATACTGAAGTGTTTTGGGCCATGAATGGCAGTGACGTAGGAGGAGTGTTCACAAGTGGAGCACCTCCTGCAACCACAGATGTAGGTGGCAAGGGGGTGATTGGTGGGAAGGAAGGAGTGGACACTTCCCTGAGGAAGGCGGCAAGGGGAAGAGAAGGGATGATAGGGTCACGTAATAGGTAGTGTCAATGATGAAATGAAGGAGGATGAGATATTGGATATAGAGGATAGTAGGGTGGTAGATGAGGAGAAGGGGTATCCTGTCCTTGTTCAATGTAGGGATAGAGGAGGCCAGGCCAGATGTGCAGGTAATGGAGGATATGTAGGTAAGTGCCAAGTTGATGGTAGAAGAGAGGAAACCATGTTTTTTTTTTAAAAAGGAGGTCATCTCAGATGATTTGGCATGGGAGCAGATATGATGGAGATGGAGGAATATGGGACAAGCATAGGCATGTCGGAATCATTTATTTTATATTTAGACGTACCCCACAGTAACAGGACATTTTGGCCCATGAGTTCGTGTTGCCCAATTTACACTCAATTAACCTACATCCTGGTACATTTTGAATGGTGGGAGGAAACCGAGGTTTCCTTATATCTGCATGGAAACCCCATGCAGATATAAGAAGAATGTACAAACTCCTTTCAGATAGCTCGGGATTCGAAATCCTGTCCTGATCGCTGGTTCAGTAAAGGAGTTGTGCTAACTGCATGACATGGAACATTTTAGACAACATGGGCAAGTTGGGCTAAAGACCAGTTTTCTTCCTGTATGACTCGATGAATCTATGACTCTATCTAAGAAGACAGTCTACTGTCAAGATAAAATTATGTCCAGGTGTGTTCTGGAGCATCAATAACATTGATGAGATCTGCAGAAAAAAAAATGATGTCAAGCTTTGGTATTTTCTTGATATATATATCAGACAATCTTAATAAACCTCATCTCTGATATGAAATAAATCAATACTTGCAGAGTTTACATCATCAAGCATCCACATACTTACAGCTGGTGCAGAAGGTGACATTTATTTTTAGAGAACTGCTAATATAAAAGGAAGGAAGTTTTTCTTCAGGCTCACAGGATATTGCTTAGACTCCTTCTGCATTCTTGTTTTAAGGTGCAATGATTCAAGAAAGAAAGATTCATCTTGAGGAGGAACACACTGCAAATCCACCAAAATGATTCCTGGGCTTAGAGTGGAAATAAAGATAGAACATTACAGCACAGAAAACAGGCCCTCTGTGCCAGACTTTGACCCACGAGATATGTTATATTTGTCTTGAACTGAGAAGATTCAGGGTGATGTTAATCTGGCATTTAAATTATAAAAGATGGAATTTCCTCTGATGGTTGAATCCAGAATGATTTTAAATGTGAGATGCTGGGACATTCAGCAGTGAAATTGGGATGGACTTTGGGGAGCTCTGGATCGTGATTGTGTCTCCTCAGGAAGACCCAAAAGATGGAACCAAGTTTAAGGACTGCAGATTTTCTTTTTTCAGGCAGTAAAGTGAAGAGGTTGAGATTAAATTTTGGCCATGAAGTTTGTGGTGCAGATCCATCATGATCTAACTGACTGAGAGAATATGTTTAGAAAGCCAAAGAGGATCCTTCTGTTCCTCTTCCCTTGTTTGTTGGTGATGACAGGCATAAGAAAATCTAACTTTGGCTTCCAGCCTGATAACACAACCTGAATGCTGTCTAAAATCTTGGTTTATGTGGCTGAGTGTGGATGTAATTTCTTGAGCGACTGCTGAGGGGGATATTAAAAAAAAACTGAAGAAATAAGCAACTGATATAATTGGTGCAGCCTCTTTCACATTGATGGAGAAATATGGATTAGGTATCCGTTTTGCCGAACACCTACACTCGAGCTTCCTGCAGCCAATCATTTAAACTCCCCCAATCATTTAAACTCTACACATTTATGTCTGTGGTCAAAGAAGCAAAGCATATACTTGAGGAATATTATATTCCTTTTAGAAAGCCTTAAATCTAATGGAACGAACATCAATTTTTCTAATTTCAGGTAAGACTCACACCTGAATTATTCCTCTGTTTCCACCTCTTCTTTAACAATTCTGTGGTAATTATTTTTTACAGCCTCTCTCTAACTTTTGTTTCCCCCCCAACCCCCACCTTCCCATGTACACTTTCCCTCAACCTATCTCTCTAGCCCCTTTCACACTTGCAAGTGATCCCAGGAATCAAACACCAATCGGCCTTTAAAGTATCTAGTGTGAAAGCAAAATCAGCTCAATGCTGGCGTCAGATGACATCATCTCATGCTGGGGATTGACGGCTTCGAACTCTAGTACAATCTCCAGCATCTGCAGATGCCAGCATTGAGATCAGACAAGTGTGAAAGGGCTAATTGGATTGTGGGATTGAAATTACCCAATATTTTGCATGAGTGCAGGAAGAAAAGATTAAAATTAAGGTATAAACTTTGCCATGGGAAAGTCACAGTGAGCGAGAGAGAGATAGGAAATAAATGGCAATAAACAGCAATAATTAGCAATAGTGGACAATTTTTAAACAGCGTGGGAAAATTTGTAGCTCTATAGCGCACAATTTATAAAGACCATGGAAAAGAAAAGCAATGGCGGACCTGACTTCCCATAATGCTGTGTGGCAGAGAAACCCCTCTATGAATGCTCCATGTATGCAGCTTGGTATACAGCCCTTTCTCTGCTGCATGGAATTCTGGGAGGGCAGGTCTGCCATCGCTTTTTCCCATGGTATTTATAAATTGTACGCAATAATGTTACCATTGCTCCCATGCTATATAAATTGTGTGCTAATGTGCTACCAACTTTCCCACCCTGTTTAAAAATTGTCCGCTATTACTATTTATTGCTTGCATTTTCCCACATTCCCTTAGAAAGGTTTTTTTAGGACAGCAGAACAAGAACAGGAGCTGAAGGGCTCATTGTGCTGTACATAAAGCTTAATTATAATTATGTATGATTAATTTTGTTCAAATATAAAGATCATAATACATTGATCAGGATTTAGGGCAGGCCCACCATCGCTCAATGTGTCATGACATCACCGGTAGAAGGTAGAACAGTCCTAACCCCGGGGATGGCTCCTTGCAAGAGTAGAAGCATTCAGTGTCCCAGTTAGGAGTGGTCAAGTGTGAAAAGCCAAACCCCCATTCCTATCCCAGGACACTGAACAGCCAATGTAGTGGGATGCAAGTGTCAAATGGACTCAAAACTATTTTCTACCCATGGATGCTGTTTGAACTGCTGAGTTCCCCCAGCAATTCTTTATTTGCTCAAGATTTCAGTATCTGCAAGCTTTGAATTTCTCTAAAGGAGTAAGCTGTTGAAAATATTAAAAGAATGTCACTCTCCCATTATTTCATAGCCCCAGTCTGCTTAACTGCCATGAAGTTAACTTCAGAATTTTTTTCCATCCACAACCTTTCTCCACTCTTGTACCTTTTCTAATGTGTACCCTTTTACAGTTTTCACAGCCTTTATGTCTAATTAATAGGCTTCTACCCATCTTTGTTCTGTCCACTTCCTCCCACTTCCAGAGTGACTGAAACCAAACATTCTTAAATCTTGTCCCTGCTTTTCTTGGTCTTTCTGCTCCCCTGTCTTAATTACAGTTAAATTCCGAAAATCCAGACTGCTCAGGGATTGAGTTGGTCCGGATTTCTGAATTTTCTGGATTTTCGAGCAGCACCTTTGAAATTCAAATTGAAGGAGAATAGAGAACCTAGGAACAGGTGAATTTTTGTAGTTTATTAACGAAATCCATGGCTTGGCTTCGTGAATGAAGAATTAGGAAGGGGACTGTCAACGTTTGCTGAAAGCTTGCCGTGCCTGACGAGGCCAATGTGGGACAGCCATGCCCGGCTGTAGCGGCTGCGAGGGAAACTCTGTTCTGGGTTTGGTGCTGCTGTTCTTCCTTCATCTCCTTTTGTCCTCAAGACCATCCCTGCATGTGTTGTCAAAGGAGGAGGCAGGCTGGGGAATGGTGTGTGCCAGGCAGCATTGTCAGAGGCTAGAACAGACCATTGTTGATAGTCAATGTACAGGCACAAGGGGATTTCTTTAGACAGTTACTTTAACTCTTTTTTGGAGCCAGTGGAGAGTTCGCCATACAGCACAATCTTGGGCAGGGGTTGATTCTCCATCCTAGAGACATGTCCTACCCAACATAGCTGAATCTTCAACAGCATGGTCTTGATGCTGGTAACCTCCACCTGTTCAAAGACTTCAATGTTCCTGCTGAAGTCACTCCAGTGGATGTTGAGGACGGTGCGGAGGCAGCACTGGTGGAAATGCTCAAGGAGTTGTTAGTGACCCACGACTCAGAGCCGTACAGGAGGGTGGTCAGTACAACGGCTCTGTACACACTGATCTTTGTGCCTTTCCTCAGATGCTTGTTGTTCCAGACTCTTTTGTACAGCCTGCCGAATGCGCGGTTTGCCTTTGCCAGTCTGTTGTCAACCTCTTTATCGATCTTGGCATCTGACAAGATGGTGCACCCCAGCTAGCTGAACTGGTGGACTGTCTTCAACTTAGTCTTGCCAATGGTAATGCGGAGAGGGTGGTAGTCTTCCTGAGGTGTGGGCTGATGGAGAATTTCACTTCCTGTCTGAAGATTCAGCAACCTTCACAAAGCAGGATGTTATTCGCTGTATAGACATCAAGGGCAGCACCGTAGATGAAGAGTAGCTCTCGAATGAGTTTGCTCCAATGTCTTGGTGTGGATAATAAAATATTAATAAGATATTTTACATCTAAAATACAAAGTACAAAAAATGTATATTTATTGGTTAATTTCTGTGGTTCCTGTGCATGTGACGCTTACACTTGCACATACGCACACAAAATAGTGCTAAATTTTAAAAGTTTAAGAATTTTTGAGAAGTGCAGATTCTCGGCCGGCCCAGATTTCTGGCATCCAGATTTTTGCACTTTAATTGTCAAACAATACCTTTCTTCAATTTCATTTTTACTTTTATTTTCTTCTCTTTCTCCTGCTGTTCAATTTCCTGTCTTTGAATGTCTTCCAGCTTGCAAAGCGTGACTGACCGTAAATGCCAGCCAGCATGGTTAAGCCGCACCTAAAGGCCATTTTTCTGCTGCAAGTTCCATGCCATTCTAGGTAATTGTGAAATAAAAAAAAAACACAATAGTCATGGACATTTCTGGCAAGCATTCTGAGTGAGACTCGATAGTTTATACTGACAAGATCAATACTAAATAATGCAAAGTAAGTTAAGGGCCTTTGCATTACATTGATAAATATCCTGCTAGGAAAAGAAGATTGCAAGATGAGGAAGAAAAAATGTTGCGACTACTAAAATGAAATGAACTCAGTGGTGGAGCAAAGATTTGCCGGCAGAAGAAGTGAAAGATTCAACATGATGAATAATGAGATTATATAAACTAAGACACGGACATTGCAAGGCAGATGATCAAAGGCTTGAGGAACATTCCACGAGGACAGATTGTGCATGGGAGAGGGAGTGCGTCATCATGAGTCAGGAATATCTTAGGGCGGTCAAGTCAGTAACACAAAATCAGTAGGTACCACATCAGTCGTTAGTCCCAGTGAAATAATCTCAATATTCAGTAAAATGTTTCATCTCTTAACTAAAACTGAATAATTTTATTAAATATTTAAGTGCAGAATGTGGCAGCAAAAATTAACTCTCCAAATGTCTTTGATTTTAAGAACATAGAGCATAGAAATCTGTAGCACAGTGGAGGCTATTTGGCCCACAGTGTTGTGCTAACCTAATAACCTACTATAGCAAGCACCTAGAATTTCCCTTTTGCTAAAACCTCAGTTCCATGTACCTATCTAATCGTATTGTAAAAGATCCTATTGTACCTGCCTCCACCACCATTGCTGGCAGCGCGTTCCATGTATCCACCACTCTTTGTGTGGAAAAACATACCTCTTACTACCCCCTCTACTTACTCCCATGCATCTTAAAAATATGCACACTTATGTTAGCTATTTTGACCCGGGAAAAAGCCTCTGGGCATCCACACAATGAATGCCTTTCATCATCTATCAGGTCAGCTCTCATCCTCTGTTATTCCAAGGAGAAAATACCAAGTTCACTCAACCTATCCTGGTCAGGCATACTCTCAAATTAAGACAGTATCCTTTCAAATCTCCTCTGCATCCTCTCTGTAGCCTCCACATCCTTCCTGTAGTGAGGTGACAAAATTGAAAGCAATATTCTAAAAGGGGTCTGAACAAGGTCTTATATAGCTGTAACATTATCTCACTGCTCTTGAACTCAATCCCAAGATTAATGAAGGCCAATATACCTTATGCCTTCTTAACAACACTATCAACCAGTACAGCAGTTGGAGTGGCCTATGGCCAAGGACCCCAAGATCTCTCAGTTTGTTCACACTGCTGAGAGTCCTCCCATTAAAATTGTATTCTGTTTTTGAATTTGACCAACCAAAATGAACCCCTTTACACTTTTATGGGTTAAACTCCAATTGCCACTTCTCAGCCTAGTTCTGCATCCTGTCAATGCCCCAGTGCAATCCTCCAGGCTATTCACCACACCTTTGTGTCATCTGCAAACTTACAAACTCACCCTTCCATTTGCTCATCCAGGTCATTCATAAAAATAGAGAGCAGGGGTCTCAGAACAGAACCCCATGGAACACCACTAGTCACCTACCTCCATGAAGAATACAAATCATCTACAACCACTTTCTGCCTTCTGAGGGCAAGTCAATTCTGTATCCACAAAGCAAGCCCTCCTTGGATTTACTGCCTCCTTTCTTTCTAAATGAGCCTTCCACCCCCCATATTTAAAATGCTTTTAAACTACAGCAATAATACAAAACTATACAAATTAAACACAAAACTACATCCAAACATACTAGTTACATTGTTGGGAATGCATATAAGCAGTAATCAATATCACCCCTTTGTTACATACACAGTTATTGCAGAGATACAATAAATTACACATTTTTTACATTTTAAATTAAAATCCTGTTGTAACTCTTTACAGGCAATTCGATCCCCTCGGGGTCCCATTGTTCCAGGAACTCACCCTCCCTCCCCTTCTGAATGAGCCTTCCTTGGGGAACTTTATCAAATGCCTTAATGATAGTCACATACACTACATCCACCATTTTACTTTCATCATTTTGCTTTGTTACCTCCTCAAATAATTTAATCATGCTTGTAGGACATGACTTTTCCCAGACAAAGCTTTGTTGACTGTCCTTAATCAGATTATGTCTATCTAGATGCTAGCAAATACTGTCTCTCAGGATCTTCACCAACAGCTTCCACATCACTAAAGTAAGACTCACTGGTCAATAATGTCCTGGTTTATCTCTACTCCCTTTCTTGAACGGGGGACAACATTTGCAGCCGTCCAATCCTCCAGAAATTCTCCTGTCCATGGCAATGTGAAGACCATCGCCAGTGGCTCAGCAGTCTCCTCCTTTACTTTCCAAAATCGCTTTGTGTGACTCTCATCTGGACCTAGGCACTTATCTAACTTCATGCTTTTCAAAAGCTCCAACGCATCTTCTTTCTTCATGTCAATATCCTCAAGCAATTCAGACATCCTCAGAATTGCCAAAGTACATTTCTCTGGTGAATACTGAAACAACGTGTTCATTAAGGAGCTTTGCTATTTCCTCCAATTCCATACACACATTTCCATGATCATCTCTGACGGGTCTCATCCTCACTCAACTTGTCCTCCTGTTCTACACATTCTTGAAGAATGCTTTGGGATTTACCTTCATTCTGCCCATCTCATGGCCCCTTCTAGTTCTCATTACTCATTCCTTAAGCTCTTTCCTGGCACTCTCATAATTCTATAGAGCTTTACCAGTTCCTATCTTAAACAAATTGTAAGCTTTTATTTTCTTCTTAACTAGATTTTCTGCCTTCCTTGGACACCATGGTTCTTTCACCTTTCTATCCTTACCCTGCTTCAATGGTATATATGTGTAGAGCTCCATGCAAATATTCTCTGAACATTTGCTCCATTTCTGCCCTACATTTCCCTGAGTACATCTGCTCTAAATTTATCCTCCCAAGCTCCTGCCTAATGTCATCATATTTCCCTTACACGTTAATGCTTTCCCAACGTCTCTATTCCTGTCCTTCTCTAGCACTATGGTAAAAAGAGAATTGTGCCCACTTTCTCAGAAATAATTGCCCACTGAGGGATCTGACACCTGACCTGGATCATTTCCAAGTAATGAGACAAGTCTAGCCTGTCAAGTTGGCTATATCCATGTTGTGTCAGGAAACCTTCCTGAACATGCCTAACAAATGCCAATTCATCCACTGGTGTGAATCAATTTTAGAAAAATTAAAATCACCCATCGCTACAACATACTTATTTTTGTACTTTTCTGGAATTTACTTCCCTCTGTTCCTTAATGTCTCTGTTATTATGTAGTGAGGGGTGGGGGGTAGTTGTGAGTCTATAATATGCACACAGATGTTCCTGACCTCCCCCACATTGACTCAGTGGACAACCCCTCATCCACTTCCCCTTTTCTGCACCTGTGTTACTATCGCTGATGAGTAATACCACTCCTCCACCTTTTTTACCTCCCTCCCTGTCCTTTTTGAAATGCCTGAAGTCCAGCATGTTGAACAGCCATTCCTGCCCCCAAGACAGCCAAGTCTCTGCATGGCCACAATGTAATTTCATGTATTGACCCAGGCTCTGAGTTGATCTCCTCTATTCCTAATACTCCTTTCATTAAATACATTAATTTCATTAATTTCATACATGGATCCACTCTCTGTTCTTTCTCATAATTTCAGTCCACATAGCATCTTTTTTTTCACTAACTTTTCCATCATCTGACCTAACACTCTGGTTGTCAGCCCCCTGTCTAGCTTGTTAGATGTCATATTTACCTTAACTATAGATATAGAGATGTTAAATTTTAAATTTTCACATACAACACAATAATGGTCCATGAGTCCATGCTGCCCAATTTACACCCAATTAACCTACAACCCCTGGTATGTTTTGAATGGAGGGTGGAAACCAGAGCCCCCAGAGAAAACCCACACAGTCTCGAGGAGAACGTGCAAATTCCTTACAGACAGCGCAGGATTTGAATCCTGGTCCCAATCGCTGGTGCTGAAAAGACATTGCACTAACCGCCACGTTACCACGGTGCCACCCAAAATGTCTTTTTTAAAATCTCTAACTTCAGCAATGAGAGTGAACCGTGATCCGATTCATAGAACATCGAACATTATAGGGCAGTACAGGCCCCTTCGGCCTACGATTTTGTGCTCACCTGTATAGGCTTACTTAACAAATTAAACCTTCCTTACCTCACACCCATAACCCTCTATTTTTCTTGTATCCCTATGCTTGTCCAGGAGTCTTTTAAATGTCCCTATTGAACCAGTCTCCACCATCACCCCGGCAATGTATTTCTCTGTGCGGTGATACTGTTATGGCATTATTACCATATCTCTGTGTATGGCTGGCCTGCCTCCTCCCTGTAACTCCTCCCCCAAAATTCCCCAATAAAGGTAATTAACCCCAAATCCCTCCCTCAGTACGAATCCTGGAATCAGGCCAGCCACAGGAGCATGTGTTTAGTCTTATGGTAATAAAAGCCTGTCATAAACTAACTGCAGTCTTGGGGGAAGTCATGTGATGGAGTAGTGATCATAAGAAAATACCAGCCCTCTCCAGAAAAGTTAAAAAAAAGTAAAGAAAAAGCAAAGCCACAAACACAGAAACCATAACAAATTAAAAATAAAAGTGTGGATAAAATGGCAGCAAAGAAAGAAAAACCAAAAACAACGGGAAGAAAAGAAAAAGGAAAGATGTCAGAAGAGAAATGTGAAGGCCTTACCTGTACAAGGAGGCCCGCCGTGGAGAGAGAAGCCCGCTCCCCGAGGTCAGTGGAAACCCCGAACTCAGGACTACAAAAATGGCTCACGGAGCCAAACAAAAATGCGCAACAATCCATGCGCGAATCCTCACGCATGCGCGATGCACAAGACAAAAACAACACCGACGGGAGGGGGGACCAGCTGAGGAGTAAATCTCCACAGCAGAAAAAGACAAGTATAACACGACAGCAAGACTCACAACAGGAAAACATAGAAAATAACGGGAACAAGAAGGAAGAGAATAAAAAAAGGAAATCAGAGAAACAACAGATGACCAACCCAGAGGAAGAAGACCAACACCAAGACACTTTTAATAAAAATAAGACCAAAAATACCCAACAAAATAAAACAAACAACCCAACAAGAAAATCAGAAGAGACAGAGGTAAAGGAGACAGATCCTGGAGTGGACTCAGAAGAAGAGGAGGGAGAACACAGAGAAATGGAAGATGAAGGGAAGGGACAATACATGGATTAAAAAAAAATTCAAGAATATATGGAAACATTAAAAGAATGGCTGACACAAGAATTCAGTGAAATAAAAAAAAAGAAGAAAAAGTACAGAAGAAAAAGTGAATAGATTAGAGATGATCATGACAGAAATAGGAAAAAGAGTAGACAAGGTGGAAGAATAAGAAACAGCCATAGAAATGGAGGTCAATGACTTAAAAAAGAAATTGGAAGAATCTGATAAAAAAGTTAAAGAAACACAGGAGCTGTTAGCTCAAAAGATAGATATAATGGAAAACTATAATAGAAGAAACAATATAAAGATAGTGGGCCTTAAGGAAGATGAAGAAGGCAAAAATATGAAAGAATTTATAAAAGAATGGATCCCCAGGGTCCTAGGAAGGCCAGAATTACAGGAAGGAATGGAAATAGAAAGGTCACACAGAACATTAGCCACCAAACCACAACCGCAACAAAAACCAATATCCATTCTAGTAAAATTCCTAAGTTATACGACAAGAGAAAATATATTGGAGAAAGCAATGAAAAAAATAAGAGAAGACAAAAAACCACTGGAATACAAAGGTCAATTTTTTTTTTCTATCCAAATATAAGTTTTGAACCCCTGAAGAAGAGGAAGGAGTTTAATACAGCAAAAATGACCCTATGGAAAAAAGGTTATAAATTTATGTTAAAATATCCAGCGGTGCTTAAAATAGTTATCCCGGGGCAGCAAAGCAAATTGTTCTCAGATCCGGAAAAAGCACGAAAATTTGCAGAACACCTACAAAACAGACAGAGAGATGAAGAGATATAACAAGAACAAAAATGACAACAAACTATATATGAAGAAGAAGAATAAAGTATAAGTAAGAACTAAGAAGAGAAAGAAAGGGAAGAAAGGAAGTAAGGAGGGAATTAAGAGAGTGAGCTTTGTTATATATGAAGATTAAAATCTTTTCTGGGGAGGCTGGGTGGGGAAGAATAACAGTCACTGCAAAATCATTTGACGCTTGCGAGCGGGTTCGCAACTCCAAATGAAGATGGGAGATGTGGTTGCCCGACAAGGGACAAAGGGCAACTCAGAGAGGGGAGGGAGTATTGGGGTTAAAGGAATGTTTTAGAAATGTTGTCTTACAATGTGTTCAAAAAAAGAAAACAGAAATGGATAAGAAGTGAAGGTGGTGATGAGGAAATGGAAAGGAAAGATAAACAAAGTATGAAATGGCCATGTTGAACTATATGACTTTAAATATTAACGGAATACATAACCAAATCAAAAGGAAAAAGCTGTTAAATTTACTGAATAAAGAAAAAAATGATATAGCGTTCACATTTAACTGAAGTGGAACACAAGAAATTAAAGAGAGATTGGATGGGACATGTAACAGCAGCATCATATAATTCAAAAGCTAGAGGAGTAGCTATATTAATCAATAAAAATGTACCAATCAAAATAGAAGAGGAAATAATAGATCCAGCAGGGAGGTATGTAATGATAAAATGTCAGATATATTCAGAATTTTTGAATTTACTCAATGTATATGCACCTAATGAAGAAGATCAAAAATTTATGCAAAATATCTTTTTGAAGATCACAGATACGCAAGGGAATATACTAATAGGAGGGGATTTCAACCTTAATTTGGACTCAAACATGGATAAAACTGGAAAAAAGACTAACAGAAATAACAAAGTAATCAAATTTATAATTAAATCGATGCAGGAAATGCAACTTTTGGATATATGGAGGAAACAACACCCAAAGGAAAAGGAATATTCATATTATTCGAGTAAACATAAAACATACTCAAGGATAGACCTATTCCTGTTATCAGCCCACATTCAAGGAAGAGTTAAGAAAATGGAATATAAAGCTAGATTGTTATCAGATCACTCACCCCTGTTATTGGCAATAGAGCTAGAGGACATCCCACCAAGAATGTATAGATGGAGATTAAACTCCATGCTACTTAAAAGACAGGATTTTAGAGAATTCATTAAACAACAAATTAAAATGTATTTTCAAATAAATACGGAATTAGTGAAAAATAAATTTATACTATGGGACGTAATGAAAGCGTTCATCAGAGGACAGATAATAAGTTATGTAACTAAGTTGAAGAAGGACTACAATCGAGAAATAGAACAGTTGGAAAGGGAAATAACAAATACAGAAAAAGAATTAGCAATAAAGGAAGATACAACTAATAGAAGAGAATTGACAGACAAGAAAATAAAATATGAAACACTACAAACATATAAGGTAGAGAAGAACATAATGAGGACAAAACAGAAATATTATGAGCTAGGAGAAAAAACACACAACATGCTAGCGTGGCAGCTTAAGACAGAACAAACTAAAACAACAGTATTGGCATCAAGGAAAAAGGACAAACAAATTACATATAACCCAACGGAGATCAACAAAAACTTCAGGGAATTCTACGAACAATTATATAAAACTGAAAACGAAGGGAAAGAAGACAAAATAGATGAATTTCTAGCTAAAATTGAACTACCGAAATTACAAACAGAGGAGCAAAATAAATTAATAAAACCATTTGAAATAGAAGAAATACTGGAGATATTAAAAAAACTACCGAACAATAAAACACTGGGAGAGGATGGACTCCCAATAGAATTCTATAAAACATTTAAAGACTTATTAATTCCTCCTGTCCTGGAAGTAACGAACCAGATTGAAAAAACACATAACATACCAGATTCATGCAAAACAGCAATAATTACAGTAATACCAAAGACGGGGAAAGATCCACTAACACCAACATTGTATAGACCAATATCTCTATTCAACACAGATTATAAGATAATAGCTAAACTATTAGCAAACAGATTGGCCGACTGTGTACCAAAAATAGTAAAACTAGACCAAACTGGATTTATTAAAAAAAGACGAACAATGGACATCATCTGTAAATTCATTAACTTAATCCATGCAATACAAGGAAACGAAACTCCAACAGTAGCGGTTGCTTTAGACACAGAGAAAGCCTTTGACAGAGTAGAATGGAATTATTTATTCAAAGTACTACAAAAATTCAATCTACCAGGGAAATATATTAATTGGATTAAAGCATTATATAAGGGACCATTGGCGAAAGTGACAGTAAATGGATATATATCAAACCAATTTAAATTAAGGAGGTCAACTAGGCAGGGATGTCCACTATCTCCCTCACTGTTCACGTTAGCTATAGAACCACTAGCAGAACTGATAAGAACAGAAAATAAAATACGACGGATAAAAATAAAAGAGAAGGAATATAAAATCAGTCTATTTGCAGATGACGTTATAATATACTTAACAGAACAAGAAATATCAATAAAAGGATTAAATAAGAAATTGAAGGAATATGGAGAAGTATCGGGGTACAAGATCAATGCAAATAAAAGTGAAGCAATGCCAATGAATAATGCATATTTCACAAAGTTTAAGAAAGAATCACCATTTAGATGACAAACACAAGCAATTCGGTACCTAGGTATACAACTAAATAATAATCTCGGCCATCTATATAAACTAAATTATCAGCCATTAATGAAAAAATTACAAGACGACTTAGAGCACTGGAAAGACTTACCACTAACACTAATAGGAAGGATAAACTGTATTAAAATGAACATCTTCCCAAGGATACAATACCTATTTCAATCATTACCAATTCACCTAACAGAGAAATTCTTCAAGGAGCTAAAGAAAATAATAAGGAAATTCTTATGGAAAGGGGGGAAACCGAGGATAGCACTAGATAAATTAACAGAATGGTACAAACAAGGAGACTTACAAGTACCAAACTTTAAGTATTATTACAGAGCAGCACAATTAAGATACCTATCAGATTTTTATCAAACAAGGGAAAAACCAGATTGAACCAGATTAGAGCTAGATAAAATAGGGGAGAAGATATAAGTGGGATGAAAAAATTGGTGCAACGTAGGAATTCACCAGTATTGCACCATCTGCTCAACATTTGAAAGAAGATTCACGTAGAAAGGAATAAAATAAATGATCAACTACTAAAATTAATATTGACACAAAATCAACTAATCCCTTTCACAATAAATAACCTTTCCTTCAGAGAATGGGAGAGAAAAGGGATCAAAAGAATAGAAAATTGTTTTTCGGGAAATAAATTATTATCTTTTAAACAAATGAAAGACAAATATAAAATAACTCTCAATACAAGGTTTGCATACAACCAACTGAAAACCTAGTTGAAGGACAAATTGGGAAACAGTCTGAGGTTACCAGAAGGAAGCAATTTTGAATATGTGATTACAGACACAATGATAATTAAAAAATTTATAACAAACATGTATATCAAACTGCAAGAAAAGGAGAAGGAGGAAACAAACTGTAAATGTAAACAAAAATGGGAACAAGATCTAAACATAAAGATAAAGAATGAAACATGGGGAAAGCTATGCTCCAGAACCATGAGAATACAATAAAGATGAGGTTATGCATGATACAATATAATTGGTTACACAGGCTATACATCACACCCCAAAAGTTAAATAAATGGAACTCAACTGTATAAAACAGATGTTTTCGCTGTAAAAAGGAAATGGGAACAACAATACATGCAATCTGGACATGTGAGAAAGTGGAAAGATTTTGGGAAGATCTAAACCAGATATTAAATAAAATCACAAAAAGCAATATACCAAAAAACCCAGAGATCTTCCTTCTAAGTAATATAAGAAATGAAGAATTTGGACTCGTTTTGGATGGAGCACAAAAAAGATTTATTATGATAGCCCTAGCTGTAGCAAAAAAATGTATTATGTCAACCTGAAAATTAGAAGACAACCTGAGAATACAACAATGGTATATAGAAATGAATAAATATATTCCATTAGAAAAAAATAACATAAGAACAAATATGGGAACCATACATGAAATACAATAGAGAAATCTTACCATGAACCTCCACCACCTAAAATGACAGAAGAAGAAGACAACGAAATGAACTGACTCAGTATATAAAAGTAAAAGATAAAAATTTCTTGTTTATTTTATTAAGTGACGACATTGTTTATCGGATTTAATGAATCTTATAGATTCAACTTTAAATAAATGGGAAGGGGGAGAGGGAGGGAGGGAAGGGAGGGGGGAAAAATGGGATAAAATGACACTATATATTCAAGAGAAAAATGTCTGTATGTATTTTGGTCAGTATGGTTTATTGTGTGAAAAATAAAAAAAATAAAAAAAAAATAACTGCAGTCTTTTGGCGTTATTGATCTCTGTACCCCTGACATCTCCCATAAACTTTCCTCCCCTCACCTTATATAGATGTCATCTGATATTTGCTACTGTCGCTCTGGGGAAAAAAAATACTGCCTGACATTCCCATCTATTCCTTTCATAATCTTAGAGACCTAGTAAGTCATCTCTCATCCTTCTCAAAAGGTTAAAAAGACAGCCTGTGGGCAATGGTAGAAAGTTCAAGGTCAGCCAGAAATTAGGACTCAGAACTTATGAATTTTGTGTCTGTAACCAGACCTGCTTCAAATATTCATTATGTCACTTTTCTGCCTGGGGAATAAATGCAATGAGGATCAATTTTTAACCCCTTCACCTTGTCCCAATGCAGCTTCAAGCACCTTGTTTTCACACCAGGATTTGACTTGAATTAGCTGAGGGAAAAATCTTCTTGTGGTATACTCCAAACAGGACAGTTCGCCAAAATTTTATGGTGAAAGAAATGGACAGATAAAATATTATTGTGGATGCGAGAGATTGAAGATGCTGGAATATGGAACAAAAACAAAATACTGGAGCAGCTCAGTAAGCCATCTGTGGAACAACAGAGATATTCAATGCTTTAGATTGTGACCTTGTGTCAGGATCAAGAAAGACTATCAATCTTTGCCATTATAAAAAGTGATTCGGTCAGGCTTTGATTTTTAAGATAGCTGGTAAAAGAGAACTGAAGTAGCTGTTCCAAATGTTTATTTGCATTACTGTGGAAATTTTCACCCAATTGCTTCGGTTTGAAAGTGGCTGATTTCAAACACAGCAGAAATCATCTTGTCCATTCAATGACCCATTTATTCAATTGAATTACTTCAGAGATTTTTGTGAACTTAGTCACATACCATTGATTCAGCAGCTGTTCTTGAAATCTACGGCTCCAGTTTTCCTGACTATTGTGCCAATGCATACTGAAAGCTTCAGAACTTACAAGGTGACAAACTCGGATGAAAACTGCCCAGTTTGAGTGCACCCGCCTGAACGTAATGTTTCTCGTGTAACAGGTATTAATCATTCTAGCACAACACTTTTAACTCCTGACATATATGCTGCATAAGGTCAAGCACTGACAAAAATTCTGCATCATTTATCTGTTTTTTTTTTAAAAAGGAATTATCTCAATACTTCTCTCACAATATTTCAGTGAGCTAAAATCAAGCAGTACGATCTTGGCGACAAAAGCACCAGCATTCTCAAGGTGCTCTGCAGTCTGCTATCAAGTAAATTGGTTAATCCATTACTTTAAATGAGTTAACTCTCACAAAGGAACAGCAGATTGCTTTAATAGGTTCCATATAAATATTGCTTATTGCTTATTACCCAAATAGGATGTTTTTTGTGCTGGAGAAAATTTCAGAGGCTGAATTGATACTGTTTAAAGTGCTCATTTAGTTAATTATTTTTGAAATATGAGTTCATTCATTGGAATTGCTCTAAGAATTTTGCACTAAACTTTAAGGTACAAAAATACTAATAAATATTTGGAGGCAAATGAGTGAGTGGGATCCAGCAGCGAGATGATAAGTATTTGATGCTCTCAGGAGCAAAATTTGTCTTGGTGGAACAAAAAAAAAGTAATGTTATCCACAGATGATATCCTCTTCAGAGCACTTGGCAATCTTGTTTGTTTATGAATAAACTGTTAACTTTTATAGTTCCTTTGCATTCCTCTTTTAATACACATATTGCAAATTGTTTTTGAGATTTGTAGGTCCCACTGTTTAATTGTCAAATTGTTATATCTTAAAATTAGATGTGGATTGAGTTGCTATCTTTAATCGGAAAGAAATCATAGTTGTTTGATGGTGTCATAAATTTTGCTGGAGGGCACAGTTTAGTAGCATCACAGAATAGATTACTGCCTAGAAATATCACAGGAGGAGGTTAGCTGAGTTATTGAAAAAAATGTCAAGGAAAGGCTTCATGCTGGAACAATTCAATTGCTAGATGATTTCCCACTTCCTTGTCAATCAACAGACTCAGGAATAAATGAGAAATAAAGTACTTGCATTTGCATACCACCTTTTGATTCAATCTACATCGCAGCCAATGTGATACTTTTGAAGTGCAATTCCTGTAGGAAATTAGGCAATAAATTGTCAATCTTTACAGCTGATAGCCTGATCAATAAAACAGTTCCATTGGCTGTCCTGACTTTGGATTCCACCGACCATGGTAATAATACAGATACATAAAATGGCACATATACTGGAAGTTTGAAAGTTATACCAAAGGGTTTGCATCTTCTGTCTGGGGAAAATATCTAGATCAGTCTTCATAATTTTTTACTATTTGAACCATTTCCTGATTCCCCCCCCCCCCACCCTTCGAAAACGTGACAAATCATATCCATACATGTAAAAGGATGATATTAACTGAGCTTGACACAAGTAGATATGTCTCGATTTGTAGACACTAGTACTTACTGATCCAACATACTGGAAAGATATTACAATAAAAGGAATGTAAATTACGCTCTTATTCACAATAACAGTTGCCAAGCTTTTAAGAATGCAACAAAGCTTTAACTCGTTCTCTGTTTTCCAAAGAGAATTTGTGATATGTTTCAGTTTACAAGTATTAATATATTTTACATAATTAGCAAGAAATGCACATATTTATGCTCAAACCCCTATAACAATTCCAACTGTCCATTAGATGAGATGTTTGATCAGAATACAGATGGAACAATTCTAAATTTTTATGCAATAACAAATATGAAAGTTTGCTGATCCCCGTTGCTCGGTAATAAATGTAAATTAATGTGACACCACCTGCTGGTGGCAAATTTTTTTTAAATTCAGATGTGAACATAGACTGTCTTTTTCTGTAAATTACTAAATGCATTGAGAAGATGTAGATTTATATACTTAGGTGATTAATCAGTGCTTTTTAAGGCCTTGGCAGGGAGAATGCCTGGTCATGGAAATGGTTAATCTTCCCAAAGCATTTCCTCCAAAATAAAATGCCTGAAATACTTAGCGGACAGATAGAATCTGTGGAGAGAGGAACAAGTGCTGTTCCATGGCCTTGTCGTCGTACAATCCTTGGTCAACATTCTTTCTGACCAAATTATTATTGCTACCAAAAAAGTGGATTGAGAGCACCAATACGGAACATTGGATATTTGGGCGGCAAGGGCCAGAAAAATAAAATTGCTTGGAGAAATCTAATATGTTTGCGAATGCTAAAGTTTGGTTTAAGTTAATCTGATTACTGATTACTTTGTACTCCAGTGGTTCTGCCCACATTTTCAGAGCTAGTTTTAGTCAACAGAATATAGTCCACAACATAGGCTGGACCAAAAATTCCTTAGGATGAAACCCAAGGATAAAGATTTGAAAGAAAATGGACTGAGGACTCATGATGAGACACTGGAGAAGATGTTTGCTCAGCATATGCTAATAAATACTCACAATGGAAAAAAAAGCATTGGGAAAGAAGTTGTGGGGGGCGTGGCAAGATGGCATAGAGTCTAGATGTGCAATCTCGACCTCTCTGGCCAGACTTTTCAATATGCTTTTTTTAACCCTTTGTTTCCAAGTTTAAACTTTTTAAATTTTAGTTTAATGTATTAAGGAGTTATTATGGCCTCTAATGGTAAAAAGACTAAATCTCAAGTTCAAAGGAAAATACATTTTCGAAGTGCTGAAGATCTGGGGCCTAGACGACTTGAAACAGCCCCAGGCTCAATTTCTTCATTGCCTAAATTCCAAGGATTGCCTCTGGAGGCTGAAAAGGAAATGCAGCAGGCAGCATTACAATCTGAAGAAGTCGCTTTTCTTCGCGAATGGATGAGAAGACAACAAGATGCGGGGGTAGACCAGTGGCGACTCCCTGAAGAAGTCGGGGTGCCGTCGCTGGGAGTCCAGAGTCCAGACCCGCAGTAAATCTTTTAAAATGTCTTTTGTTGAATTGCAGCAGGAGCTGCAGTTACCTTGTTACCATGTCAGAGAGAGCAGAGCTGAGATTTACGGATTCACAATTTATGCAATTAAATGCAGTTATTCAACCTATGTTGACATCTCTAATGAATGAAATGGTTCAAATGAATGCTGGTAGAAGTTCAGAATTAAATATGGTTAAGACACATGTGGATGCATCTTTTGAAGAATTTTAAAAATTTCAGACTGGTTTTTTGGACTGTAAACAACAAGTGACTTCTAACACAGAAAAAGTGTTGGAGGTGAAAAAATCAGTCATAGAATTAGGAGATCGTGAGAAGGAGCTAGAAAGAAAAAGAGATTATTTGGAAAATCAAAGCAAAAGGAATAATGTGAAAATTGTTGGTTTGCCAGAAGATACAGAAGGACAAGACCCTCTTTGTTTCTTTAAAGACTGGATTCCGCAAATATTAGGGCAAGAATTTTTCCCTGGGGGATTGACACTGGAAAGAGCCCATAGAGCTTTAAGAAGAATACCCTCAGCTGGTCAACCCCCGAGACCAGTAATAATTCGATGTCTGAGTTATTTGGATAGAGAAGCAATACTTCAACTTGCAGTATAAAATAGGAGACAACAACAAACACCATTATTTATTCAGAATAGCAGAGTCTTTTTTTATCCTGATCTAAGTCAAGAGGTCATTCAATGTCGACGTTGATTTAATCCAGTTAAAGAAGTTTTGTGGCGTAAAGGTTATAAGTCTACTGTTCGTTACCCTGCAGTGTTGAAGGTCTTTTACGGAGACTATCAATTTCGGTTTTTTGAAACTGATTGTGAAGCAATGATTTTTGCTGACTCATTGCCAGATATAAGAGGACAAAGACGTAGTCCACCATTATCTCCTAAAGAAAAATCTGGTAGCTCTGGAAATGGAATAAATGGCAGAAATGGGAAAAATGGAAATTGAAAGTGTCCACCTCCTTCCAAAATGGGATCTTCGAGACTGGAGTCTTTTGGATGAAAAGAAGAATTTTCTTATTTAATTTTTCTCTTGTTATTATGATACTTGGATGTTCCTGATTGTTTGGCTGGGGATGGGGTAGATTGCACTAAGCTCTTTACTAGTCATCAGCCACTGGTAGGTGATCCACATCCAATTTTTGTTTAGGGGATTACTACCTTTTGGTAGTTTTTTTTGGGGGGGGGGATTTTTTTTTAGTTTTTTTACATTTTTCTTAGTTTTTAATTTGTGATTTTTTTTACTGCAGGGCCTATATACGTTGATTTGAGTTTTTATATAAAGATATTATTGGTATTTAGTAATAATATGTCAAAGTTGAGGTTTGCTACTTTTAATGTTCGAGGATTAAATAGTCTGATTAAACATAAGCGAGTCTTGGCGTATATTAAGAAAATGAAAATTGATATTGCCTTTTTACAAGAAACATATTTGAAGGTGAAGGAAAGTGTGAAATTAAGGATTTGGTACTGCCTCCTAGTTGTGCTAAAATTGAGATGGCAAGTATTTGTGAATTTGAAATACATCAATTTTTGTTTAGGTGAAATATGAATTTGTTACAACAATATAATGAGCCTATACTAAAACATTTAATGAAGTTATGGATAAATAAAAATAAAATGATAGGTTCTAGGGGTAAATTATTGGCTTTGACTCCATTGTATAATAATCAACTTATTTATTTTTCAATATATAATCAAAGTTTGTGGCATTGGAGATTTAAAGGTGTGGAAAATTTGGGAGATTGTTTTAAAGAGGGTAAGTTTTTATCTTTTAATCAGATGAGGGAAGATTTTGGTATTGATAAGAATTCTTTATTTTTTTTATTATCAAATTCGATCTTTGGTAAAATGTATGTTTGGTAGAGATATCTTTGGCTTGGCTTCGCGGACGAAGATTTATGGAGGGGATAAAATGACTAAATTTGAGACTTCTCTTATGAAGGTACCAGAGAAGGGTCATATTTCATTTATGTATCAAATATTACAGGATGGTATGGATAAAAAGGGTTGGGATAGATCTAAAATTAAATGGGAAGCGGATATTGGTTTTACTTTTTCTGAAAAGGATTGGTTAGATATCTGTTATGATAGTGTAACTAGATTGATAAATGCATGTTGTGTAATGATTCATTACAATTTTTTACATCAATTATATTTGACACCTGAAAAATTTAAAAAAATATGGTTTTAATGAATCAGATTTGTGTTTTAGATGTGGTGATACGGTTAGAACTTTTTTTCATGCTGTTTGGTCATGTATCTTTTTGGAAGAAAATTCAATCATTTTTAGAATATCTGTATAAGATTAAAATAGTTTTAGACCCAACAGTATTTTTATTGGGTAGTTTGCAATCGCTGAAAGGCTCGGGATTAGATAAGTTTCAGCTTGCTTTTGTATATTTAGCTTTATCCATAGCGAAAAAATGTATTGCTAGTACATGGAAAGATACAAATATGATTGATATTAATAGATGGCATAATGAGATGAAATATTGTTTAATAATGGAAAAAATTATGTATGTTTCACATGATAATTATATTTTTTTTATTAATAAGTGGTTGTTATACTCGGAATATTTACATTTCAATTTATATTGATTAGATTTTAATATGTATATTTAACTTTTTTTAATATTCGTTCTTTTTTCCTTTTTTATGACTCTACTTAGGAGAGTTGGCTGAAGGTGGAGGATCTTTTCTTTTTTTATATATATAAACAAATGTTCATGTTCATGTTTAATTGCTGTATATGTCATATATTATTTGTTTTTTGAATGAATAAATAAAGTTTTTTAAAAAAAGGAAAAAAGTTGTGTCAATCAAGCTCATTATGTACCTGTTTTATTTTTGCCACTAGATCTTTCCAGGGATCTCCAGGTAACTTTCGCGATTAGCAAACATGCTGGAGAAACTCATCAAGTCATGCAGCATCCATTGGAACTAAAGGGTAACCAATGTTTTGAACCTTAGCCCTTCGTCAACTTTACTTCCTGCAAATGCTGTGTGACCTGCTGAGTTTCTCCAGGATGTTCGTGTATTGCACTTGACCCCAGCATTTGCAGACTTTCTTGCTTAACTTGTTGCGATCGTGCACTTACCTTCATTCGGAGCGGTGCCAACCGCCGCTAATGCGACGTGTAGGGGTAATAGTACGCATGCGCGGGTGTGTTAAGTGTCAGTATTTAGCTGATGAAACTTAGATGCAGGAGGAGGAGAGGGAGAGCGTCAGGATCACCTACGTGGCAGTGAACCAATGAGAAGGTCAGAGGCATTTGGCTGGGTGGTGTTTGGGGAGTTGTAGAAGGCAAAGTTGTGTCTAGTGCAGAATATAAAGAAAGTCGACCACAGTGTGCTGAAAGAAACGAGTGAGTGTATTCTTTGTTTGTAAGCTGTGGTAAATCAGTGCCATTACAAATTCTTGGTGACTTTTAATGAATAAGGTTGATAATATTTGTTAATAAGAAGTGCTGGAGAGTCTAGTCAGCCGAATAACATAACTAATTTTCTGCTCAAAAGAACCAGAAAAAAAGAGCCAACCAAGTTTCACTGCTGGTTGTTCTAAGCTTCAGAAGGGAATGTACTTCATTCAAAAATCAGAAAACTTTTGTTCTCTCAGTTTATAGGATATCTATTTTCAAAAACCCTATCATGTACTTGAATGTCCAATACCTAAGTGAGGCATTCAACTATATAACCATAAAATCTTTGATCACTCAAAACTATTAACTGGGATGTTTGATACAGGTTCAGAGCTATATCCACAATTATACTAATGGTTAATGATTCATTCTGAAGGATATGTGTATTACGTGCAGGAAAAATGTGATAAGAGCTATGAGTCTTCTTGACTCCATGTGGTCGAGGCACTCACACAATGGACAGAAAAAGTTGTCCAAGAATTATACCAGTGCCAGAAACATCCTATATAGATTGGTACAATAAAGACATTTAAAAGATTCTTGGACAGGCACATGTAAGCAAGAAAAATAAAATCTCAGTTGTCAGTTTTACATGGCAGAGTAAAATAGAGCAATGGAGTCCAGTGAAAGATTCCAGAATATTGGTGTTTACTGCACAATTAATATCACAAAGAAGAACCAGTTGTTGCTACCAAAAGAGGAAGATGGATGGGAATGTTCCCTCCTCACTTAATATCAGTATAGTAAATGGGACATTCATCATCCTCAGCCAGGGAAAGAAGCTATTACTTATACCTCAATAAATTAATGCCAACCTTCAAAGAGTTAACAGTTGATCAATACACAAAGCAATGGCTGTTGCATAGTAACCTTGCACCAATCAGTTCTCCATATAACCTCAACATTATGCACAAGCTTTTCAGTGTTCAACATTTTTTTTTCAGTGGATAGTAGTCTGCCATTACCTTACGACTAAAAGTAATTTGGGCATCTGAGGAGGGCAATCGGGCCTGAAACACAGACTCCCTTTTGCTTTGCGCTGATGCTGCAGGACCCTGCTGAGTTTCTCCAGTGTCGTACAAGATCCCCAGCATCTGAAGATTTCTCATTACTTCCAAACCTTGTAAATGTATTCTGAAATATGCAGGGATTTTTTTCCCCTTTCCATAACATACATCCGAAGGAGCAAAGAAAGTTATTTAACTGACCATTTCTTACTATGAAGTTATATGTTGTAGCTTCTAATCAGCTATTTCTTAAAGAAAGACAATGTTCAATTAAACAAGAAAATCTGATGCTGGGGAGAGGGTAATGCACAGAAATGTATTGTGGAGAAACTCAACACGAGACACAGCAGCATCCATAGGAAGTAATGTATTGCCAATATTTTTTTCAAAAAATAAACTTTATTCGCAATAAATTATATACAAGGCCAAAAACTCTTCCAGACTTTACATTTGTAATTTCAATCCTATTGAGTAAGATATTCACAAAACCTGCTCAAGATTTTTATGTAGTGTCTGTCATCTCATGTCGAGTAATTTGCACTGCAGGAAAAACTGTTCAGAAACTTTTTACATTGTGTCAGCCATCTCGTTGATGTACATTTCATGTTTAACATTGTTGACTTAATACTCAGTTACCACCCCTGTGGCACCTTGTTGTTACTTCCCCCCTCTGTTGGTTTAAGGAGCTTCCCCTCAGAACCCTAAACAGTTCTCCTTCCCCACAGTGCACTCGCTCTGCACTTAGTGTCCCTCAGCACGTAGCCAGGTGGCAGTATTCCTGGGCCAACATCTCAGTGTGTTAGAAGATTAACAGGTTTCGGGATCCTTAACTGAGTCGATAGTCTTCCAACAGTTCTGGATGTCAGACTCAGAGTGGGTTCCCGGGAACAGTCTTTAAATCAGGGAGTCCTCCGTCACACTGCCGCTGGGGATGGAACAGGATAGAGCCCCCTGGATCCTGCTCCACACCCTCCTTGCAAATCTGGATTCGGCAAAGAGGTGGGCAACAATCTTCACCTCAGCTGTCCCAAGGATAGTGCGTGCTGAGAGTGATGTTCTGGTCATACAGGAAGGATCTCACTGGTGAGCACTGGTGATTCCGCCAGATAACCTGGATGGTCTGCTCAGGGAACCATCCCACTGGATCCATTGAGTCCTCCTCGCTCAGTTTCTGCAGGAAGTTCTGTGCTGACCACTGCCTACTGGCCTTGTGATCGACGGTGTGGTGCTGGAAGAATTTTCCATGAAGGATAGATAGTGCGGCACCGTCCAGTTAGCTGGGATGGCAACGGGTCCAGACCTATCCTTCACAACACCCAGGACAGGTAGTACGTAGTGGAACTTGATGCCCTCGTACCTTGGTTCCACTCATAGCTTGATGCAGCCACACATGAAGGTGGTCATCAGTATGAGTGACACATTGGGTGCATCCTTGCTCCTGTTTTCTGGTGGCTTGTACCAACATTTTGACAAAGGCCTCAGACCCAAAACGTTTACTTCCTAAGATGTATTGTGACCTGCTGAGTTTCTCCAAAATGTTTTATGTGTTGCAAAGTGTTCAATTACTTTCAACTTCTGATGATAAAGATTAAACTTTAGGATCTGAATTAACTCAGACAAACACTGCACAGTGCTTCAGACGTGGCATAAACAATGTATTCCATCTTCTTAATTGACTTCAGCTCCATAAGTATGCGTTCTTTGCTTATTGCCAAGCTTGAATTAACGGAACTCTATTACAAAGCAAAAATTCTTAGCAATAGGCATGAGCGATGCCTTTGCACCCATCTAACAGTTAATGGCAGAATAGTAACACATTCATGTGATCAAATTATGTAATTTGTCAGGCACCGAGGATGGAACAGATTGGCTTGCAAGTCTCACCTTATTGATGTGAAATTTACAATTATCATTCGAGCTGTGTTGAAATTCATTCAGAATTTATTATTTTTAAAATTTGGACAGACAGCACAGTAACAGGCCCTTCCAGCCCATGAAGCTGTGCTGCTCAGTTATCCCACAACACCAGTATGTTTTTGAATGGAGGGAGGAAGCCGGAGCACCTGGAAGAAACTGGCGCAGATACAGGGAGAACATCCTTCTTACAGACAGCACCGGATTCGAATCCGGGACACTGGCGCTGTAACAGTGCTGTGCTCTTCTTTGAAGTTTTTTGAGTTAATGGAGTGAATTGCTGAAGGGCTGACTGAATCTATAGAAATGTTTCATAAATCCTGACCCTCTCAGCTTCACTTAAAAATATGCACATCACATAGAGCACACATGTCAAACTCTGGCCCGCGGGCCAAATAATTATATTTGGCCCGCAAGATCATTTCAAAAATGTATTAGAGGTGGCCCGTCCTGCAGCGAGAGCCGATGCTGTTTTTTGGTAATGTCACCCCCACCATCCTTCCCCTTCATTGCACATCCTTCCCCATTGTAACACGAGAAATTGTAACACGAGGAGTCTGTCGATGTCATCAGCCGGCAAGCCAGTTGGAAGGCTCCCCGCACAACCAGTCACTTCTCCCACCTGTCGAGCGGTGCGACGGATGGGCGAGCGCCTGTGATTTCCTGTCGGCGCGACGGGCATGGCAGGCTGCGCACGGCCCCCGGGCAGCGCGAGCCCCGCGCAACTGGCATCGGACGGCCCTTCCACAGCGCGAGCGCACTTCTCCCGGTCGCCACGCCCTTCAGCGCTTGCACCCGCGCGGACCCCAGGGACGGCTGGTTCGGCCCTGCACGTGAAGAGAGAGAGGGTGGCTGTCTGCAAAGGCTGATCGGCAGCGCGCTGGGCCTGAGTGGGTGGGTAAGCAGGGGTGGGCAGAGGGTGTAGGTGAGGAGTAATGAGCAGGGGAAGTTATGGTGGTGCGAGGGGCAGTTAGAGGGAGGGATGAGTAGAAGGAGGGTTGGATAGGGAAGAGGTAAAGGGAGGGGCAGGGCGAGTAGGGGGAGGGGAGATTAGAGGGTGAGAGATGGGTAGAGGGAGGAACAGATTGAGGGGAGAGGCAGTAGAGGGGCGTGTATAGGATGGGGTGGGTAGAGGCAGAGTGAGTGGAGTGAGGGGTGAGTAGAGGTTGGGTAAAGGACTGGTCAGGTAGAGGGATGGTGGGTCGAGGGTGAATAGAGGCCTAGAGCCTGAGGAGTGAGCAGGAAATGCTGAGTCCTGATGCAGGCCAAAATGGACACAGCCTGTGAATGCTGACAGGGATCAAATAGGTTTCCCTCAGGTCAAGCAAAGGGTGAACTTGAGCTACCTACTCCTGACCTGTAACATTATCCTCCTAAAGTTATATCCTAAAGTTTAACATTACATATGTTGAAAGAAGAGAAAACATGCAGATGTTGTTAAAAATTTTCAATAAATATTTAGTTCGGCCCTCGACTTAGTCCAAGTTTTTAATTTTGGCCCTCTGTGAATTTGAGTTTGACACTCCTGCCCTAGAGGGTCTCAGTTGCACTGAATTTTAATTATTTTTTTAATGTTTTAAATTTAGATATACAGTACAGTATTTTGGCCTATGAGGCCATGCTGCCTAATTACACCCAACTGACCTTCAAAACCTCCCCCCCCCCCCATATGTTTTGGATGGTGGGAGGAAACTGGAGCCCCCAGGGGAAACCCACACAGATATGGGGAGAATTTCTTACAGACAGCACGGGATTCAAACCCCAGTACCAATCGCTGCTGCTATAACAGAGTTGAGCAGACCTCTGCACTTTTACTGGGCCATCCATGATCATGTGAGTTGGGGACAGAGATGCAGGTTGTGGTTACTGAAAGAGGTAGAGCATTGGGAAGCAGCTGATTTATTTCTTTACTTGAAGGATGTCAGGTTGAATGGGTCCAATACCTCAAAGAGATAACTTGTCATTCTAAATGAAAAGTTACTGTTTGAAAAAAAGGAAGGGGGAGGAGAAGATCAGAATGTTTAAACTGAGGATTGCAAGTTTGGTTTTGAGTGGACAGATTTTCCAGGCTTCCTGGAAATTTCATGAGAAAGCAAGGTACTGGAGAAGAACTGACCAGATAACCTGCAGTGCCACCTCACGGCCCTTTCCTTCAGTGACTCTGGAAAAGCTCTTTTATTTCAAAAAAGCACGTTAGCTTTAAAAATATTGAAGCTAAATTTGGAAACACTGGATTGTAATTTACATGTTTGATCTGCCCTTTGAAACTCTGAGTTAGGATGATGCAGTGACAAAGCTAATGGAGTTACTGCCACACAACTCCAGTGACCAGGTTCAATCCTGACCTCTGATGCTCTCTGTCTGACCTCTCCCTGTGATGACATGAGTATTAGTATTCAAAGATCAGATTTATTGTCAGTACTTGTGTGACATCACATACAGCCCTGAGATTCTTTATCCTGTGGGCCAGGCAGAATTTCTACTTATCAGTAGTGCAAAGAACTGTAATCACGTAAAGATACATATACAAAAGAGAGAAATGTGAACAGATAAAGAAATGTAAACAAACTGAACAATGCAGAAGAAGAAAAATAAATGTTTAGTAATAAATAATGTGCAAATAAGAGTCCTTAAACAAGTCTCTGATTGGGTTTATTGTTGAGGAGTCTGATGGTGGAGGGGTAGCATTTGTTCCCAAACCTTGTGGTGTGAGTCTTGTGGCACCGACACCTCTTTCCTGATGGCAGCCATGAGAACAGAGCATGTGCTGGGTGGTGTGGATCCTTACCGATTGCTGCTGCTCTCCGACAGGAGCGATCCAGGCAGATTTATCAATGGTGAGAAGAGTTTTGCCTGTGATGTCCTGGGCTGCGTCCACTATCTTCTCCAGGGCTTTCCGTTCACAGGTTATCGGAGCCCACGTGATCCTACCAGTGAGACACTTCTGCAGAGGTTTGCCAAGGTTTCCAATGTCATAGTTAACCTCTGCAAACTCCTGAGGAAGTAGAGATGCTGATGTGCTTTCTTCATGATGACATTAATGTCCAGGAAAGTCCTCTGAGATAGTGACTGCCACAAATTTAAATTTTCTCATCCTCACCACCTCTGATTCGTGAATGATCCTAGGAATGTACACTTTTGGTTTTCTTTCCCTAAAGTCCACAATCAAGCTCCTTAGTTTTTGTAAAATTGAATGTAAGATTTCAATCTACCTCCTGTATGCTGACTTATTGCTCCTTTTAATACAACCGACTGTAATGATAGAGTGCAAGTGATCCTCCTGACCACTAGAGGGAGTCAAATCAGGCATAGAAAGCAATGATTTCATCTGGGAGTGAGGCTTTGCTGTCTTCTACTGTGTCAACTTTGGATTTGTGGTAGGTTATGTCATTTAGGCCCAGCCCTAGCTGGCAGGCATCCTTTGTTGTTTCCATTCCGTCCTTAATCTCCAGGAGATGACTTTTCCTTGCTTGTACCTGTTCCTTGTGTAGTGTTCTGGATCTTTGGACATAAATGCCTGTGATCTGGTGTTGAGCAGGTTCTAGATTTTATGGTTCATCCAGGGCTAATGACTGGGGGGGAAAAAAAAACCCTGAATGATTTGGTGGGGATAGACCATCCACAGCTGTTTTTATAAAGTCTTTCACAGCTCTTGTGTAATCATTCAGATCCTCAGCTGGGTTCTTGAACATCGTCCAATCCACTGACTTGAGGTATTCTTATAATCATTCTTTAGTCTCCTGCGACCATATTCTGGCTGTCCTGATATCTGGAGCCTCTCTTTATAGGTTCTGACTGTATGCAGACAGAAGGAACACTGCCAGGTGATTCAGGAAAGAATGGTAGTATCTCATGAATGCTCCAGGCTGGCAGTTTAATTGGCCACTGTAAATTGCCCTACACGTGCAGGTGAGTGATGTGTTCCGGGTGGGAGCTGATGAGTTTATACGTTACCCTTCTGTTACTACCCCTCTGTTTCTATCCCTGTGTTTCAACCTCGCTGTATCTACCCCTATGTTTCCACCCCTCTGTTTCAACCCTTCTATTTCTTACAAATAAAGTGTAAGTTACAGTTTGCCCTGTACACTAGAATGCACTCAATGGACCGGTGTGTTTTCCTTGTTGAATATAGGAGTTGAATTGGAACAACTCATGTAGTCTTACTTCCGAACTCAGATGTGGTCAATAATGATCAGAAATAAGACGTATAAAAAGTTATTTCACAATATAGGGTGGCACGGTTGATATAGCAGTTAGCACAACGCCTTTACAGTGCTAGCAATCAGGACCGGAGTTCGAATCCTGGGCTGTCTGTAAGGAGTTGTACGTTCTCCCTGTGTCTGCTTGGGTTTTCCCCGGGGACTCCGGTTTCCTCCCACATTCAAAATGTACCGAGGGAGTAGGTTAATTGCGTGTGAATTGGGTGGCACGGGCTCATGGGCCGAAGTAGCCTGTTACCATGTTGTAAATCTAAATTTCAAATTCAAATTCAAATTCAAATTTAAATTTAAATTTAAAATTTAATGCCTCCAGCTGCACAGGAGGGAGGTGTAACACCCAGTAAACCACAGACTTGCATTGTGGTCTCCGCCAGATTACTGTGCTTCTTTGAGACATCTGAATACTGGGCATTAAGTCAAGTGGTAACAGAGGCATGAACTTCTGCCAAGGCTCTGCAACAGACATATTTCGAATCTTAGTCAGCCGTGTACATCCATAGATCTGTCACTGATGGCTTGTTTGCCAGGGCTGTCAGTTCCATTAATTTCACTTGTCATGAGGCTAGACAAGGGTGGCCAAACCTTTTTGATTGTGGGCCACGTAGTGAAAAATATAAGGAAGCACAGGTCAAACAATATTAAGCCCAGCAGTTTTCAACCACCATCGGCTCCATTAACAGGCTGTTTAAAGCCTATACAGTGGGATGGCAGTCAGACTGCGTGGCTGGACCCCACAGAGGAAGCACTGAAACTTCACTCCCTGTTCTCCACGGGCCTGCAGCAACAACAGTACTACCATTACAGCAGTTCCGGCTGTGCCGCTATTTTTTTATTCTAATGGACCACTTAAAAATGGGCAATGGGCCGCAGTCAGCCCAGGGGCCGTAGTTTGGCCACTCATGGGCTAGGCAGATCTGAGTAGCTGCTCTGACGCTGACTTCTCACCTACCAAGCTGCCTTGCCTCTGAAGTGACCCACTCTCCATGACTTCTCTAATCATTTGGCTGGCTGCTTGTAACAGAGGACGTCTCTTTAAAACTTGGCTGTTGAACCCAACCAATGAGACACAGGAGTGACACCATCTGGCAAGAACTGAACAGGTGATAGGCAGGCTACAGATATGCTTTGGGTGCCTGAGGCGATCTGGATATTTGGTTCAGTATGTACTCCCCGGGGTCTTCTGAAAAGTTGTGACCACTTGCACTTTCCACTATGTGGTACCACCTTGATGATTAGACCAGCAGGAAACACAAGGCAAGATGGAGGAAGAGGGTCAAAGTCAGGTTCAAGGTTATTAATACACATACGAAGATCCAGTGAGTATGTTTGTTTTGCAAGCAATAAAGCTAGTCATTCCATGCATAGTACAGCAAGAAAAATACAGCAGAGTGCAGGCTTTCAAAGAGACATCAGTCAGAACAAAGCAAAATTGATGCAAACCATGCAACAAAACGTCCAGAGGATGCCAATACTGCACAAACTACTCCATATGAGGTCTCACTAATGTTTTCTATGATTAAAGTGACTAATTGCTCTACTTTTACATTCAATTCCCATTGAGACATACATTAGCTTTCCTAATTACGTGCAGTCACTACATACCAGCAATCTAGGAATATGATCTCAGCAATTTTGCAGACGAGATTCCAGCTGCAAAAAAATCTTCAATTCTCCACAACAGGAGACCGGGGAGGGCAATCACAGTTGCACGGGATATCTGCAGCAATCCAAACCACCTACCCATCCATTCTGTCCATCTGATCAAGCTGAGCACATCCAGTGGATCCAATCACTTCAGAAATCCTTCCTGAAGTCAACATTTAGCTCCTTAATTTTGGTGACACTGCTTCACTCTGAAGAAGGATGAGGAAAATAAAGAAGAAAAGGTCCAAAAAAATTGAGGAAGGGAGAAAAGGAAACAGAAGACAAGAAAGGTTTGATG